>NC_057917.1:62057076-62382498 GCF_018873765.1 Telopea speciosissima | reverse complement strand
ATTTTTTCTTCTGATATTTCATGATTATTTCCATTAATTCTGTAGGTTTAGGGACCCACAACCAGATTATTCTGCATTCAGAGAATCCAGTTATGGACATTCCACACTGGAGTTAAAGAACAGAACACATGCATTCTACCATTGGAACCGCAATGATGATGGGCAAAAAGTGGCAACCGACACTGTTGTAGTCCACAATCGATACTGGTGAGTACAAAATCTTGACTATTATCTATTATTATTATTTTGCAAAAGTTAGTCAAAATTTCAAATGCCAGGTAACATGCATGGTTTCAGAAAATGATTCAGAATCAGCCAATTCGATTTGGAATGAGCCAACCCTTACAACAACAATATCAACAACTCAGCCTTATCCTAACAAAATGGGGTTGGTCCACTACATGGATCCTTTACCTCTAATCAAGTCTATTTGAGGTCATACTTGATACAAGGCCTAACCAACCTATGCATATTTTTCCTCACCACTTCTCCTAAGGTCATTTTAGGTCTGCCCCTGGCTCTTTTAGTTCCTTCAATTTGAATCAAGTCACTCCTCCGTGCCGGAGCATCTAAAGACCAACGTTAAACATGGCCATGCCACCTCAAACGACTTTCTCGTAGCTTATCAAGTATCAGAGTTACTCCCAAATCAGCTCTAATATAATCATTCTTTATTTTATCCTTCCTAGTTTTTCCCCTTATCCATCTCAACATCCTCATCTCTGCTACACTAAGTTTATCCATATGATGCTTCGTAACTGCCAACATTCCGCACCATACATCATAGCCAGTCGTATGACTGTCCTATAACTGCCAAATATTAATGTTTTCCTTGGTTTTCTTGTTATTTAGTATACAATATAATGAGTTGTGAACTTGTAGGGCAAGCAATCTGCAGAGGAGGAGACTGAAGAAGGGCCATCTCAGGACTGCCGATGGCAGTGTTGCATCTTATTGATGGAATTTTGATGGCAGCTCCAAGAAATAACTGTGTTATGGATTTAAGGAGGGGTTATGTAGTTGCTGAAACTATTTGTATTAGCTTCATTAATTAATTCTTAAAACTCTTGTAGCTATTGTAGTTGATCTCTTCATCTTTCCTCGTGTGTCTGTTGTGTGTGTGTGTGTGTGTCCTTAGGTTGCTGAAAATCTTGGTGTTGAATAAGAATTGGGGACTCCTGGTAGTCTGGGTAGTACCTGTTGGATGACAATACCATTGACGCGGAAATTGAATCTTATATGAAGTCAAATACAGGGTTATTCTAGCCATCCAACAGTCTTGATTGACCACAACAGCCCTAAACTCATTTATTCAACTTCCACAATTAGTGAATTGGCTCTATTGTCATTTTGGAGGATATCTAATTGATTGATTACATATAGAGATCCATCTCCTCTGTCATCACCTCAATATAAATTAATGAGTTTTGTGGGTTTGAGGTTTAATGAGTTCTCAAACAGTCCAATGTACATCACTACCACCACTCATTCCTAGTAATAGCAGAATGCTTCACAAAAAATAGAATCTTCTGCTGTCATGCAATGTGTTTTCAATAAGACATTGGTTATAGGTAATGACCTGTAGCAAAACAAGTGACCAGGCCTCAAAGGAACCTTTCTTAGGGCTTAAAGAAAAGCTTAAGAGAGTTTGATTTACTTGAGAAAGAAACAACGAATTAATCTAAATTACTCGATCACATCATTTTACAAACACTTTGAGGGGGCATGACACAGTAAAGGGTGTGTATAGTGCACGTGCTCCAGGCTCCCGCCACTTCAAGGTCTGGGGAGGGTCATAATGTATGTAGCCCTTACCCCAGCTTTGAAAAGAGGCTGTTTCTCAACTCGAACCCACGAACCACTAGGTCGCAATGGAGCTACTTTACCAATGCACGGAGGTCCACCCTCTGGGGGGCATGAGATAGTAGAGCAACAAAGTCTTCAATGTTCTTGTCTGAACTTCCACCTTCATCTACTGCCTCTTTAGCAAGCTCTTTCCATTTGATAACATTCTTTCTAATCTCTTCTCCTTTCTGTCCTTGCATAACTTCCCTTATACATGCTTCTATCTCTTCCTTTACTGCAACCCCCCTTTCATCCACCTTAGCTCTCAATCCCATTCTCCAAACATCCTCGATATATTTTGCATTCATTGGCTGATCAGTCCATTGTGGCAATCCCACCATTGGTACACCTAAACTCAACGATTCCAATGTTGAATTCAACCCACAATGTGTCACAAAACATCCCACAGCCTTGTGGGATAACACCTGCAACTGAGGACACCAAGTGACTACCAATCCTCTCTCCAATGTCTCTTCCACAAAATTGTTTGGAAGCTTCTTCTCCTCTGATTGCTTCACTACCCACAAGAAATTATTATTACTCTCCTTCAGACATGATGCTAATTCTTTCATTTGCTCATCACTTGGAGCAGAAATGCTTCCAAACGAAACATAGACAACAGATCCAGTTTCCCTCATGTTTAGCCAGTTCATACAGGCATCTGCATTTGGATTGAAAAGATTGAGGCCGTAATCTTCATCGCCTTCGATTCGCTTGTCAAGGTAGATTGATGGTACGGTTGGTCCGATAATCTTCACTGGCCATTTCTTTGCCATCCAATTCAGTACCTGTTGCAGAGCATACAACACTACATGATTAGTAGTTTAATACACAGAATTAAGAACT
Organism: Telopea speciosissima; assembly: GCF_018873765.1. NCBI lineage: Eukaryota > Viridiplantae > Streptophyta > Magnoliopsida > Proteales > Proteaceae > Telopea > Telopea speciosissima. Next base: position 62,379,807 of record NC_057917.1, on the reverse strand, counting down.
AAACTCAAGTCAACTAGTAATAGACAAGGCTTACCTCCTGCTTGTCAAATGAGTTAAAAAGGAGCAAATCTACCTGGTCGAAATTGGAAAATTGGTTTACAAATAGGGTCGGGACCCTGGGTACAACCCATATGCAAAAACAAAAGAAGGCGGATCTGTGATTGCAAGCGGTGGCAATCCGGGAAGGAAATGATGCTGCCGCCATTATGGACGTGAGTAGACCCTTTTGCACATAGTAATAAATGATGGAAACAACACAAGATTGAGTGAAGAAGGCAGACCAATTAAGTTGAGTTGTTTGGCTACATCCGAGCCCGGGGGAGAAAAGGGTCATACACAACACAGCTTATAGGATCACCCAAGCTTTCTTGTTTCTTGATGAGTTCTGTTAAGGTCTTTGAGCCCACCATCTTAGAGCGCACAAAGTACTCATCGATGCTGTCTTCTTCCCGGCGACCGTCGTCATAGCCGTCGGAGAATGTTTCGATTCTTATAGGTCCAGTTTGGACGTTTATAGTCTTGACAAGATGCCTGGTGATGGCCAGTGTGACTCTCAGCCCTTTGGAGAGTAATCTCTTGGAGAACTGGAAGAGTGGGTTAATGTGGCCTTGGCTAGGGAAGGAGACGAGTAAAACATGAGCATCATGAGATCGATCTTCCTTCTCCATTTTAGAGTTTGTTATTACTCTTTTCATTAGGCCTTTATGGGTTATTTATATATGACTCAAGTCCCTATACTGATAGACGTCACTGCCTACGTTGGCAAAGGAGGAGCTTGGGCTCCTCTCCAGGGAGTCCAGCACGCCCAGGGAGCATCCAGCGAATGGGCTGTGCCGCACACATCCCTAGGTGTGCACCGAGTTGTGTGCGGCACAGTCCAACCCTTTGATGCCCCTTGGGTACTCCTTGGCGCTGAACTCCTTGGAGAGGAGTCGGATCCGGAGCTCGCTAGCTAGGCCCACGAGAGAGACGGATACCAGTTAACAAACAAGATGTGTGCGGCACAGCCCAGTCGTTGGATGTCCCTGGGCATTCCTTGGGCGTTGAACTCCCTAAAGAGGAGCTTGATGCGATGGGCTTGAGACATAAAGGTCAACCCCAAGTTTTAAAACTTTGAATCTAATGGCTTGTCAACCAAGAAAAATCAGTTTGACCCATTATAATTTGTCTCATAAACCAAAATGTATTTGTAAATATTCAATCCAAAATCTTGAACTATTAAGTGAAGGGATTCACAGGTATATATGAGGGGACAAGATCTCAGGGGTAATCGTTGTGGTACTATTCTCCCAACTCTCCCAACGGTATTTGGGTTCAAGTTAGAAGTCTCCATGGTTTGAGGTATCGGTATTGTATGGGCTGTATTGGTTGATACGTAACGGTTTTACTAATCATCGATCCCGATACCGTATCAGTGACACAATATGGATAAGGGTTAAAAAAAGTAAAAAATCCTGTATTTTAAGGGAATTCAGGGGATAATTTGTTGGATACAGCCAATCCATGTTGATATCATATTGGTATTGTATCGATTTTGTAGGTGACCGATACTCAATCCAATACCGTAAACTAAAACCATGGAAGTCTTAGACAAAAAGACCAAACCTGAGTAATAGGGGCTAATTTTATTTGTGTATGGATTGGAGTGCTAGCCTCCCACACAAAGAGGACCACCCCAGGGCCTAAGTGGAGGGCTAATAAAATAAAGGGGAAAAGAACGCTAGTCGTGCAGCCCCTGTGCCTAGACGCCCCTATGCCTAGACGCAGGTGGGCGTGAAATGACCGCCCCACACTCATAGAAAGATGGAAATCCCATCCCGTGATACTTGTGCAGATGCTCTCATTGACCTCCATACTAACGTAGGAGCCACACGATCACTTAATGTTCTCTTGCCCACAAATAAAAACAGATAAGAATCCCATCGAAATTTGGATTTTGTTACTCTAATGGGCTTTAAGCCTCACATAAGTGAAAGTCCATGCCCTTTCCTCAGGAGGGGCAGCAGTCATATGTTGGATAAAGGAGGGTGAAGGGCCTTGCTGATTTGGATTATGTGGCAGAAAAGGTCTCTATTGGTGGCATGGTTTTTTTTGTGTGGATTTAATCTCACATCGGGTGTGTGTGTGTGTGTGTGTATTGTATATATCTGTCATTCCACGGTTCGAAACCAAGCAACTAGCAGCCCCAAGTCATTATATTATCTATGATTTTGTACTAATGTCACAATTATTTGTGAGTTTCCCAAATATCACAAACCATCTGAACCACTGAGCTCTAAAACTTCACATCAAAAAGGGCCATTTTATGAAAGTTCAAGCCGTCAGCTCCTTCCTCCCCTAAATCTTAAAATTGAAGTCTAAACCTGAAAAATAGAGATTGATAAGCCCCAACTGTGAAATGGAGATGCACAGTTCGCCAAAGGAGAAAGCCTCTGAAGATGAAAGAAGGAGAGGTAGAGAGGAAGGGAAGTTGGATGTGGAGAGGAAGAGAGGAAGGGGATGGAGGAGGAAGATGCCCTAAGAGGGCAGTTGCCGCTGTTAGGAAGGTTACTAATGTATAGGGGTGTCAAAAAAGCCCGGCCAATCTGAGCTTGAATAGGACCTGGGCTAAGCTTTTCAGCTCGCAGGGTGGACTTGGGCTGGGATTTTCAGACTCTATACTTTGAAGTGGCCGAAAAAGGGCATACGTCACCGCCAGAGGCATAGTAAAATTCATTCAGTTGCTCGGTCGTGGATTTAGCTTCCCATCTTGGGGGTGAACCACGTAAATCCTGTGTGTTTGTGTGTTTTTGTTCTTCTCTGTTTTTTTGTATTTCTTCTCCAAATCGTCATTTTTGGGCGTTATTTTCTTAACAGGTCGACTGCCACTTATATGGACATTCTATGGCTTAAAAACAACCGATGTAGGATTAAATTCCGTGGCACAACATACTTAACTAGGTGTTTTCATTTAATGCACCTTTAAGAAAAAAAAAAAATCTCTCCTGTAGCTATAGTTAAAGTTCCACTAGGTTGTGGTGTAACATTAAAAAACACATAATTGGTTGATCGATTCTTAGCCTTGCAAGTGGGAGTTTTCATTCAATGAATCAACCATGTCATGAGTTTGATCGAAGAAAAATATAAACACATGATTTTAAAAATATCTTTTGTACTTCAAAGTCAATTTTCCTCAATGATAATTCTTGTGCGCATGTGCTTTATTTAATTATGAGGAAATCTTTATCACTCTTTGGCCGGTGCACTTTTAATTGTTTTTGTTCTTGATCAGAATCATCCGCAAGCAACCAAAAAAAATAAAATTAATCATTTTCTTATCAGCTAGGAATTATATGGAAACTAATATTGTTCCCACAATAAGAAAAATGATTTAGGAACTATATGGAGGTTTATCCCTTGTTTGTATTGTTGGGATTAGTTTAGGGTTTTACGTGATGTAACCATGGTTGGTTATACCTAATCGCTCTCATCATGACGATTTTTCTCATATATAAGATAAATGAGTGATGACTGATTTGTAAATAAGTGAGATTTTCTGTCTTATACAAGTGGTTACAATGTCTATGTAAGTATGTAACCTTTCCAAGATTGTTTCTGCATGACTTATTATTGTCTGAAAAATGGGCAGGAGATCGCTACTTGGTCGCATGGTCTTTATACTAGTGTTTGGGTCAATGGGGAAGCACGCCTGAGTATCTACCTAGGGGACAAAGGAGTCATTTCACGGTATCCTATGAGAGGGTGTAGGGGGTGCCACCAGGCAGTGAATGTATCTTACGGTCTATCATAGGGGTATTTATTATTTTCTCTCTCGTCCCCTAACCATGTGAACCGGCCCACATGTTCATTTCCCCGTTGCATTGGTCTCGTATGGGAGATCTCCCCACAATGGCTGTGTGAGGATCCCTCTCCTAAACTTTTAGTTGAGATGGTCATGGAGTTATCCTTTAAGGTCAATTTGAGAAACATATCATGGATGGAAATTTTACTTTGCATGTGTGCTATGTGCACATAGCTATTTTTTCTTTAAAAAAAAAATTTTAAATGAGAAAATAGTAGTACTAATCAAGTCATCCAGTGACTTTATTTTTACTGTTTGAACATAAATTCAATGATCTCCTATCACATAGGTTGGGTGTCTATCACATAACTTATGCCGTGGGTCTTAAATTCATTTTTTTAGATGCTTCATAAATAATCTTAATAGTTTGAGGCTTTGTGAAGATATCTATTAAATTTGTTTATGATTTTACAACTCTTTCACTTATATATTGCCTCACAATGTTATATTCCTTCTTCTTCTTTTTTTTTTCTTTTTTTTTTTTTTTTGAGGCTTTGTGAAGATATCCATTAGACTTGTTTATGACTTTACACAATCAATAGCTATCGCTAGCTCTTTCACTTATATATTGCATTATTGCCTCACAAGGTTATATTCCTTTTTCTTTTTTTTTTCCTGATGTATACCTTGTTCTTTGCCTCAACAATAGCAGTTTGACTATCACAATGAAGTAATATAGGAATCACACTAACTTAGCCATAACGGAATATCCACGATCAAATTCCTTAGCCATTCAATTTTGGTATCAACTTTCTTACTCTATGGTGGAACTTGTATCACAAGATTGTTTAATTGGTTTCCAAGAAATCGCCCAACGCCACCTAATGTGAACATATAACCTACTAGTAACCAATAATTTCTTTCTATAAAAAATTCAATTAGCATCACAATATCCTTCAAGCACAGCAAACCAAGTTACTATTAGAATGCAAACCATAGTTCATAATTCCCTTCAAATATCTCAACAAACCACAGTTCATAATGCCCTTCTAATTAATACATGCTCTACCCAAAAAAAAAATTAATACATGCTAATGTACCATGTTTGAAGTATGTGTATGTTGGCCTAATTTTCCAAATGCTAGAGCAATGTCTAGCCTAGTGTAGGTTATCAAATATGAAATTGAACCATATTCCATTTGGATGATTGGTTCACCCGGCCCACATGTCTTTCCTAGTGGCCTCTAACAACTAAAGGTGTTATGAAAATAGTGATTCTTCAAGGGGGTGGAGAGAGAGAGAGATTGGGTTCTCAAAATGAGAGGAAACACATCCTCTCCTCTTTGTAGAAATTGCCACCTACATTAGGATCTAGGATCCACAAAAATAAAATTGACCCCACGATAGTTTTAGTAGAGACGAAGTTAAACCAAAATTAGGGTTTAGGTCATGTTATGGTCTGGGGAAAGAGTTACGCACCTCAGTTCACCCGATTAAACCAATATTTCTATTACTTGATTAAATTAAAATAAAACAAAACACTAATACAAAAATAACAAAAAAATCAAAACAAAATAAAATGCAATACAATAAATGAATTAAAAAGCAGAGCTAGGATTGACATCTCACTCAATGACACTTCAACTAATTGTCAAGACCTCCTAAGAACATGAGGGTGGTGTCTATTTAAAGAGTTAGGAGGCTTCCTTAGCCTCTTGACGACGTCAATGACAAAATCCCATCTAATTAAAACCGTCTATTTTTGAACTGAAACTTAACATGTGAGTAGAGTACCTAGGGATCTTTCAGTCCACAAAATTTAGGCCCCAACCATGCCACATAGCAAAATAGGTGACCAGACCTCAAAGAAACTTTAGGGGTTAAAGAAATACTTAAGTGACAATTTGATTTACTTGAGAAAGAAACAATGACTTAATCCAAAGGGAGAAGATTAGGTATGCCGCCAAGTTTTGGCAAGCTAGCAGCATGCACCAATCACAGGACTGAATACAGAAGGGCGAGGGAATCTTTTTCAAAGAGGGAAGAGAGAGGATGAGTCACGTGCCCAACTCCCAACCTTTTCCCATAATCCAAATTAATCAATTACATCACACATTGAGGGGACATGCCAAACTAGCAACAAAGTCTTCAATGTTTCTGTCTGAACTTCCACCTTCAGCTACTGCCTCTTTGGCAAGCTCTTTCCATTTGATACCATTCTCTCTAATCTCTTTTCCTTTCTCTCCTTCCATAACTTCCCTTATACATGCTTCTATCTCTTCCCTTACTACAACACCCTTTTCATCCACCTTAGCTCTCAATCCAATTCCCCACACATCCTCAATACATTTTGCATTAGTTGGCTGATCAGTCCATTGTGGCAATCCCACCATTGGTACACCTAAACTCAATGACTCCAAAGTTGAATTCCACCCACAATGTGTCACAAAACATCCCACAGCCTTGTGTGACAACACCTCCAACTGGGGACACCAAGTGACCACCAATCCCTTCTCCCATGTCTCTTCCATAAAATTGCTTGGAAGCTTCTTCTCCTCTGTTTTCCTCACTACCCACAAGAAATGATTATTGCTCTCCTTCAGGCACCAAGCTAGTTCTTTCATTTGCTCATCTCCTAAATCAGCAACACTTCCAAAAGATACATAGACAACAGATCCAATTCCCCTCATGTTTAGCCACTTCATACAGGCATCTACACTCGGATTAAAGAGATTAAGCCCATAATCTTCTTCGCCTTCGATTCGCTTGTCAAGTTCGATGGTTGGTCCGATCATCGTCACTGGCCATAGCTTAGCCATCCAATTCACTACCTGTTGCAGAGCATATATAACACTAGATTAAGTTTAAATACAGGATTAATTAACAATACAACTCACACAATGGTTAATTAATTATTTACCTCCTGCTCCAGTTTGTAAAATGAGTTAAAAAGGAGCCAATCTGCCTTGTCAATGTTGGAAAATTGATTTATATGTAAGGTAATCAGCACCTCTGGGTACAATCCATATGCAGAAACAAAAGAGGGCAGATCGGTGATTGCAAGCTGTAACAATCCAGGGATAGAAATGACTGTGCCGGCGCCGCCAGCGGCCACTGGTACTGTGAGTAGACCCTTTTGCACATAGTAATAAATGATGGAAACAGAACAAGATTGAGTGAAGAAGACAGCACCAATTAAGTTAAGGTGTTTGGCCACATCAAGAACCCAGGGGAGAAAAGAATCATACACAACACAGCTTATTGGATCACCCAAGCTTTCTTGTTCCTTGATGAGTTCTAGTAAGGTCTGTGAGCCCACCTTCTTGAAGCTCTCAAAGTAATCCTCAAAGCTGTCTTCTTTATGATCAAAACCTTTGTCATAGCCATCAGAGAATGTCTCGATTCTTATAGGCCCTGTTTGGGTGTGCATGGAGTTATTGAAAAGAGACCTTGTGATGGCCAGTGTAACTCTGATCCCCCCTTTGGAGAGTAATCTCTTGGAGAAGTGAAGGAGTGGGTTGATGTGGCCTTGGCTACGGTAGGGGACAACTAAAACATGAGAAAGATGATGAACTCCCTCTCCCTTCTCCATTCTAGACTTAATTTGTTTCTTAATTATGATTTACTTACTAAGGTTGGGAAGGAAGTTTATATTGATGGACATCACAGCCTACGTTAGCAAAGGGGGCAGGGAGAGACATATGGGTCTACCTTGGGTGTCTCAAACAGAAAAAAAAACAAGTAAAGCTGAGATGGGCATGGCCAAGTTGTGCCAAGAGCACCGGAAATTGGAATGAATCCTCCCATCCCAAAAGACAGATTTTGAAAATGAGGCAAAGATAAGGCATTAATTAACAAATTGGATTATGATAACAACGTCATTTAAATTTAAAAATGGAATTACAATATAAATTTACTATATATAGCGGCGATAAGATAAAAAAATCAATAAAATTACCTTGGTAGTTGGACGTACAACAATTTTGAATTTTTAAAAAAAAAAAAAAAAAACAAAGATAAAATTATTGTTTCTTATTCACGATTCCATTTTCTAGGTTTTTGGTCAATTCTTCATGTCGATTCTTAGTTTTAAAACCTTAACCCTAACTACCTTATGGTAATAGCAAAGGCGAATTGTTATCATCACAAGTGTCATGTCAGATTTTCAAATGTCGCATAGCATCTATTTTTCCATGTCCACAATTGATATGTCCATTTCAACTCTTTTGGATAGAAAAGACATTGTTCATATTAGTCACATGTCAAAATTCAATATCTAATTAAATCAAGGGTAACATACATGTACCCCTATAATGCATCCAATATTTTTCATACAACCCTTAGGGTTTTGACAAGTCCATGCGTACCCCTTGCAAATTTCACGTACCATCTCTACTTTATCCCCTTAAAACCATTTAAGTCCACATCAAGCGTTAGATGCTAAAAAATAATCGAACTTACCTTTCTTCTATCTTTTCTAAATTTTGAAAAGACCTAATTGCCTTGACCTATTTGTTAAAATTTGAAAAGATCAAAATGCCCTCATCTTCCCCAAATCATCATCTTCTTTTACAATGTAGATACCCAATACTACTACCACCACCACCGCCACCGCCACCCACCATTAACATCATCACTATCGTGAAGCCCCACCTCCAGCACCACCTCCAACTCCTCCACCTTTAAGGGCCACGCCCAGACACAGTAAGGGCAAAATGATCGCCCCATCCCCCATGAAAGGCGAAAATCTCTCCCCCGAGATGCCAATATGCGTACTCTCATTGGTTGCCGCACACGCTCCCCCCTTAAATTTTATATCAAGTAACGATACATTTTACATGTAATTTTTATTTTACTTGTTAACCCAAAGGGATTTGGATGCAAAGTAAAAGTGAACTTTAATAATCATATATTGAATGATTTGGAGTGTACTGATATAGTAACATGGGGTACTGATTACAAAAGTTTATATTTTAGGTTTGAAAATTTAATATTCCTTCCCTTTAATTTCTCTTGCAACTAAGCGAAGCCTAAATGCACCTTTTGTTCTGTGGATTCTTTACATAGATTAACAATTTTCCATCACGTGAAGAGAATCTCTTCAGTCATCGGATCTGAGTTTCTTATTTTGATCGAGAATTTGGGACCTTCATCAATAGGAATGGAAGTTGATGATGGAACTCACCATTCGAGTCCAATTATAACCAATCAAATTAGTGTGAATGTTTTAGCAAACAAAAGAACTTTCACATACCAATTAATACTAAAAACAAGGGAAAAGGTTCTCTTTCCAAGGGTGCAAGCTGCACTCAAATAGATGGGGGTGGGCGAAATGACTGCCCTGCTCCCCTGAATGGGGGAATTCCACTACCATGTAATTGGGCATAGCCTACAGTGCGGCACAAAGAACATCAACCCTAAAAACAAAATCAAGTGATTACAGGGGCTAAAGAAATGCTTGGGGGATGATAATTAATTAATTAATTAACTCTCTCGCGTTAATCCATTATAATTAATTAATAGAAAAAATTTCATTTATTTGAGAAAGAAAAATGACTTGATATGAATTATTCAATTACATAATGTTACACACACCTTGAGCCTTGAGGGGGCATGAGATAGTAGAGCAACAAATTCTTGGATGTTCTTGTCTGAACTTCCACCTTCATCTACCTCCTCTTTAGCAAGCTCTTTCCATTTGACAACATTTTTTCTAATCTCTTTTCCTTTCTCTCCTTGCATAACTTCCCTTATACAAGCTTCTGTCTCTTCCTTTACTGCAACCCCTTTTTCATCCACCTAAGCTCTCAATCCCATTCTCCAAACATCCTCAATATATTTTACATTAGTTGGCTGATCAGTCCATTGTGGCAATCCCACCATTGGTACCCCTAAACTCAACGATTCCAATGTGGAATTCCACCCACAATGTGTCACAAAACACCCCACTGCCTTGTGGGACTACACCTCCAACTGAGGACACCATGAGACCACCAATCCCTTCTCCAATGTCTCTTCCACAAAATTGCTCGGAAGCTTTTTCTTCTCTGATTTCCTCACTACCCACAAGAAATGATTATTGCTCTCCTTCAGACATGATGCTAATTGTTTTATTTGCTCATCTCCAAGTTCAGCCATACTTCCAAAGGATACATAGACAACAGATCTAGTTTCCCTCATGTTTAGCCAGTTTATGTAGACATCGGCATCCGGATTGAAAAGATTGAGGCCATAATCTTCATCGCCTCTGACACGCTTGTCGGGGTAGATCGATGGCACTGTTGGTCCGACCGTTTTCACTGGCCATAGCTTTGCCATCCAATTCATTTCCTGTTGGAGAACATATAATACTAGGTTAAAGTGGCAATTACTATCACTACCCTATACTTAGCCTATAATTATTAAAACTATCCTACCTTAAACTTATTTTCTGATACTACCTTGCTTTTAAACTTTTACATCTCTTTCTACCTTCATGTTTTTAAATAGCCATATTGCCCATCTATTGAAACTATCATTCATCTTCTACTTTTCACTATTTTTATTACTAAAATAATAAAAAATAAAAGCACCCACCCACGTCCTCTCTCTCCCATTTTTTACTCTTCGGTTTTTATTTTGTTTGTTTTTTCTTCAAATTTTCTATTTAATTAATGGGAGAATGTTCTACGCTGCGCCCAGGCACATGGGCCTGCCACTCAGGGGGGCAGGGTGGTCATTGCGTCCATCACCATGTGCTTGGTAGTAGCCTGTGTTGCGGCACGGAGAACAATGCCCCTTAATTAATTTTTTATTCAACATTTCATCCTCATCATATCGTTCTTCTTCGAACAGATCATGTTTCTAAGTATCAGTATCGTATCGCTCGTATCGAGCGATACATACCGGTTTTGCTAGTCATCGATATCGATACCGTATTAATGACAAAAATAGTAAAAAATAGAAGATGAATGGTAGGTTAAATAGATTACTAGGTGAGGGTCAATGAAGTGGAATCTCCTCCCCATTTGACATAAGGGGTCAGAGGAGGTCAGGCGAGTGAAGATTTCACTTCATTGGTACCCTCTCCCATGTGGACAGATGGGATGATATCGTCGATTATGGGCTGAGGTCCGCACGATTTTAAAACATATCATACCAAATAAGGAAACCAGGCACAATATATATGCACATGCTCATGCAATGTGAGACTATTCCGTGATTCTACATCACATGGGGTGCCATCTCACATGGTGAGAATTGAACCATCCAAACAGCATCTCTCTCTGACACTTATATCAAATGGGGTGGAGATTCTGTTTGGTTGGTTCTCACCCCAGATGGTTAAAGGATCAGGACTCGACTAAATGAACTTCATTCAATTCTGCAGAATGCTAATTACCTCTTGCTCCAGCTTGTCAAATGAGTTAAAAAGGAGGCAATCTGCCTTGTCGATGTTGGAAAATTGGCTTGTAACTAAGGTAAGCACCGCAGGGTACGATCCATATATAGAAACAAGAGACGGCAGATCGGAGATTGTAAGTGGTGGTAATCCGGCGACAGAAATGACGGCGCGGGCAACCACTGGCACTGTGAGTAGACCCCTTTTCAGATAATAGTAAATGCTGCAAACAGCAAAAGATTGAGTGAAGAAGCTAGGCATCAGCAATTAAGTTAAGGTGTTTGGCCACATCCAAAGCCCAGGGGAGAAAAGGGTCATAGACAACACAACTTATAGGATCACCCAAGCTTTCTTGTTTCTTGATGAGTTGTGTTAAGGTCTTTGAACCCACCTTCTTCAAGCTCTCGAAGTAATCCTCTAAGTTGTCTTCTTTCTGCAAACCATCGTCATAGCCGTCAGAGAATATCTCTATTCTTATTGGCCCAGTTTGGGTCTGCTTGGATGTACTGAAAAGAAACCTGGTGATGGCCAGTGTAACTCTGAGCCCTTTAGCATGCAATCTCTTGGAGAACTGAAGGAGTGGGTTGATGTGGCCTTGGCTAGGGTAGGGGACAACTAAAACATGAGCATGATGAGCTCCTTCTTCCTTCTCCATTCTTTTAGTGTTTTGTGGTTATGATTCATGAGGCCTTTACCTTTGCTTTAGTTATAGTTGTGACCATGGTTTGAGGTATCGGATCGGATTGGCCGATATTAGTCGGATCAGATCGGTATCGGTCGAGGTCGATCCCGAGATTTGACTCATACAACAAAGTTTGACTGGATCGTCCAACTTGGTTGGATCGGTGATCCGATCCGATCTTTGACCGATTTAATTGAATTTTTTTTTTATATTCTCAAAGTTTTTAAGTTTTTTTTTTTTTTTTTTTAAGTTTTTTATATTATCTTGATCGATACTGACCGATACCAACCGATTTTGATCCATCCGATCCAGATAATATCGGCCAATCCGATCCCAAAATCACAGCACCCACCAACTCTGGCCGATACATGATCCGATCCATAAAAAACGATTTTGGGCTGTTTTTTGACCGATCCAAAAATATTTCGGCCATGACCGATCCCGAGTGGGATACCTGGATTTTAAACCTTGGTTGTGACCTTAAAACCAGAATATGGGAAGAGCTTATGTTGATAGACATCACTGCATGCGTTGGCAAGGAAAATAATCTCCTCCATTCCTTGCCCGGTCCAGTTCTCCAGTCCCTCTAATATGGGGGTGTACCCCACCGACAGAGTTTTTGGGCAGGGGGGCATTGCACCCCCTTGTTAGGGGGACTGGGGCAAAGGGCGAGCTCGCTAGCTAGGTAGACAGAGACAGGGCACGGAGGCTTGGGTCCAGCTTGTTTGTCTCCAAGGGAAAAAAACAAGAGACGTACACATGAAATGCTTGGCTCTTATTCACGATTCCATTTTCCAAGTTTTTTGGCCGAATCTATCCCCTATTCATATGACCCGATTTCGATATGGAGTAGACTCCCCGTCCAAGTCCCGGGTTTTAAAATCTTGGACCTCACTACGTTGTCAAACAAGAAAATGGTCAAACCAGATTGAACCATCCAATCTTTCTGGGGGCTTTTATGGTTCAACATCAATGGGCGGTTTTTGTCATCTAATTGAGATCAATTTCAGAAAAATAACTATGGTATATTGTATAAATTGGAATCCCAAGTTCCCAGCCTCCTACGCATGGTTCTAAGAATCGGTATCGGTATCAGATCAATTAAATCGGTTGATCCATATCAGTATCAACAGAAGCCTATACCAATTTCTCACTGATCTTCATATCACTGTAACAGTACGAACCAAGAGTAAAATCATCAAATCATTTAAAAAAAAATAAGGGGAAAATCATCTGAACCGATTCAATCAATTAAGTAGTATTGGTAATCACCGATACCAATTACTAAAACATTCCCACGCAAAAAGGACCCACCCTGCTAATGAAATAAACTTCCCATGGCCGGAGATTTGAATTCAGTTACTCTATTGGGCTTTAATATAGCCTCACATAAATGAGAGTTCTATTAGAGTTCTGTTTTATTAAACGGTGGACCTGTAGGCTTCTTTGGAGTTGGGATTTTTCGTCAAGGAGATCCATTAATTCCTATTTTCTTTATTATTGTGGAGGAAACTCTACATAGAGGGTTAAAGGGATCTTTGTCCCCTCTAGTTCTCTGCTCGGTCCAATTCCCCCCACCCCTCCCAGTGCCTGTAATAAAGGAGGCACAATGACCACCCTACCCCTGCCTGAACACTCTACCCTGGTGGGGTCTACCTCCCCTCCTTATTACAGGCACTGGGGGGAACTGGGCCGAGCAGAGAAATGGAGGGGATAATTTTCCAAATTAAAGAGACTCACCAAAGGAGAGAACCTAAAATCAATCAAAGGGCTATGAGGCATTGAAGTTCCAACCAATTTGTTATTTGTTGATGGCATATTTATTTTTAGGAAAATTTATGTTTATCACCCCTATGCTTTCAAACAATTATGGCTATCCCCCCAGAAATTTCATTTATTTTATAAATCTCTCCTGTATTGTGAAAGATTCTTACAAACGTACCCCTACAGTTAGATGCGAACAAATAAGTGTTGATGTCATCGCCCAATTATAATCTAAATACCCAAACTAACCCCGGGTCCATGTAACATGACCCTTTTACCCTCTTCTGCTTCTTCCACCTCTTCCAACCCTTTTCCTACAACTCTCCTCCTCCATTCTGCTCCTTCAACCTCTACCAGACAGCCCATTTAATATAATTTATTTCACATAAAAATATTAATTGGTATGTGAAAGTTCTCTTCACAGATTTAAAGCTAGTATTGATATAGTAACATAAGATAATGATTACAAAAAATTCTTTTTTTAGGTTTGAAAATTTAATTTCTCTTGCAACCAAACGAAGTGCACCTTTTGTTATGTGAATTTCCTACATAGATAACCAATTTTTCATCATGTGAAGAGAATCTCTTCAGTCACCGGATCTGAGTTTCTGATTTTGATCAAGAATTTCGGACCTTCATCAATAAGAATGGAAGTTGATGATGGAATTCACTATTCGAGTCCAACTATAACATGTCAAATTAGTTTAGATGTCTTGGGTACCAAAAGAACTTTCACATACCAATTAATATCCCAAAAAACAAAATCAAGTGACCAGGCAATAAAGGAACTTTCTACAGGGCCTAAAGAAATACTAGGGGGATGATAATTAATTAAGGATCGATGTTCTCTGCGCTGCAGTGCAGGCTGCGCTCAAACACATGGGAGCGGTATTTCTGTCATTCAGGGGGTGGGGCGCTCATTTTGCCCACCCGACAGCCTACGAGCCCCCTAGAACATTGGGTATACCTCTTTGTCTCTCTTGCGTGAATCCATTATAATTAATTAATAGGAAATTCTTCATTTATTTGAGAAAGAAAAATGACTTGATATGAATTACTCAATTACATTATGTTACACACACCTTGAACCTTGAGGGGGGCATGACAGTGAGCGGGGAATCTTCACGTACGTGAATGACTCACAGCCGTTCAAATGATATATTCTTACAGATTGGATTCTATCTGAACGATTGTGAGTCGTTCATGTATGCTTACATACGTGAAGATTCACCGGACTCGGCATGACATATTAGAGCAACAAAGTCTTCAATGTTCTTGTCTGAACTTCCACCTTCATCTACTGCCTCTTTGGCAAGCTCTTTCCAGTTGATAGCGTTCTCTCTAATCCCTTTTCCTTTCTCTCCTTCCATAACTTCCATTATACATGCTTCTATCTCTTCCTTTATTGCAATCCCCTTCTCATTCACCTTAACTTTTAATCCCATTCCCCACACATCCTCAATATATTTTGCATTCGTTGTCTGATCAGTCCATTGTGGCAATCCCACCATTGGTACACCTAAACTCAACGATTCCAAAGTTGAATTCAACCCACAATGTGTCACAAAACATCCCACAGCCTTGTGGGACAACACCTCCAACTGAGGGCACCATGTGACCACCAAACCCTTCTCCAATGTCTCTACCACAAAATTGCTTGGAAGCTTATTCTCCTCTGATTTTCTCACTACCCACAAGAAATAATTATTGGTCTCCTTCAGACACAATGCTAGTTCATTCATTTGTTCATCTCCAAGTTCAGCAATGCTTCCAAAGGATACATAGACAACAGATCCAGTTTCCCTCATGTTTAGCCAGTTCATGCACACATCTGCACTGGGTTTGAAAAGATTGAAGCCATAATCTTCATCGCCTTCGACTCGCTTGTCGAGGTAGATCGATGGCAAAGTTGGTCCGATCGTCTTCACTGACCATTGCTTTGCCATCCAATTCATTTCCTGTTTGAGAACAGTACATACAATATTAGGTTAGTTTAAATATAGAATTAAGAATACAACTCCACTTTATCCATTCCAACTAATGAGCTTGGTTACAAGCTGGATCTTCTTTTTCAAAATGGTTTTATTTGTGTCCGGACTCTCTATCCATGTGGGATGCCACACCACATGGTGAGGATCAATGAAGTGGATTAATATTCACCCCATTTGACATAAGGGGTCAGAGGTCAGGTGGGTGAAGATTCCAATTCATTGCCACCCTCCCACCATGCAGGGTAAAGGGTTCGAACTCGATTTTACTGGGATTAAAGTCTAGATCCTCTAGACACATGAAGTGCCACAAATCCGACCCCATAGATGGCATTCTATTATTTGCCTCAGCCTATTTTTGATTCTGAAATCAATGAAGTGCAACAAAGTAGTATATGGCCCCTCAGATGGCAGGATATTGTCCGTTTTGGGCCAAAGCTCATTCAGTTTTAAAATGTGTCATATCAAGTAAGGAAGCCACAACATATATGCTCATTCCATGAGAAATCCCCAGGTAATGTGGGACTATTCCGTAGTTCCTTTTTTTTTTTTTTATTGGGTAGAAGGACTATTCAGTGGTTCTACATATGGGGTGCCACCCTGCATAGTGAGAACCATCTTAACAAAATCTCCGTACGTCTCTGATCTTTCTATCAGGTGGGGTGGAGATTCTGTTTGATTGGTTCTCACCCTACATGGGTAAATGATCTGGATTCGACTAAATGAACTTCATTCGGACCTGGCTCCTGTTCAGCCGTTTAGCCATTCAGCTGTGGCGGGAGCAGAAGGCCCAGCATTCAAAAACCACCCCAAAAATAGGGGGGGTGGTCATTTCACATGTGGGACACAGGTGGGACCCAACTGTGAAATGACCACCCTACCCGTGTTTTTAGTGTCGTTTAGCAGAGGTGGACGCTCCAGCTCTTACCACGGCTGGACATTCTGCTTGCTTGCTTGCTTGCTTGCGGGTCTAGTAAATTAAAGAGAATGGTAGCTAATTATATACCTCTTGCTCCAGCTTGTCAAATGAATTAAAAAGGAGACAATCTGCCTTGTCGATGTTGGAAAATTGGCTTGTAACTAAGGTGAGTATCGCAGGGTACAATCCATATCTAGAAACAAAAGATGGGAGATCGGAGATTGTAAGCGGTGGCAATCCGGCGACGGAAATGACGTTGCCGGGGACAATTGGCACGGTGAGTAGACCCCTTTGCACATAGTAGTAGATGCTGTTAACAGCAAGGGATTGAGTGAAGAAGGCAGCAGCAATTAAGTTAAAGTGTTTGGCCACATCCAGAGCCCAGGAGAGAAAAGGGTCATATACAACACAGCTTATAGGATCACCCAAACTTTGATGTTTCTTGATGAGTTGTGTTAAGGTCTTTGAGCCCACCTTCTTCAAGCTCTCGAAGTAATCCTCTAAGCTGTCTTCGTTCTGAAAACCATCGTCATAGCCGTCAGAGAATGTCTCGATTCTTATAGGCCCAGTTTGGGCTTGGATGGACTTTTTGAAAAAAGAAGTGGTGACGGCCAGTGTAACTTTGATCCCCCCTTTGATTAGTAATCTCTTGGAGAACTGAAGGACTGGGTTAATGTGGCCTTGGAGAGGGTAGGGGACAACTAAAACATGAGCACCATGATGAGCTCCTTCTTTCTTCTCCATTCTCTTAAAGTGTTTGTGGTGGTTATGATTCATGAGGCCTTACCTTACACGCACTTTGGTTCCCTATTTATAATGATTATGATCTTAATCAGAAAATGCATGCATGGGAAGAGCTTATATTGATACACATCACTGCCTACGTTAACAAGTGGGGAACGAACGCACTAGGTATAGCAATTCGACTCCTTTATTTCCACCTGCCCTTACTAACGTGTGCGACCCACAGCCACACACAAGTAAGACGGAATCTAAGGTTAGAAATATTTTTTTCTTGTCTTTTGTGATTATTTCTATTTGATTTCTAATTGTGTTTGTCCTCTTAATTAGATTCTTCGGATTTTTTTTCTTTCTACCAGTGAATAATTTGTCCTTACCGCCTTCCTGATAAAGCACAAAGGGGAAAATTATCGCCCCCAATACTACTAGGGGTGCTATGTGCATCGTGCAATGCAGCACCTCCCATATGTGCACAATAGACCCCACCATACACACATGGGCGATGCTACGCCGCACGATACGCACAACACCACCCAATAGTACTAGGAGCGAAAAAGGTCCGAGGATTTTGAGTCCAGCTTGGTTAATTGTCTCAAAAAAGATAAAAAACAAAAGACACGTACTATAGCTATCTGGAAGGCCTATAACCATGATGCAACATGACCATTGGCATGAAGCAGTGCATGGTGCATACGTACATACGTGGAATATGAGATAACCATGATTTTCACCTTGATGTTGACACCTGAACCAGAGTGAAAGGTTGTCTAACAAAATTCATCATCATCGTTGTCATCATTATGCATCACATCGTCACATGCAATATTTTATAAACTTTTGGAATAACGTCTAGTTATGGTTAGATAATCAGTCTATCGTTGAAACCTCAGAGCTCCAGCCTTCTCTTTCTAAGATTTTCATTAGTTTCCTTAAATAATATTTTTGACAAAATGTAGTTAAAATTTAAATTTTTAAAAAATATTAAAAACCCCCCAATGGAGTTATAGTTAGCGAATCGGGTTTTGACTAGGACGATTTGCTTGAATCCAGTCAAAATTTTGGAAAACTTAGTCAAAAATCGTGTAGACTAGGTCAAGGTAAACAATGATGAAACTGAGTTATAAATTGTCTGAGTCCAATAATACTCGGTATTTTTACCCGAGTCATGACAAACTCGTCGAGTTTAGTCATTTTTTAAAAAATCATAAAGATGATTCACTTAGAATTTGAGTTGAATGAAATAGTAAATCAATATTCTAAAACAAAAGAAACCCTCAACTCTTCAACTCCCTTCTCTTGTTTAATGGTATAAATCAAAATGCATTGATATGTGATTCATTATTTTATCACTCTCAACTCTTCAACTCCCTTCTCTTGTTCAATGGTATAAACTCAAAAATGCATTGATATGTGATTCAATATTTTATCTGTTTTTTTTTTCATATTTTTTTACTAATTTATAAATATTTATTATATTAAAATAAAATTTTAAAATGATTCTCCTTGACTGGGTTTGACAATGCCAAATCACCAGGTTCTTCTACCAAACGAGTGGAGTCAGAAAAACCTGAATTTTCAACTATGCAATGGACAATTGAGGGTGATGTTAATTAATTAATGACAAAAATGATTTTCGTGATGCCATTGTGCATATTTCTATGCACCCCATTACACATCCACCAATATCCACACCACAATCTCACTCCTCATTAAAACCCACAATTCTTTTTCCTACCCCTCATTTGTGGAAAACTACACTATGGCGTCATAGCAAACCCTCTCCCTTCAGTAATGGGCATACCCACGTTGTCTCTCTTTTGCATAAATCCGTGATAATTAATTAATAGAAAATTCTTATTTATTTAAGAAAGAACAATGAATTAATATGAAATTAATAATAATTACATCATGTTACATGTAGATTCAAAGAGACTGAATTCAGTATTGTATTTTGGCTAGTAGAGATCCTATTATACGATAATTAATTAATAGAAAATTCTTATTTATTTAAGAAAGAACAATGAATTAATCTGAAATTAATAATAATTACATCATGTTACATGTAGATTCAAAGAGACTGAATTCAGTATTGTATTTTGGCTAGTAGAGATCCTATTATACGATAATTAATTAATAGAAAATTCTTATTTATTTAAGAAAAGAACAATGAATTAATATGAAATTAATAATAATTACATCATGTTACATGTAGATTCAAAGAGACTGAATTCAGTATTGTATTTTGGCTAGTAGAGATCCTATTATACGATAATTAATTAATAGAAAATTCTTATTTATTTAAGAAAGAACAATGAATTAATATGAAATTAATAATAATTACATCATGTTACATGTAGATTCAAAGAGACTGAATTCAGTATTGTATTTTGGCTAGTAGAGATCCTATTATACAAGGAATGAAATAAGTTACATATGGAAAGAGATAAACACTAAACATGAGTTTTGGAGAAAAGATCACAGCCATGAGAGCAAGGTAACTTAATATTGAGAATCTTAACAGACACCTTCAGGCTCAGGGTGCTTGACACAATAGAGCAACAAATTCTTGGATGTTCTTGTCTGAACTTCCACCTTCATCAACTGCCTCTTTGGCAAGCTCTTTCCATTTGATACCATTCTTTTTAATCTCTTTTCCTTTCTCTCCTTCCATAACTTCACTTATACATGCTTCTATCTCTTCCTTTACTGCAATCCCTTTTTCATCCACTTTAGCTCTCAATCCCATTCCCCATACATCCTCAATATATTTTGCATTCGTTGGCTGATCAGTCCATTGTGGCAATCCCACCATTGGTACACCTAAGCTCAAAGATTCCAAAGTTGAATTCCACCCACAATGTGTCACAAAACACCCTACTGCCTTGTGAGACAACACCTCCAATTGAGGACACCATGAGACCACCAATCCCTTCTCCAATGTCTCTTCCACAAAATTGCTAGGAAGCTTATTCTCTTCTGATTGCCTCACTACCCACAAGAAATGATTATTGCTCTCCTTCAGACACAATGCTAATTCTTTCATTTGCTCATCTCCAAGTTTAGCAAGGCTTCCAAAGGATACATAAACAACAGATCCAGTTTCCTTCATGTTTAGCCAATTCGTACAGGTGTCTGCATTAGGATTGAAAAGATTAAGGCCGTAACCTTCTTCGCTTTCAACTCGCTTGTCGAGGTAGATCGATGGCATGGCTGGTCCGATCGTCTTCACCGGCAGTAGCTTTGCCATACAATTCACTACCTGTTGCAGAGCATACAAACCTTTCGTGACTACTTCATTCTGTTTGTGTCTTAGTAATAGACAATACTTAATCAGAGGCATCAACAGGTCTGTCTTGGTCGGACCTTGATCGGTCCTCAAAGCCAAAACCTCGACCAGTCAAGCAGTGTCGGTCGGGTTGTTATTGGCCCTTAATTGATCAATCTATCGAGTCAATTATGTTGGGCCGAAGTCGACCAATTAGAACTCGAAAAATTGCACAACCCAAAACTAACACCGAACTGTTTATCAAACAGTCAGTTCGGTTTGATCAGTCTTATTCAGTTGGGCCTGCTTATGTGGGTGTCGGGGTCCTCTACTTCCGAGCTGCCCCCTACTCTGCCTTGCTGTGTCTGGGGCGCACGGCAGTAGGGACAGCTCGGAAGGATCCACAAAATAATACCTAACAATACTTACCTCCAGCTCTAGCTTGTCAAATGAGTTGAAAAGGAGCCAATCTGCTTTGTCGATGTTGGGAAATTGGCTTAAAACGAAGGTCAGAAACGCTTGGTAAGATTCATTATTTAGATAAACAAAAGATGGCACATCGGGGATTGCAAGTGGTGGCAATCCGGGGATAGAAGTGACTGGGCCAGCCACTGGTACTGTGAGTAGACCCATTTGCACATAGTAATAAATAATGGAAACAGCACAAGATTGAGTGAAGAAGACAGCACCAATTAAGTTGAGTTGTTTGGCCACATCAAGAACCCAGGGGAGAAAAGAGTCATACACAACACAGCTTATAGGATCACCCAAGCTTTCTTGTTTCTTGATGAGTTCTGTTAAGGTCTGTGGGCCCACCTTCTTCAAACTCTCAAAGTATTCCACAAAGTTGTTTTCTATCTTAAAACCGTCGTCAAAGCCGTCGGAGAATGTCTCGAGTCTTATAGGCCCAGTTTGGCCGTGCATCGACTTGACAAGAGACTTGGTGATGGCCATTGTAACTCTGAGCCCTTTGTAGTGTAATCTCTTGGAGAACTGGAGCATTGGGTTAATGTGGCCTTGGCCAGGCATTGGAACAACCAATACATGTGCATGATGAGCTCTCCCTTCCTTCTCCATTTCAATATAAGATCAGAACTCAAACCCAGAAAACCAAACAGGGGAATTTGGATTTTGGAGGGTGATCAGATCAGAAATTGATCGATCCACCAAATAAAAATCATATTTATAAGTAACCCATAAAAGATCAAACTATCATCCGTCAATCATTACATTACACTTCAAAATTGTAGAGTTTTTTTCCTTATGATTCATGAGGGCTTTGACTTAAGTAGCATGGGAACTGGGAAGAGCTAGTTTATATAGATAGACGTCACTGCCAACGCTAGCAAATTAAGGGAGACCTCACTACGCACGGGTTTAGGTTGGAAAATGGATGTCTCTAGAAAGAACAGGTTGAGCGGGCAAAGCTCAGTTGAGAAAGGTAACATGGTAGTGCTATTAAGAGCCTCACCATATGAATCACTGGAAATTGGAATGGATCTTGCCATCTCAAAAGACAGATTTCAATCTCAAGCCAAAGCTCACATTGTTGAGTTGGTTAGACATTTACTAATGGATTTTGATTGGAAGTCATTAAGTTGCAGTAATCTAGCGGCAGCGGCATATATCAATTCCCAGGCCGGACACAGGGAATTTATTCTGTGGGAATGTTCCATCTCAACGGCTGTGAGTTGTTCACGTATGCTCACGTACGTGAACATTCACCCCCTGAGTATGACAAATGTTGGGTACCTTAGCCGCGTGCCCAGCCTTGTTCCCAAATGCTGCGTGCATTCTCCTATCCTTGCCTTATATTTAAGTTTATTATATATTTATTCAAACTCCCCTATTCAATGTTTCTTAGGGCAATTATTATCACTGTCCTACGCTTAGCCTATATTTACTAAAATTATCATATCTTAAACTTTTTTTCTGAAACTACCCTGCTTTTAAACTTTTACATCTCCTTCTACCCTCATGTTTTTAAATACCCACATTGCCCTTCCTTTTGAAATAATAAAAAATTAAAGCACCCGCCCGCTTCTCTCTCCCATTTTTTACTCCATTCGTTTTAGTGCACAGTAGGAACGGGTAACGGTAACCTACAAAATTGATACGATACTGATACCGTATCGGCCTAGATTGGCTGTATTAGACAAAATTACCTTTGAATTGCCTTAAAAATGAGTTTTTTTGACCATTTTACCCCTCATTCGTGCCGTGCTATTGATACGGTATTGACACTGTATCGGTATCGGTGACTAGCAAAATCAGTACGTATCGCCTGATACGGGCGATACGATACCGATACTTAGAATCATGATCTATCAAAGAAGAACGATGAGGACGAAATGTTGAATAAAAAATTAATTAAATAGAAAGATTGAAAAAAAAAAAAACGAATGGAGTAAAAAATGGGAGAGAGAAGAAGCGGGTGGACGCTTTCATTTTTTTACTATTTTAATGATAAAAATAGAAGAAAATGGTAGGTTAAATAGATTATTAGCAGGTTACTAGGTGAAAAGCAAGGGCATTTTGGGTATTTAAAAATAGATGTAAAAGTTTAAAAACAGGGTAGTTTCAGAAAGAAGTTTAAGATAGGGTAGTTTTAATAAATATAAGCTAAGTGTAGGACTGTGATAGTAATTGCCCATTTCTATTCTGATTTCCTCTTAAAAGCAAATTTTCAACTCTTTTTATTCTTAGTTAATTTTCATAAATCCCTCAATTATCCTAAAACTCCCACTCCACCCCTATTCTCTAATTCCAATCGTAAAAACATGGGCAATGACATCTTTTTATCTTCTCAAACGTTGGATGTATGATTGGATTCTCAAGTGAGATGCAATAGACACTGGATAGTGCACCACACTTAATCCCACACGCTCCCACCCCCATCTAAATAACTTAGCATTATTCGGTTGTTTCTCCCAAGGTTCCTTATCAGTGGAAAATCAATCAATCAAAGACAGGAAACCCTCATCTCCTATGGTGGAACATTCGAATTGGATTCTTCTGACTCATCACTTCTAACAACATATATGTGGGGATTTGGTAAGAAAATCCTCGTCTAAACCGCTCTTTGTGTTGCAAACAGAGATGACCAGAGTACAGACTCTTCTCGTCTTTTAAAGATCACCGAATATGGGGATCTTGTCCTTCTAAACCAATTGGAAATTGATGTGGTTCACAAATGCATCCAAGGAAAACCCAGTTGCCTAGCTCTTCTTGACCTCGGGAAATCTCAATATCAGGGAAGATAAAGTCAATAACCGCTTCAAACACCCAACTAATACGTACATTGCTGCCGAGTATGAAGCTAGGGAAGTGGAACTTGAGAACTAGGCTGAAATTAAAGGGATTGTGGTTTTTGCATGGGAATCTGTTTCAACATAAGCAATTGATTCAATATGGTTATATTTTAATTAAGACATGTTTTAGATGAAAGTAAGAGTCTTATGTTCCTTCTTCGATATATATTTTATGAGTAATCTTCTATAGCACTATGTCAAGTGATCTAGATTGTTTCACTATCATTTTTTTATATATTCATGTTGTTCAATTTCAAAGGGTGGTTATAGGAATTTTATATACAACAGAATATTGTACCAAACCCTATGTGGCTCCTCCCCCTCCCTCTCCTTCTCCACATATAGGTCTCCCAGCCACACTTTCCCTGATCCCAGTAGCATAGGCCTCCCACTTCAGGAATACACAGCCAATATTTCTATTGGAACCGACCCGGCCCTCTCCCCTCCTTAGCCGGCTTCAGCTACCTCGGCCTCTCCAATTCTGTCCATCCCAACCCCGATCCATCCCCACCCCTGCCCTCTGCCACCTCGAATTGCTCTTTAATTAGTTTACCCTTGCAAGGGAATGGCCAGTTATTCGTACCTGAGTCCCAACCTACAATCATTCGATCTACTCACATCAATGAGAATAGGTACTTCGTCTCTCTCTCTTTGAAAAACAGAACAAGAGAAACCACTTGGAAAATCTGTTTTTCACACCCTAACTATGGTTTTCAAACTTCCTAGTTGGGCATTTAAAAAGGAAAATAGGAGCAATAATACAAGAAGAATATCCAGTCAAGAACAGTACCAATGAGATTGCAAACTCCGTCAATAAGGCTTTAAATAACCAACCACAAAATCGGAAAAAGTAAAAATAAAGAGTTCATCAATGATCCAAATTCAGGAAACTCAAAAACACGAATGAATAATAGACCTGAATCTCACTTCAATCAAGGGCAGGATCAAAACATAAAACTTTAGTTAAAGGACATCCAAGACCACCATGCCCAATTCACATGACCCTATGCTTCATCCCTACCCTCTCTGAACTCTATTTATTGTGACCATTTCACTTAAATATATCACGAAAAAAAAAAGAGGATTTACACAATTTCTTCAAGCATTATTTGTAGTAAAACCAATATCTCCAGTATCTCACAATAAAATTTCCCGTTACCATTTATCATAGTTGCAAGAAGCATGCGCTGCATTTTGATTGCAAAAAGGGAGAGGGAGGGAGAGGAAGAGTCGGAGGGGCTATATGATGAACAAAACACCCTGATTCTCTACACTAGCTCCACGTCTGACTGCATCGAATTTAGAGGCATGGGAGTCGCAGTGGAGGGGATAGAAAGCGAGAGGGCATGGGAAGGGCGCCAGAGAGGGAGAGGAGATCGGAGGGGGTAGGGATTCAGTACAGTGATTTATTTAAAGTGAATGGGCAAAACTACCCTTGTACTCTGGCCCAGCAAAAACTAACTTGTAAGGGGTAAATAAAGAATAGTGAAGTAAATTGCTTCACTCTCTATAGTGACGAATAGAAGGACCCTTTTATATTAATAATGCTATTACGACTGTAATCCATTTTGATTTGGGAATCTCACTTATGATTCTAGGAAACTGGCGTGAGCATGGAGTCCGTTTTGAATTGGGAACCTCACTTCTTGATGAAATCATTTTTGCTGAGCCCTTACGTAAGATACACTTGCCTTTTTTTTAAGCTTCAAACAAACGCAAAGGTGTATGCTATTGTCGGGTATGAAGCTAGAGCAATGAAACTTGAGAACCAACTCTAATGAAAGGGATTGTAGTTTTTGCATGGGGAACTGTTCAGTATAAGCAATTGATTCAATATGGTTATATTTTAATTAAGACACGTGTTAGATGAAAGTTCTATATACTTTAAAGATATATATTTTATACTTGTGAACTACTTTAGGATTTTTTTTTTTTTTTTTTTGTTATCTTATTTTTCTACAATGAAAATTTTATTATCAAAATGCTATCAGAGCTAAAATCCATTTTGAATTGGGAACTTCACTTAGGATACTCGAGAGCTGATGTTGGCATGAGCCCGTTTTGAATTGAGAACCTCGCTTCTTAATGAAGTCATTTTTGTTGAGCCCTTATGTAAGATATTTTTTACACATTTAAAACGCAGTAGGCAAAAGTAAACATTTTTTCCACTTGTTTGAAAAGGTCATATAACAAAAAGTTTTTAAAATGTCGCATTTTTTCTAACAAATTTTTGGTATAGTAAATCTTCATATCATTTTTCTACCAAAAAATTCTTCTTTATCATTTTTTTCCTTCAGCTCTGATGGTTTAGGCAAAAAATTTTACCTAATGGAAACAAATATGGGAAAATTTTTCAACATGCAAAATTTATGGGAAAGAGAATTGTACCTAATCGCGTGTAGTGCGGAGCCCCTACACCTAGACACAGGCTAACGTAAAATGACTGTTGCGCCCTTAGGCTACGCCCAGAAACAAGGTCAAGTGAAATGATTGCTGCGTTCTTAAGCATTTCCACCTTTTCAAGGGGGTGTGGTGGTCATTTCGAGTGGCCACACACGACTAGGAATAGGTAGCATTCTGTCTACCAAAAAAAAATTTTCAACTAATTCTCTCTTACCAAAAAACTAAAATTTTACAAGTCGAAACAGACGAAGGTTTAATGGTAAAAAGACCCATCCCTAAAAAATTAAAACAGAAAAAAGGTCCCACCGAGATTTGAACTCGGGTTACTGGATTCAGAGTCCAATGTCCTGACCACTAGACCATGGGACCATTGATATTTCATGATTTACAAAGTTAAATAATAAAAGTAAAATATTATACCGTTTTTAGTTTTAACCGTTGTGTGCCTGTGTGCCCAACACTCCAACTCCACTCCGCCGCTCCGCCCGTATATCCCTTGCAACAACGAAGAGAGAAAATGCCTACACCCGAGACTACTCTCTGATGAGAAAAACCGCTACTTGGATTTCTCTCCTCTGATGTCTCGATTTGCAGGGAAGGTAACCCTCCGTCAGTGCGTAGTTTTGCTTCGCAGAACTCAACCCTTTCATCCATACAACAATGGCGGCTCTCTGGAAACGCTGGCAGCCTCGCTTTCCTCCGGGAGATCGGATTTGCACCCCAATTCAAGGTTCATTTCTAATACTTCCCTTCCTCCTCCTGAATGGATAGAACCTTTCGTTGATGTCTCCAATCTCGTCGTAAGTCCAAACGATCTGGAACCCTCGCCTTGGATCAATCGGATTCTTAGCCTCTTAGACAATTGTCCTACCATGGAGTCAAACTTAAACGACTATTGCCAGAATTTCTTGATCAGACTATCGCCCAATTTCGTTGCGTATTTGCTAAGATCAACCGAGATTAGAGAAAAGCCTGGGCTTGCTTTTCGATTCTTCAATTGGGCTGGTAAACAAAGAAGCTACTGTCACAGACTCGAATCTTACGTTTCACTGATCGATTCTCTGTCATCGGTGCGTGATTTGGAGAGAATTCGATGTTTACTGGCCGAAATGAGAGACAGAGATTACGTTATGACTGTATCTGCAGCTAATTCTTTGATTAAGAACTTTGGGGTTTTGGGGATGGTGGAGGAGCTGTTATGGGTCTGGCGTCGAATGAAGGAGAATGGGATTGAGCCCAGCTTGTTTACTTATAATTTTCTGATGGATGGGTTGGTGAATTCAACGTTTGTTGAACCTGCAGAGAGAGTTTTTGAGGTTATGGAAGGTGGGAAGACCCACCCTGATGTTGTAACTTATAATATAATGATTAAAGGGTATTGCAAGACAGGGGAAACCCAGAAAGCAATGGAGAAATTTAGGGCCATGGAAGCTAAAAATATAGACCCTGATAAGATTACTTATCTGACTTTGATGCAGTCGTGTTATGCAGAGGGGGGTTTTGATTATTGTCTGGGTCTCTATCATGAAATGGAAGAAAAGGGGCTGGAGGTTCCTCCTCATGCTTATAGTCTAGTGATTGGAGGTCTCTGTAAAGAGGGTAAGCCTGCTGAAGGATATGCTGTTTTTCAGAATATGATTAGGAAGGATTGCAAAGCTAACGTAGCGATTTATACTGCTTTGATTGATTCATTTGCGAAATGTGGGAATGTGGAGGAAGCTATGAAGCTCTTCCAGAGAATGAAGGATGATGGATTTGAACCTGATGAGGTCACTTATGGGGCCATCGTGAATGGCTTATGCAAGGCAGGTAAGCTGGAGAAGGCCATGGAGTACTTCCAGTTCTGTAGAGAGAATAGGATCGCTGTTAATGCCATGTTCTATTCCAGTCTTATTGATGGCCTTGGAAAAGCTGGGAGAGTGGATGAAGCAGAGAAGCTTTTCGAAGAAATGACTGACAAAGGATGCACAAGGGATTCCTATTGCTACAATGCACTTATAGATGCCTTCTCCAAGTGTGGAAAGATTGATGAAGCTTTGATGCTCTTTAGAAGAATGGAAGCTGAAGGTTGTGATCAGACTGTTTATACATATACAATCCTCATCAGTGGATTGTTCAAAGAACATAGAAATGAAGAGGCATTGAAGTTGTGGGAGGAGATGATTGACAAGGGTATAACACCCACTCCAGCCTCTTTCAGAGTTCTCTCAACTGGGCTTTGCCTTTCTGGCAAGGTTGCCCGGGCTTGTAAGATACTGGATGAACTTGCACCAATGGGAGTTCTTCCAGAAACAGCTTTTGAGGATATGATCAATGTGCTGTGTAAAGCAGGTCGCATGGAGCAGGCTTGCAAGTTGGCTGATGGGATTGTTGATAGAGGTCGCGAGATACCGGGAAGAGTTCGTACTGTTCTAATCAATGCATTAAGGAAAGCTGGTAATTCCGACTTGGCGATTAAACTGATGCACAGCAAGATTGGTATTGGCTATGACAGATGGGGTAGCGTCAAAAAGCGAGTGAAGTTCCGTATCCTTTTAGAGAATTGAGTCTTGAACTAAAATTGCTGGTCACTTAAATCATATTTCCTCGAGCCTATCCTTTGTATTAGTCCCAGTGACAGCTTACTTGATGGAAGCTCTGCAATCTGCCTTTTGTTACAATTATTTAGTACTGTGAGATATGTTCCGACTGAAAATGGTCATATGATTGATCCAAAGTCCAAAACACCTTTCAAATGGAAAACATTTGATCCATTGTTAGCAAGGAAGAGTTTAGCAGTAAGCTTGGGACAGGGGTATGAATGCTTGATTATGAAATTCTCAAGACTTCCCTTGAGGTACTACGGCATTGTTTTGCTGAACAATTGGGGTCAATCACTTTGGCCTGGCCTTGTACTTATCAATTGCTGATTATCTGTACTATTTTCCCCTTTCTCAATACACAATGATGAGTTATGAACTTGTAGGGCAAGCAATCTGCAGGAAAAGAGAGTGAAGGACCATCACTGATCTCTACTTTTGGCTCAAGATTTTAAGGCAGTCTTATATTGTGATAACTGCAATATAAAGATTATGGTTGGCATTGCGATTTGGATTACCTCCATTACTTAATTCGGGAAACTCATGCAATTCTAAAGATCTCCTCATTGTTGGAATATCAGAGAGAAGAGGGACTAATAAAAACTTACACTGAAAAAGCATTTAAGGAACTAAACATGTAAATTATATTCAATGGCATTTCATTGGATGCTTAAGGGAGTATCTGGGACTCTGGATGTCCAGCCAGCTCAGGGGCCAAACCGGCAAGGGAGGTCTGGCATATAAGCCTCCATGTTACACAGACATCCAGTACTTAATAAGGTGGGTCATGAGGAACCCTAGATATTGATATTGGAAAGAAGCAAAGATTACTTAAAATCTCTGATTTTAATACAAGAAGTAACCTACATTACAGAGAAAAAGAAAGATAAATGGCAAACAAGGAAGATCAAACATAAAACCAGGATGATTCTGTAAAAGATCAAACATAAAACTACGATGATTCTTAAAAGGATTAACAGAATCGGCAGGGATCAGGATCAAGTCTTGCTGATTTCAATTCAAATTGGGTGATTCACCTGATCAGATTCCGATTACTTGAACCATGGGCATTACAGTAGTATAATGCCCCAAATACAGAGGATTCCTCCCCAACCCAATGCTATTAAACTAAAACTTGTGGTAGATATTAGGGTAATCTTTGTCTGGCTGGCATTGAGCTCCTCTCCAGGAACCCCAGAGCCCAGGGAGTGCCCAGGAAGGCATCCGATGGCACTGGGCCGCTGGGCACGCAGGGATGTGTGGCCTGTGTGTATTCCGACGCACCCAGCAGCCCAGCACCATCGGATGCCCCCCTGGGCACCTCCTGGGCGCTGGGCTCCCTGGAGAGGAGTCAGATCCCTCCCGAAGACCACGAGAGTACTGTGCTAGGAATGCAATGGAGCTGGCTAAAGCTGTATCTTGCCCACTACACCTCCTAATGATTTGGGGATATTATGAACTTAATCTGTTAACTCGTTAATTTTCGGTATGATATTCGAAAAATAATAATAATAATTAAATAAATAAAATAGATACCACCCAACCTCATCCTGCAGGTACCATCCCTGATTGACATCTAGTCCAAAACCAAGAGAGAGGAGCTGCAGATTCCGGCCCTGATTGATAACAATTCCGCTCTTAATTCTTTGATTCCGAGTGGAATTACTTTTTTTTTTTATTCTATGGTTTTTTATAGCAAAATCATCGCTTGTTAAATTTTTCTGAAATTGATTTCGGATTACATTCAAAACAGAATCAGCACTTGGTATGCAACTGATAGAATCACTCCAATCTACACACTTACAATACAGAAATGCCATATTAATAAGGCCGATGTTATTCTCCACTTTTAAGAAGTCTTAAAATTTTCATAAATGTTAGTAACCATTATCCAATTATAATAACATTTGTAAGGAGGGAAGGGAGTTTGTTTCACTTGTATACATGATAATCATTTCCACTCATGCAATAAGAATATTCAATGAGTCTTGATGGATTCGAACCACCATCTCTTGGGAAATCCCCAAGTGCTCTACCGATTTGAGCTAAAGACACATGAAATAAAATTGAGTCTGCAACCAGATTGAGAAAGTAGAAGCATAGACTCAATAGAACAGCTTGCAGATATACACTTACCTGATTGTGGTCATCAAAAGATACAAGACCTTAACTACTCAGAATACCCCCCCACCCTTACCACCAGAATAAAATCCTAGTGTCAAGTTCAACTCACAAGGCTATACCTGCTCCAGTATATGATTCTGAATAAAGTTTCAATCTGAGCTTTAACAGCTCTATCCAACCACATCACATTCTTTTTCTATCAATTGCCAAAAGATTTAATGCTAGTCCAAATAAAGTTTCAGTGGATTCAACCAAATAAAATTTGAAAATTACTTAAACTTACAGGTAAAATAACAACATTCATAGAAAAGGTATGGACAGCCATAATTTACATGTGTGTCAAGTTGAAGAGGTTTCAATTCTACCATAGAAATATACCATCTCATAAAACAGAAAATGTTTTCATGAAAAATCTTTAACAGGACATGATGAAATTAATAGTGTAAAAGTGGTACATTTGTTGGAGTTAAGGATTGCATGATAAATACTAGAAACAGGTGGAAAATCATTCTTTTACTTAGGTTTGTTAGTTACCATTCCATACTCTCTTCGGAGACTTCCAGATTGGGAAGAGCAGATAAAGGCCTGTATCACGATACCATCACGTTCAGGACCCCCCAGCAAGCAGAATACTGAGGAGCTTGACATAGTTTACATTGAATACTTTTAGGATTTAAAGAGAGAAATCTTAAAATGAAAGAAACAAAATGTATCTGAAAATATCAAAGATGGTACCTATTGAGAAGAGATGTGGACTTCGCCCAGAAGAATAAGATTACAACCAGAAGTAATAGCACATTGGTGCCAAGAAATAACAGATTGTATCCAGTCCATTTGAAAAGAAACCAAAAGGCAGTCGCTGTTACTAGCAAAAAAGCCCCTGCACTCCATCGTTTCAACAACAACGCGTTGGCAACTGTCCATATCCAATCCAGCAACAATTCATGACAAAATGAAGAGGAAAAAAAGAATAGCATAGATCCAGAGCACAAATTTTCCAAGCCTAGAGAAATTACAAACAAGTGTCATCAAGAATATCAAGACAGAGTATGTTTCCTCCACAGACTGAATTATCATTTGTTTGAATCCTTTTTGACAATCTTGATCAAACACTTGGTATGCAAGAGAGAAAATGTAGCTAAGCAACAAGAAATTACATTTTTATCTAACATTTCAAGCACATAAGAAGCAAGCTGGGAAGAAACCGAGAGAAAATAAAAAACAGAGTCAAGTTTCAAGAGGTTTCAGGAAGATGGAACAGAGAATGACATGGAGGTCCTGCACCACAGAATAAAAATAATGGTGACAACCATGAACCACCAACTTGTCAAAATGGGTGATTTGATGAAACCTGCTCTTGGATAGACTAGGCTACTACAGATGCTGCTCAATGATGGGTTGGACCATGCCAGTGATAACAAACAAAATAGGTGATCCAGTTTTGCAAATGGTGTGCCTTGTAATGTTGAAGAGTACCAAATGCAAGAGTTGACCTCGAACCAGGGAAACCAGCAGGAGATTGATTGCAGTAGGATCGATACAATTAAAAGAAAAAATTAAAACTACAACTCTTTTTTTTATTGCTACATTTCTGTTACATGTGAAGAAGAACATAAAAGGATAAGAAGAAGAAGAAGAAAGGGATAGAGAAGATAGAAGAGAAGGGGGGGTAGGGGAATGGCTCTCTCAGCCTGGGTCTCTCACCCACAGCTATCCCAACTATTGAAACAGGGAATTTCTCCTATAATCGATGGCAAGCTTAACCACAAATTCTATTCTCCAATTCTGCTCCTTCCTTAAAATAGGGGGCCTATTAATAGCTTGGGCAAGCTTACAAAATAGAAGGTAGAAAATAGAACTTCCTAAAACCAAAATAGAAGACAGGAAAATAGCAACAAATGAAAAATAGAAACTACTAAGGTTTTACAGATCCAGCCTTCTAAACAAGCAAGGAAACAAAAATAGAAACAAACTGAAATTAGAAGCTACCTAATAGAATATCTAAAACTGAAAATAGAAATTAAACTATAGCAGCATTAGCAAAGAATCTTTCTCCACTTGATGGGCCCACAAGATCTTCTAAAAAGCATCCCCACACAAGGCAAATATGGGTTGTGACACTGTTCATGTGAACAATGCCGTTAACAGTGTTTTGGTCTTTTAACTTCTTCATGCTTCACTCTGGGCTGAAGCTGCCTTAAGTGATGCAACAACGAACCAACAAAAACTTGCCACATCATCAGACCAGGCTGCCTATCACAGCAGTCGAATCCACAACCTTGTTGGGCTGGTTTTGAGGCTTGTTCCTGCGGGTACATATGGACTTGTGATCTACATCAGCACCTGATAGCACCAACCATAGAATCTCATTCTCTGAATTCTAGGATAAGCCTTGGCAGCGGCTCTTAGAAATTACCCACAATAATTTCTAAGAATATTTTTTCATTCTGCAATTAGAGATTCTATGGCCATAAGCATTGCAACTATAACAGTAGCCATGAAATGGATTGTACTTGGCTGGTGCAGCTGACCAGATAGATGGTGCATACCTCCAAGATCTCTGATGTGTAAATCTGGTAAAACCATCATGGTCTACCACTCTGCTTTTCTTCTGTCTAGGGTGGTTTCTCATCTGCTTCTTTGATAGCTTTATAGGTCCTCAACATTGCCCTTGTCTGGGCACTCCTATGTGGTTCAAGAATTCACTCTAGGATTGGAAAGATGCAGTGAACACTCCTATATTTATGTGTCTCTCGAAGTAACTTGTGTTGCCACCAATTCCAAAGGGGGAGATTGTTATCCTGGCAATGTTGAGTAATACTTATATATGTTGGAATTGATGTCAACACAGGTGCATATGTATATCACTGATCCATTGGGTATAACAAAACAAAGCAATGTGTGCAACTGAATTTGGGCTAAGGCTTCTCTTTTACACAAAAACCCTAACTTAAATATTCCAAACAAACTGACGAAGTCGAGCCATGTGTTGTGATTCTAAAGGGTGACCATTAATTTATCCTTAATTGCACAAAAGGATGATACTACCAATGATATAACCTGAAAACCCCTTGAATTAAATAATTTCATTACACTTTACCCTTGCACTACCAACATCCATAATGCATGCTCACAAGTATGGAATAAAATAACGCGCCAAAAAGCAAGTACATTTTAAATTAAGCCACGGGTGTTAGGACCAATGACTAATCAAAATATTTAAAAAAAAATTCAAAAAATAATATTAAAACTAATATTATCGAGACCCTGGATTTCGGCCAATCATAGTCCAACAACTCGCATACTTGGATATTCACTCTTTCGAGCTAAGGAAACCCTACTGAGGATCACCCCATCCACACATACACTCTGCAGAACGAGCGTTCGGTGTGTTATCAGTCCTGTCGATAGACATCAACCATTGGAACAGCATGATTGTATGAAATATAAATGCAACAATAAGTATCTCTCAGGTACAGGAAAAGAAACTACTGGAAATTACCCTTGTAAAAACAATGGTGATAAATCAAATCAGGAATTTTGATGGATCAAATTTAAACACAATTAAGCAGTCACATTTATATTTCCATCCTAGTCTCTAATAGAGAAATATACAATGCGGCAACCCTAGAACATAGTGTCCAAGTCTATCTTATGAACAAGTAACAATAAAAAATGGGCGATTGCACATTATTGAATCACAACTAATTTAAGGGACAGTCAATGCTACCTGGTCCTGTGTGGTGCACGGCCCTGCACCCAGACACAAGGCAACGCAAAATGAAGGTCATCTCTTTAGGAATTTCCATCTTTCCATGGGGGCACGACAATCATTTTGTGGGGCCTTGTGTCTGAGCACAGGGTTTGCGGCACACAACTAGGTAGCATTCTTTCTCCTTTAATTTAATCAGATTAAATTGGGTTTAATGGAAGTAAATAATCAAACCCAGGCCTTTGGAATAGAAAATGAGTTGTGTGTGTTAGGGTTCAGTGAGAGAGAGAGTGAATGTCGGCATCACCACATAGACATATCAATCATTATTAGGATTTGTTAGGCATGACCTACCTTTCGAAATGATGCATTTCCACTGTCTTTCGTCTCTACAATATCTAGAGCTGTTGAGTTATTGTCGTTCTTGATGCTCACGTTCACACTGCTGTCCCTACTCAGAACGCCAACAACTTTAGAACGCCAGACCTTGGTGGCCAGATCCAAAGGTGTATCTCAGTTGTCATCCCTCTCGTTTATTAGCTTCTCAAGCACCGGCGTCTTCAGAAAGTATCTCACCCCATTTTCCTTACCATTCAGAGCAGCAGCTATTGGGAATTGGGAATAGGGAATATTCGCCCTTTTGGGCTGAGCAACTCTTAAGAGCCCGGACAACGTTCCAAGAAATTTTTTTGGGTAAATTACATTACGACCCCCTATATTTTTAAATTATACAATCGCACCCACTGAGTTTTGGTTAGTTGTTACAGTCAGCCCCACTCCGTTAGTTAGGTGTTTTGGTGTTGGTTAAGTTTATCCTCAAATGACTAACATGCCCCTAATGAGGTGTGAGCTTACCATTTTACCCATAGGACAACCCTAATTTCCCACCCCTTCCCCTATTACTCCAAGAGGGTTTAGGGTTTTGGCACTCCTTCCTCTGCTACTTGAAGGCAAATGCAAATGCATTTAGGGTTCCCAACTCCATCCCCTACCTGTTGCATGAACCGAGAACTGCGACGATCGACGACATCTGCTGATACCATCATCGAGTACTTTGCATCCCTTCTTCCACCAAGAACCTGCGGATAGGGAAACAATTGACTCGTAGTTTCGTGGTGTTCCAAATGCCATTTGGATCCTCTACTGCCGAGCTGCCCGGCAGGACCCTACTGCCAAGACACAGTAAGACGGTAAATGACTGCCTTACCCCCACTCGGGCAAGACATTCAGGCAGAGGTAAGGCGATAATTTACCACCTTGCTATGTCTTGGTAGTAGGGTCCTGCCGGGCAGCTCAGTAGTAGAGGATCAGGTCCATTCCAAATGTTTGCTGAAATATGCTTAGAGTAGACATCTTTAGCTTCCCATTAACGGTTTTCTTTTTCTACTTTCACCAGTTGGATTAGAACTCAGTGGAAAAAATAGGAAACACCACCAACACTTACACCTTTTGCTTTTTTCAGTGGTTGCTGTTTTTTGAAACTTTCAGCAGCCCACAGCTCAATTTGTTTTTACACCGGGTGAAGAATTTTTCCTTCTCACAGATTAGCAAGAAAGAATAGTTTAAGAGTAGCTTTTGACAGGATCCACGTTAAGAAAATAAATTCTTTGTTTGTTCGTCTCTTTTTCGTTGCTTACCATCTTTCATCTCTGGTGAATGGTGATTGGTGATATACTATATATGGAACTCGTCCGTCAAGAAGTTCATTGTTGAGAGCAGGAAAAAAATACGAGAGGGAAGAGAGGGAGAAGAAATGAATAGTTGAGATGAGGGAGAGAAGACATAGATAATGGCAGGTAGAGAAGGGCATACCTGTGCAGTTGCGGTGGAGTTGCAGGTCCAGCGACTTCGACAACTTCAGTTTTGGGGATGAAGGCAACAACGGTAAAGAGAGGTACATGTTGAATAGGTTTCTGGATTTTGATCTTAGAAGAGGATAAAGTTGGCATTTTACATTGTAATATTTATCTTCTTTTTTTTTTTTGATAGAAGTATTATTTAATACCGTCCACTCAAGGGGTGCAGCTGCATAATTTAGAAACATAAGGGTCGTTTTGTATTACATTAAGGCAAAAGTTTTCATACACAGCATGTATATGCACAACTTGCATTAAAATGACATAAAAGCCCTTACACCCCTCCTTTGATGGAATTGATGGAAGAATCTACCATGTATGAATAAAAAAATATGATCAATACCATTACCATAAAAAAAGAAAAAAAAACGACCAATATAGGCCACCATGTTTTCATAAACAGCTATGTATGTACACCCCTTCTTTAATGGAATTAATGAAAGAATCTATTATGTACAAATAAAAAAATACGGTCAATACCATTACCCAAAAAAAAAAAAAAAAAAAAAAAACGACCAATACAAGCTACCATGTTTAACAAAAAATATTGGCTACCATGTGAATTGGGTAGAGGTCATCCTCGATATAAAAAAAACACACGTGGCTCCTATGCTCAAGCATAGAAGCACGTGAAATTATTTTACAATTCCTCTTGAATAAAAAATCCCATTGCTTTCATTGGCCCTTGTACTGGTGTAGGTACTACACGATCAAGTAACGGGCTCTTGCCCCAAAAAAAAATCGTAAAAGGTTCTCTGAGCCTAAGATGTACCCTCTGTCTCCACACATTCATTGTTGGGAAAGAGATCAGTGCTTGGGCCTCTAGAGCTTACACACGCCCTAGCCAATGGGAGCATGTGCACAATCATTGCCCTAAGCGGGGATTTCCACTTTTTCATGAGGGCAACATAGTACTTTTGCACCCTTTTTGTGTCTAGGTGTAGGAATCATGCGGGCCACCCAACGAGATTGTGTTCCTTTCTCCTTTTTATGTGAATTGTTTCAATGATAGAGAAATAATGATGTAAAAACTATGTGAGAGGGGTTAGTAGGAAAAGGATTCTGTCCAGTCGGCAGTTGTGGCGGGAGTTGGAGCGTCCAACCCCGCTAAATGATAGTTAAATCAAGGGTGGGGTGGTCATTTCACACCCACATGTGAAATGACCCCCCCTTGTTTTTGGGGTGGTTTCCAAGCACTAGATCATCCAGCTCCCGCTACGGTTGGACAAGAACCAAGTCCAGGTTAGTATCATCTCAAAAATTTTATAAAAACAAAAAAAACAAGGCCAAACCCAACCCATTGTCCAAACAGCCCTGACTCAGCAAGGCCAAGCTAGGGCTGAGATATCCTAGATCAACCTTACATCGGTTTAACTCTGGTGTTGAGATATCATAATAACCTGACCTTAGTCCGGATTGACTTTGAGACTGAGCAGAGCCTTTTTTTGGGGGGGGGGTGATTGGGAGCTTTTATATATATATTTACTTTTTTAGGGGGGGAATAGGGAGAGAGGAAGGTACCAGTCAGGAGACTCGAACTCGAGACCTCCTGGGCTCCTGGTGAGCATGGGCATGAAGCACACCACAGTTCACCAACTTTATTAGGCTCAGACAATCATCCTCTCCAATTCCTTAAAGTGTGGCAATTTGGCAGTGCTAGCTAGAGTTGGAGTTGTCGACACTTGGCAGCTATCACATCCAACCGTTCATATCTATGAACTCAAACCATTGGATGCGATATTTGTCAGGTGTCAACATCTCCACTAGCACTGCCGCACTATCATACTTTAGGAATTGGAGAGGATAATAATCCGCTGTTGGTGAGAGCCTTTATCATGACCTAGATTCGAACTTCAAGCGGATGCAGTTATTTCTTGACACGAGGCAAATTTTGACTGGCCCTCGAAACAGGTGCCACCGGAACTTTCCGATAAAAAACAGCCCGCCGTTTTTTCTTCAATAATGATAGTTTTCTTTATCCTGATCGGTTACGTCATGTAGTTAAGTTCATATTAAATTGGCTACCATGATTTCCCACGCCCCTGTCAAAGCTAATAAATTATCCACTCAAATTAATAACTGTCAGATTCAGATCTTCTGAATCTAAATCTAACGGATTCTATTGGCCTTTCTTTCGAAATATTTTGACTCCAAGCTCTTAAGAGCCACTAAACCTTAGCCACTGCGCCTATCTACCGGAGGCAGCCTTCGGTACGGTATTTCGAGGGCGGCTAGCCGTGCTTAACACCTATTTACCGGGAAAAATAATCTTTTCCAAATAGGAGATCTTGTCCTTGAAACCCCAAGCATGGCGAGACAAGGAGATGAAGAAGCTCTGCGTCAGACTCATCCCCTTCTGGAGAATCACAACGACGTACTGCTTCGTCGATGCGCCTCCAAGGCTACTTCTCAGGTTGCAATTGTCGGCTCCAATGTCTGTCCCATCGAGAGTTTGGATTACGAGTGAGCTATTAATACTGTTTTTTGTTTTTTTTTTTGGCCTCTTTGTTTGATTTTCATCCCTTGGCTTGTTTAAAGAGCCTTGTTTATGTGAAATGCAGGTTGATTGAGAATGATTTCTTCAAGCAGGATTGGAGGAGCCGTGACAAGATCCAGATTTTTCAGTACTTATTCATGAAATGGATATTGTGTTTCCTTATAGGATCTCTTACTGGACTCGTCGGATTCTTCAACAACCTCGCCGTCGAGAATGTTGCTGGAATGAAGTTTGTCATCACATCGAATATGATGTTGGAGCATAGGTGTCTTACCATTCTCTTTCTGATGTCTAACTCCATTCTACTATTTACTCTTTCTCTGCTCTGCTCTGTTGTCTGTGGATTTCCTTTGCCATCTTTCTTTTCCCTAACCAAAGGATTGGTGAAAATTCGCACAGGTATGTGATGGCCTTTGCGGTTTTTACGATTTGCAACTTAGCTCTCATTCTGTTTTCGTCCGTAATTACTATTTTTCTAGCGCCGGCAGCCGCTGGTTCGGGTATACCTGAAATCAAGGCTTATTTGAACGGTGTGGATGCTCCAGGGATCCTGTCTAAGCGGACTCTGTTCGTAAAGGTTAGATTTTAAGGTGTCTTAGAGTATTTCTTTGTATTTATGGAATTAATTTCTGGTTCTGATTTTTAATTTTATCAAACCATAGGAAATTTTATGCAATATGAATGTGAGAAATATATATAATTTTAATCACTTGAAAGTTCGGAGTAGTGAGAAGATCTTCTGTGACGACTATGTTCATGGAATCAGGTGAATGACGAGGATATGCCTTCTTGCTAAGTGAGTATGGCTTCTGTTTTGGGGCCAAAATTTGAGTGTCCCATATTTTATCCTGAGAAGTTGTTTTTGCTGTGGCACTTTGAAGAAGGTTCCCAATCCCCTGAAGAGTGAAGATTGTAACCTTTCTAAGTCCTCAGAGTGTAGAAGAAGTGCCTGAAGTGTGTCTTGTGATTTCCAAGATCATTTTTTTTTGTCTGTGGCCACAAAAAGATGATTATTCCTCCAATTTAGTTATATAAAGACATTTGTTCTTAAGAGTTAACTTACTGTGATGTTGAATACTGATTTGAGTGCCTGTAGAGTGGACTAAATCAAACTCATTCTTGCTCCATTTCTCTTACATGTATGGGGCAGAATGTTGGGCAGTTAAGAATTGTCATATTGAGAAGTTGTGTAGGAAAGATGTGGATGTTAAGATGGATGCACAGAAAAACTAGGAAGGATAAAGTAAGGAACGAACGTATTAGAGCTGACTTGGGAGTTGCTCCAATCAATGGCAAGCTCCAAGAGAGTCATTTGAGGTGGTATGGTCATGTTCAACAGAGGCTTAGGGACGCCCCAATAAGGAGGAATGATATGATTTCGACTGCTAAAAGAGCTAAGGGCAAGCCTACAATGGCCATAGGAGAAGTTGTGAGGAAGGACATGCATAGTTTAGGTCTTGTACAAATATGACCTCGGATAGATCCTATTGGAGGGCAAGGATCCATGTAGCAAACCCCATTTAGCTGAGATTCTCCAAACTTACTGGGCTGTGCCTCTTTCCTCTTACTTTCATCTTTCACTTTTCTTTTTATTTTTCATCATTCATTTGTCTTTTTCCATTTTTCATTTCTCATCTCATTTCCCATCCCTCTTTATCCATCTCTTCATTCCCTTGCTTTGTTTAGACCTCAGTTTTACCTACTTTGTTTTGTTGGATCCATGTAGCTGACCCCATTAAGTTGGGTTAAGGCTTAGTTTGTTGTTTGTTGTTGTTTATATTTCTTATCGATTTTCACAGGCATTATGATGGACATCAAGAAACTCTGTTCATACAAAAACCAACTTCTATTTAACAATTAGGCTTGCCAGTGTCCACTGTTCTTTTGGTCCCTGCTACCCTGGAGTGCTCTAAGTCACCAACTTTGTCAAAATTTTCTATGCTGCTTTATAATATGCAGTTTTTGCTTCTTTTTTTTTTTTTATATGAAAAAAAAAATTATTTGGGGTTCCTTCTAGTGAAAAGCTAAATAACTCGTACTTAAATGTTGGCTTAAATCACAGATTATTGGTAGCATTACAGCAGTGTCTTCATCTCTAAATGTGGGAAAGGCAGGACCCATGGTGCATACTGGTGCATGTATTGCAGCATTACTAGGTCAGGGTGGATCAAAGAGATATGGTTTAACATGGAGATGGCTACGTTTCTTCAAGAATGATAGAGATAGGCGTGATCTTGTAACCTGCGGATCAGCCGCCGGAATTGCTGCTGCTTTCCGTGCACCTGTTGGAGGTGTTCTGTTTGCTCTGGAAGAAATGGCATCATGGTATTGCCTATAGTAATTTTGCAGTTATTGGTTTCAGTAATAATTCTTTTATGGCATTTTTGCTTCTTGTATTTGATTACAACTAACTCCATATGGAAGCCTAGATTGTTCTACCATTTTATTCCTTGGTTCTGAAGGTGCTAATTGACAATTTGGATTTTTCTCAAGTTTCTAAATGCCTGAAAGCTATCAAGAACTATTAAGCTAGGCTAATGATTTCTTGCCACACCCGGGGGGGGGGGCAAATATAGAGGTTGGGAAGATTGTTTATGTTAGAGAATGTGGTATTAGACTTGTAATATGCATAACAACGATACTAAATAGGGGCCATGAAAAACCCCTCTCTCTCTCTCTCTCTCTCTCGCTCCCTCCCTCTTGTCAAAGAAAAAATATATAAATGCCATGTTTGGCTGGCTCAGCCAACCTTTGTCATCACATGTTAAGAAAACTGAAAGATATTAAAAATGGATATACCCTTGTTAGGTATTCTGTAGTATATGGATCTCTACTTCACACATGGTTCTTATCCACATATCTCCAATATGTGGGTTTCTTTAGGAGATATATTGGTCCCTTGATCCTTGCAAAATAAAAAAATTGGGTAACAAGCTCCCTACCAGATATTCTTAATCACTGAACAAAAGGACGTCTTTCTTAATGTCATCAATTAGTATGGTGTTTTCTGGTGTAGGATTCTCCTGTATTATCCTGCTACTCTTCTTTTCCTAGAAGTTGATACACACTCTCAGTTTTTCCTTTTTTCTTCTCTTTTTTACAAGTACTAATCGCCCTCTAAATTTCTCGCTGTTATTATTGCAGCTAATTTATTCAGCTTCTTGTTATCATGGTTGTATGAATCTTCTGACACGCACATCATGTCTTGGCAATGCTTTCAACTTTAACATCAACACATTTTTCTGCAGGTGGAGAAGTGCCCTTCTTTGGAGAGCATTCTTCACAACAGCTGTGGTTGCTATTGTTCTCCGTGCTCTGATTGACATTTGTATTAGTGGCAAGTGTGGCTTATTTGGTAAAGGAGGGCTGATAATGTTCAACGTGACCTCAGAAAATGTTACTTATTACCTTTCAGACGTACCTGCCGTTCTAGTTCTTGGAGTTATTGGAGGTGTATTGGGAAGTTTTTATAATTTTCTTCTGCAGAAGGTCCTCCGAGTATACAATTTAATCAATGCGTAAGCACTAATTCTCTATCACAATCATGATTTTGGCATCCAAATGAAATGTTGAACTCATTGTGATATTTTTCAATCGTTCCAGGAAAGGACATGCTTACAGAATAGTTCTTGCTTGCTCAATCTCCATATTCACATCCTGTTGTCTATTTCTATTACCGTGGCTTGCAACTTGCCGACCTTGCCCCGCTGATGCATCAGAAGCATGCCCAACAATTGGAAGGTTTGGTAACTACAAGAAGTTCCAATGTCCTCCAGGTCATTACAATGAACTCGCCAGCCTGTTTTTCAACACTAATGATGATGCGATTAGAAACCTTTTCAGCAAGAACACAGATGATGAATTCCACCATGTGTCTATCCTCCTCTTCTTTGTAACTTTGTATTGTCTTGGTATCTTGAGTTATGGGGTTGTGGCTCCTTCAGGTCTCTTTGTGCCAGTAATTGTGACAGGGGCAGGATACGGCCGTTTTGTTGGAATGCTGATGAAGCCACACTCGAATCTCAACCACGGCCTCTTCGCTGTGT
The DNA here is from genome assembly GCF_018873765.1 of Telopea speciosissima. NCBI lineage: Eukaryota > Viridiplantae > Streptophyta > Magnoliopsida > Proteales > Proteaceae > Telopea > Telopea speciosissima. The sequence continues at coordinate 62,336,758 of NC_057917.1, read as the reverse complement.
TGGGTTCTGCTTCCCTTCTTGGTGGATCAATGAGGATGACTGTCTCCTTATGTGTTATTCTCTTGGAACTGACAAATAGTCTGCTATTGCTGCCCCTGATGATGCTGGTTCTTCTTGTCTCAAAGACTGTAGCTGACACTTTTAATGGCAATATATATGACATTATTATGAAGCTGAAAGGGCTTCCTTACCTAGATGCTCATGCAGAGCCATACATGAGGCAACTGTCAGTTAGTGATGTTGTCACAGGCCCACTTCAGGTCCTCAATGGCACTGAAAAGGTCAGCAATATAGTACACGTCCTCAAAACTACAAGACATCATGGATTCCCTGTGATTGATGAACCTCCAGTTTCAGCTTCTTCACAATTGTACGGCCTAATCCTCCGCACCCACCTTATTGTGTTGTTAAAGAAGAAAGATTTCCTGCCTACCCCTGTATCTACCATCATTGATGCCACAGATCAGTTCTCTGGTGATGATTTTTCAAAGAGGGGTTCAGGTAATAGTGAGAAGATAGAAGACATAATATTGACGAAGGAAGATATGGAGATGTTTGTGGATTTGCATCCATTTACAAATGCTTCACCCTATACAGTAGTAGAAACAATGTCACTTGCAAAGTCTCTCATACTTTTCCGAGAAGTTGGTTTGAGACACCTGTTGGTGATACCCAAGGGCTCTAGTGTAAGTAATCCTGTCTACTTTGTTTTATTTTACAGTTAATTCTGCCATCTGGGGATGAGATAATCTGAGAAAACTATAGGCAAGATTGCAATGTACCTCTCACATAAAGTGCCTTCCATGATGCTCCCACATGATCTAGCTTACCTTTGTTAAGACACAAAGAAATTGGTGGCTGATCAAGAAAAGTTTAGGTCTGCTAGCACCAAACACACACACCTGTATCCATCAAATGATCTCCACCTCTTAATGTGGCTACATGCACTACTATCCTAGTGTTATTTTCGCTTTGTGTAATCTCTTTTATCTTGATCACTATATTAGTATAATCAAAATGTAGAGATGTTTTGGATCAATTTTTTTTTTTTTGGGGGGGGGGGGGGTTGAATATGTTTTGGATGAACTTGCTTTTCTGTACTTTTAATTTCTGTCTAATTGTTGTTATTGCTTTCTGTTATAATGCAGAGATATCCAGTCGTAGGCATATTAACGAGGCATGATTTTATGCCTGAACATATTTTGGGGTTGCATCCTTCCTTAGGGAAAAGCAGATGGAAGAGACTAAGATTCTAGTCCTGCAGTTATATTAAAATTTTTTGGGCATCTCAGGAAGATATGAGAATCTACATTTGAGTTGGCAAATAGTGATCCTTAAAGAGCTATTCGAGGTACATAATTTATGGTAGTTTTAACATCGTCATTTCTTTTCTTGAAATCCTTTGAAGCAGGATGAGGTTGCATTATTTGTCTTGACTGTATCTGAACTGTAATGCATTTGCCATATAACAGTGATTTTATCTCATAGAATCAAGTGCAACACACTCTGTGTGTGTGTGTGTGTGTGTGTTGTAAATAGAACAATGAAGATATGAGAGATAGACTTGACTAAAATGACTACGAACTTGGATTTACTGCAGTGTAGTACTGCTTCACGAATTGTCTACTGCAACAAAAACTTACAGTTGTTAAGAGAAAATGGTGGGGCTGAGTCGTGCCACTGGTCACTCTCCTTAAGACTGTAGATGCCCCTCCCCCCTACAGTGCAATCTGAGTAATACGAACCAACCTCCAAGATAAAAGAGCCCCAACAGGCCCTTTCAGTAGTTGTTGCACTCACTTACTGGGCTACGTCAGGACACACTCGGGTTGTGCTCAATCAAAAAGAGAAACTAATGTAAGACTAGAACCTAGGTCTAATCCCAAGCAGGATCAAATAAAAAATCCTCCAATAAACAAGAAATCATATGAGGGAACCAAGAGAACAATAGGAACTCAAATGAGGGAACAATTTCCTTGGTTGAAGAAACGAATAAAAACCCACAAATTTGTAACATGTTGAAGCCGCAATGATCTTGATATGGTAATCTTCAAGAAATCGATGTGACAATCAATTGAAAGAAATCCCAACAGCTTGTAGCACTTTTGAGATCGATTTGAACAAAATTAGGGTTTAGATTCAGGAACTGATGGAAGGGATGGGGGAATGGAATGGGCATCTCACCCTAGGCTTCTTACCTATCCTATCTCAAGATTCAACATTGCATAAGCAACTTTTCAATTCGTTCAAATTCGTGTACAATGTTGGCCGTCCTTACAAACTTATATAAAAGACTCAAAAATAGACTTAGACACTAAAAAGGAAAGGCCTAACCCAATCCTTAATTGATAAGGTATCATAAATTGACTAAGAAAGTAAAATAATAAATAAAACAGACTCAAAATACTCTACTAGCCCCGAGTACGTCGTCTACAAGGCTTCACACCAAGTCTTCACTGACATAATATGCATGCTTCAGTAAGGTCAGGCAAAACCATTGTTGCCTGATGGGAACTTTCCTCCATATTGCTATCAATTTCTTCATGTCAGGAATCCTATTGATAAAGAAGAGGCATAGGCATCGCCTCTCGATTCAATCCGTCTTTTCTGGCCTCCCTAACACATACGAAATAACCATCTTGCCGTAGAGAAGAGATCTAAAGTCTTGGTCCCCTCGATTACCCTTCTCTTGAACCTGAACTAGTCGAGAGAGATGAACCCGTACCACATTTTTTAACCTTAGAACCAAAACCCCCAACTAGAGATGGAATTCCAGAACCTAAACAACTGCTATATCACATCAAGATGTCAATTCGTTTTCCGCCCCCAATGAGATGGAGAATTTGTAACCTCTGTCCCTTCATCTTTCTGAATTGAGGCTCAGCCCGGTTTACGTGGTTCCAACACCAGGTTTATCAACCCTCCTCAGTATACAATCGCGCGCAGTAACTGGGAGTCCTATTACACCTAAGGCCAACTTCAATTCACCGATGACCGACGCACTCCACTCGTTACCACTGAATGACGAAGCCAAAAGCGGAAGGAGGGACCGAGGGACTTGTACCCTTAACCTTAGCCTTGGCAAAGCTATGCTCTACCATTAAGCTATTTCCCGAGCCTGATTTTCTTTTCTATGGACGTGTTTTGCTGGATAAGATAAGGAGGACCGCCCTTCGACGCTTCTTTCGCTATATACGCCCTCCATCCTTCGGAGGTGGAAGAAAGGGTACTATATTTATCTATATATCTATATTTTAGGGCCCCAGAACGCTAAAAAGGTGGGGGAGAAGCAAGCCAAACCTCTTATCGACCTGGACACATAAATAATTCTCGGGGTCGAGAGAGATTTGAGATTCCGTAAGTAACTCAGTGAGTGCTTTCTAAGAAAAGGGCTTGTCTTTGACCCAACTCAAAGCTTATTTTCAATAAAAATAAACCCTCTAAGTGACTTGTCTGCATCAAAAACGTAACTTAGAATACTTCTCAAATTAAAAAAACCAGGAGGTGAAACAAGAAGAGAATATGAGACAGCTCTCTATGTACAAAGCATTGATTGATTGCAGAGTTCAAGCGTCTAAATATGGAAAGTCATATTTGATTCTTTCACTTGGAACTTGTGCTCCTTGAGAGACCTTCCTTGACATTTGGCATCATTAAGCGTGTGCCTTTTTCATATTTTAGCTTCAGTTGATCAATTGATCAACAGAAAACTGATTTCCAAATATTCTAGTTGAGAGCATGAAGACCCTTTATTGACAGTTTTTGCAATTCCAATGGCTGATGCTCTCTTCACTACCCATGTGGAGCATAAGCAACAAGGGTTCCAATTGAAGATCCACATTGTAGTTTCATAGCATAAGTAATTCCTTCCTTTCTATTCCCGAAGATATATATTCTTATCTGTTAGCAGAACTGTGGGTTAGAAAGAGAGAATTAGAGAATAGAATGTGTTATATTCATTGATAGGTAAGCCCCAGGGGAAAGTTACAAAGGGACTGAAATAGACATAATTACCCCTAACTAGCTGACTCTATAAGAGCAGCAACTTAATCCTACTATCATAAGAATAAATCTACCCCAAAAGGACCAGAAGGTATTTTGGATTACATATTCCAACCATAGTTGTCACGGCGGTTAGGCGACCCAAGGCAGTGGAGAGGGCCAAAGTTTAAGGTGACACCAATTAGGCGAACAAGGCGTCCAAGGCGCCCGCCTAGGCGACCAAGGCGCCCAAGTCGACCAAGGCGCCTGGACGCCTAGGCGACGCCTTGACAACTATTCCAACACTCCCCCTCAAGTTGGATTATACATATAAGTAAAGAAGGAGGATCCAGCTTGAACTAATAAGAAAAAAAAAAACTCCATAATAATGCTAGCACTCCCCCTCAAGTTAGCGCATACAAGGCACTAATGCCCAACTTGAACAAAACGGGAAGAAATAAAGTTGCAGCAGAGTCCAGCTTGATAGATGAATGCAGCTCCCAAATAAACCTTCAAGAACTTGAAAAATAGATCTTCAAAACCTGGGCAGACTTGATCAGCAAACCGGGACTGGAATGTCTTCCAAAAAGGTAGCTTTCACCAATCTTCTGTAGCTGTCCAGTGATGAATCTCTGACCGATAATCTTGAAGATAAGCAAGTAAGGGCAGCAAGCAGCGAAAACAAATAAATCAGACAGCGAAAATGATCAACCCAACTGTAGATCCTCATATAGGCACTGTAAATCCTCAAATAGGCAGGCAATAACCAAACAATTTCAATACTCTTCATCTCCCCCTTACGGCGAACTCAACCCAATAATGAAGGATACCCAATAGCAATGGTGGAGAATACTGATCTTCTATATTTTGCACCAATGTTTCTGCAAGTTCTGCTTTCTGCAATGGCTGCAGGTGTATTGTACATAATCCCCCCCTCACATGTAGTAGCACACGTGGACAGATAACGGAGACGGTGTAGTGCAAAAGTATAATATTCCAGAATTTTCCAAAAGGTGCTAAGGGTAATGGAAAAGGAAGAAATAGCAATTTAGAGAATACCATAAACTTCCAAAGTGGTTATGGGTATATGCCAAAGGTATGGTATAGGAGGTGGTGAAGTGAAAAAAAAAAAGCAGTGGGATAATGAATCATGGAGAAAAACAATGCAACATATAAATTGTCAACCATCTTCAAACGATCAAACATACTCCTTAGATGGAAACTTCTGCAGGGGAGAGACACCAAACCCTAATATTCAAATCTAATAAGTAAACAGATTTGATTTGAAGTAAGGAAAGACTCCTATCTTCAAGGCTTGACCAATCTTCAAACACGGAAGAACCAGTGTGCAAAACTCAATTTTGTAAACTCCCACATGCTAAATAGAACTGATGAAGATATCTGGGCAGAATTGATGTACTAAACTTAAAAAAAAACTTGGATTAGATCTGAATTAGTGAATAATGCTAGGATCAAGCTCTCAAAGTAAGCTGGATTTGAATCAGTAGAGAAAATTTCACACAACTGAATAGGTTCGTAATTGCAACCAATAACTATGGAACACACTGTTGTAATCCCAAATAAACTGATCTCCAGGGTAGTAGATTCGAGTCTTCAACAATGAAAGAAATTCGATCTCCAATAGTAGGATATTCAGTCTCAAGAACAGGGCAGCAATAATCCTCATAAAGGCAGTAGTAACATGTCAACCAGCCATGTTTACAGAAGCCAATCAATAGAACCAGCAAGGTATGTAGTAAAGCTCAATAGAACCAGCAAGTATAAGATAAATAACCCAACAGATCCATAGGTAGTTGAAGTAGTCAGCCACATAGGAACCAGTAAAAGAATAGGTTGATAGTTGGAGAAATCGAGCCATAAGAGTGAAACCTGAATTTTTTTCAAAAAAAACTCCAAGAATGATACTGATATTTAGGTCGTATGCTTCTCCGGTATGTATAAGACTCTCCTCAAAAAATCAGCAAAAAAGAACAGCCCTAACCCTAAGATCGATTAAAGTCAGGGTTTTGGAAAACCCTGAAAGTGAGATCGATATAGGGAAAAGGGGACTTCAATTGTTGATGTAGATTTGCAATAGATGCTGATATGTACTGCTAGAATGGGACCTCCAATGTGAACATCCAATCTCCAGTAATAATGAGACTTGATCCTCAAGAGGGAGAAACACCAAAAAATTGCAGAAAAATAAGGCAGCAGCTATCACAGAAAAAAGGAACTTCTTCAAGCCATTAATTGATGAGTTAGAGTATCTCTCTTGATGGTAGAAACACCTCCATAAGATTACAGCAGCAGCAAAAATCCCTAATCCAAAAATCGATGTGTCAGGGTTTTGGAAAACCCTGAAAAGTAGACATCAATTGGGGTAGGGGTCTTCAAAAACTTGGAATGGAGCAATTATTGAGGTCGAGTGCTCTTTGAAGTGGAAGTAATCAGCCCTCCAAAAATCAGCAAGAGCTAAAACCTGTAACCCTAAATTCGATTGGATTCAGGGTTTTGTCAGGATTTTTAGCAGGTAACCAAATTAGAAGGTTAAGGAAGCTTTGTTGTAGAAACTAATCCAGACATCAGAAAGGGTCCAAACTCAGGTCGAGTAGGGCTTGTATAGGGAGTAAGCTGTGCAAGAAATCTCAGCCTGATCTGATGGTTGGATTGTGAGAACCAAGGGTTGATCCAAAATTAGAAGGTTAAGGGTTTGGCTAGATCGATAGGGTTAAATCAAGCTGGAGAAGAAAAGAAAGGGGAGTAGATGGAAGAAGGTAGAAAGGTGCTAGAAAAGGTTGCATAGGAGGCTCCAACAATGGAGGATCAACCTGCATGAGTGAGAGGAATCTGACCTTCAAGAAAATTCTGGAAACCTTCAAGTTGCAGGTATGGTTCCAGCAGAATTTTAATGGTAAAAAAGTAGATAGAATGGAGGAGGGCAGCAACTAAATCATTGGTTTAGCTTTTACCTCGTTAGTGTTGCTCCCTTACAAGGATGAGAAGAAGCAAACCAGAAGAAGGTGAAACCGAGAAAGAGAGAAAGGAGGGAGAAGTCGATTGAAAAAGAAAAGGAGGGTTTTTTCTTTCTTTCTTTCTAACCTAGATCAGACTTGGCTCTGATACCATGTTAGCAGAACTGTGGGTTAGAAAGAGAGAATTAGAGAATAGAATGTGTTAGATTCATTGATAGGTACGCCCCTCTATTTATAATAGAGGTGAAAGTTACAAAGGGACTGAAATAGACATAATTACCCCTAACTAGCTGACTCTATAAGAGCAGCAACTTAATCCTAATATCATAAGAAGAAATCTACCCCAAAAGGACCAGAATCCCCCACGGTATTCTGGATTACATATTCCAAGATTATCTATTCTTCTGGATGATTAAGGAAATGTTGCAAGTTTATGAATCCAAGGGATGCCAGTGCTCTTGCATTGCCATTTCCAATCCTGGTAAGTGAATGTTGTTTCTGGTTGCCAGCCCAAATAGTAAAATATACTGAAATTTTCAAGACTGAATGGCTGAATAGGACTTTGTTTTAATAGCAGGAAATAGCTTGGATCAGGCTTTACTGAATTTGAGCTGTCAAAGACTGAAGACTATCAGTGTGTGGGCTATAGGGAGCAATCACTTGGAGGAACATGCACAGGAGGTTCTTGCTGCAACCAATTATTTTCTATAACAATTTCCAGGACCCCTCAAAGCCTTGCTTGATTCCTATTGACTCTGCTTGTGTGCAGTTCCTGCAAAACCATTTTTAAAGAAGGCTTCCGTTAATCTGTTGCATTATGATAGATGCCCAGCCCGCTTCTTTGGTTTCTTCATGAAAACATAAAACTGCCATCTGTGAGAATGATTAGATGATTACCGAAAAACAAGGATAAAGGATGAGGTGTTGGGGTGGTGTAGTATCTTCACTTTGATGGTTCTTGAGGTTGAAAAGGAACAACGAGATCATGTTCCTACCTGACCATGTTTTTAATAATCTGAGTGGGGTTCAAGGTCGTAGAAGTGAAAGTCAAGCTGTTTCTAGCTTTCAAGATGAAATATAAGATGATGGAAACGATCATGGGGATTTTATTTTGACTGACTTTTTCAAGAGGGTACATGAACCAGAAATCATGGAGGAATAGTTGAGAGGGTGATACTGCTCGAAGCCCCAATGTTCTTACTGCCCAAATCCTCTTAGTGAAGCTGCGAGAGAGGAAAATGTGCCATGGTTTCTGGTTCTTGATGGCAGAAAGGGTACCCTGTATTTAGAGGAAAATATTGATTAAGGAGTTCTAGTTGGTTTAATGCCTTCAAAGATTTTCCGTACAAAGAGAACAAATTTCTGATGCGTCTTAATTTTCCAATGCCGCAACCATAACATGTTCAGATTTGGGGTCACAATATTAACCTGAAAAGATCCAGACATATAGTAGCAATTTTAGAGGAGAGCAGACCTGGTTTCAATAATGGTGTAGACCATTGATTATCATGGGTGTAAGCACTGAGAGGGATCTTTAGAATATTAGAGACAATAGGTGATGGCAAAATTTGTGAGATTAAGCTGATATTCCAGCAACCATTTGAGTTGAGCATGAGCTCTTCCATTGTGGAAAACATGGATGTTTATGGACAGCGTTTGGTATACAGAAATCAACCAGTCCAGGGATCCATGGGTTTTGCAATATGTTATAGTATCTAAACCATTACCCACTCCCGGCAGATCATTTTCCTTAAAGTTGATCTAATCCTTCTGAGACTATTCCAAATATGAGATCCATGTGCATCACCTTGGTGAGTGAGGAAGGAGTCATGTCCACTAAAGTATGGACTGATGTTCTCTGTGCCGCAGCGCAGCCTGCGCCCAGACACATGGGCTGCCATTCAGGGGGGCAGGGTGGTCATTTCACCCACCCTCATGTGTCTGGGTGCAGCCTGCACCCCTGGCATAGAGAACATTTGGCTTTACAGTATTTAGCTCTGAGAATGCGAGCCCAAAGTTAGTTTGGGTTGGTAAGAAGTCTCCAGCAAAGTTTGAGCCAAGTTTGAGTAAAATAGCATTCTCAATCCCAAACCTTTAATTTTTTGTTTTCCTGACTTGCATATAGAAGATCAAAAGAATGGTATCTTTATCTGCTCCATTTCTTGCTCGCTCCATTTTCCCAAGTTCCTCTAACAGAGGGAGGGTGGATCCCATCAGGACAGTATGTTCGGACAGGGGCAGGGTGATCATTTCCACCCCCTCTATTAGAGGAACTTGGGAAAATGGAGTAGACAAAGGTCCCAAAAAATGAGGTGTAATTTTCTCTCAAGACTCCTTAGGACCCCACCAAATGCTTTTCCAGGTAACCAGTTTGCTTCCTACCCCATGGAGAATGGACTATTAGAGTATTGACTGATAGGAGTAAGAACGAGGGCGATAGAGAAGGAAAGTAGTTCCCAAATACTTATGATTTAGCTATCCTGTCCGTGTCTTTGACCCCCGCTGTCTGATAATTGTGTTATCCAGCTGTGGAGAACAGTTATTTCTAAAAAGACTCACTTTGTCTACAAAATAATTGAGGATTGATTGAAGGGATGGAATTTTGTGTCATCAACAAACAAAACGAAAACCCCAGCTAAGGTTGCGTTTGATAAGGATTTGCTTCAGATAGTATTTTGGACTGATAAATAAAAAAAAAAATTTCGATTCTACTTGGAGAAAGTAATTAAAAGGAGTAGATTGGCATTTGGAAACTTGACGAAAAAAGTACTTTTGGAATAGAGGAGGAAAAAGAAGAAAAAAAAACTACAAGCCCAAATAAACACACGGATGGATAACATGAACCAGATCAATCCAAAAAAAAAAAAGCCATTTGAAAAAGGAAATCTAAAGAAAACAGTAAACCAAGCCAAAACGGATAGTGTCAGGAAATTAGAGAGGGAGACAGGAATGGGAGAGGATGGATTGGATACAAGAGGAGGCACGCTGGGTGGTTGTTATGGGAGCAAGATAGGACGAAGGATTGCAGAATGGGAGGAAAGAGAGATAGAGGTAGGAACGGTAGAGGGGGAAGGGGGGGGGGGGGGGAAAGGATTCTGGGTAGAAGTTGAGCACACAAGATTAGAGATGAAACAGATCGGATACGAATCGGATGTGATCGAATCTGGATATTCTCTGCTCGAATAGGAATATCCCTAAACGGATACGGAGGTCAATCGAATTCAGATTTTTGACTATCCGTTTACATCTCTGACTTGTGTAACCCAGACTTTCCTCCCCCAAACGAATACGAATTAATCACTCTCAATCTATGTCTGTTAGTTGTTTTAATCTCATAATTCTCATTCTTTAGAACCTATTGAATCTTGAAAAAACCCTCAAGAGCAAAAACTAGGATCCTGAACTAATCGCACCAATAATAGTTAAATCCTAAGAATTCAAATACAGCTCTAATGAAACCCCAGCAACCATATGCTTTTGACATGTCAAGATTTAATGCCATTAACCCTCGCTCTCATTTTTCCCTCTTTAAATGATGGAAAATTGCATTTTCCAATATGATGTTGGTGATTTGATGGCCTTAACTAAGGCTGCTGATCAGGGAGAATTGATATTAGAATACAATGCCCCTTGCCACAGGTGGAAATGCTTATAAGTAGTCACTCTGCTGCCGCCTGCCCGTGCTGCGGGCATGCTTCCTCACACAGGCAAGGGCGCAATGACTGCCCTACCCCACCTGAGCAGGACGTTTGGGCAGTGGGTAGGGCGGCCATTGCACCCATGCCTGTGCGAGGAAGCACGCCCGCAGCATGGGCAAGCGGCAGTAGAGGATCCAAATTGTAGTTACTATGACTTGTGTTTGAGAAAGAAGGCCAAAACTGATGGTTGTAACTTTATGAGATTTACACAGATTAATTGAAGCCACACTGTTGTATTGCAAATTTAGCTAAATTGTGTTTCCAACCCTGGGCTGATGAGGCAACCCTGGTTGCAACTTCTTTGAACCTAAATAGACAAACAGACAGCACTACACTTCTGGCGAAAGGGCTTCGTCCTTCATGATACAAGACACAAGGTCTAGACTAATTTATAATTTGTTAATGCAAATCTATATTGTTGCTTAAATCATGAAAATTGGATTGGATCCCAAGGTTGGCACTGAAGCCTGCAACTGAAATGAAATTAAGAATCCTGGTACATCTTTTTTGTGCTCCCCCAAGCCCATAAAAAAGAAGAAAGAGAAAAGGTACCTTAGGCCAAACTTAGCTCTATGGATATTTAAAAACTGCACCTGAAACAGGCTTAATTCAAATTAATGCGCAGAGGTATTGAACAGCTCCACAACTACTGTCCACAAGATTCTATCTTGGCTGTAGTTGTACCCTTGGGATACTGAATTTTAATTTCACATTTTTCAAAGCCCAAGTTGAGTGCTGCATGTGGGCTCATTGGGTTTCCTAGAGTAACCCTTCTTAATGCTAGCAGTCCTCTTTTACTGCAAGCCTAGCTTTCAGGAAGTCCCTGTTTCATGTGCAATAGAACTGGTAGTGTTAATGGTTCCATGATAAGGTTGCTTTCAGCAAGGATATTACCCAACTGGGGTTCATCTATAGCTGTATTCCATCCTTGTGCATCTGTAAAAAGAACGCAAATTAGTCAATTTCTTTTTTATTTTCCTCTTGATTTCAGAGTCTCACCAAGTTGTAAAAGTTTAATTCCAGGCTGGCAATTTAGACATAAACCATCAACCATGGTCTACATTTTAAAAAAGAAGAATGAATAGAATGTAACTTTTCTTCAAAACCAGCTTCTGTCCACAGGTAGCAAACTACAAACTGAGTTTAAGTAGAAAACAAATCCAAATTTGCACTTACTACACTCGTTTGACACTCTTAAGATACTCCACTCTTATTCCCCACAGTTGCTCTCCCACTTCTTTCATATCTGGCCGGTCAGTCCGTGTAGGTGCAGCACACTGGAATGCCAAATTGAACATTTTCACTAATATGTCTACAGGTAACATTTCATTCATTAAAGGATCTACAAGCTCCACCACATTTCCCTCACTATACTTCGTGAAAACCTGCACACCACAAGAATTACAATATTAAGGAATAAGATGTAATGGTTACTTTGAGGGAAAGCCAAGATGCCATTTTCCCTGCCTCATCACAAAGGTCGTATATTTCCAGGGGATGGCCCACCATTTGATTTCTGCCTAAGGAGATTCCCAAGCTACAAGTGAATCAAGTCAGATACTTCTAACCATAGGGTAGCATTCTTTAGTACAATCAAAAATACCTCAACCCCTTCCCAATGTATCAAATGGTGGTCCCGCTGTGTGAGAGTACGCATTTTACAGATGTGTCTATGGTATCTGTGGGAGGCATCAACTCTCCTTATCACAGTAGCGTTGATCACTACAAAACTGACAAAATTGTGTAAAGAGAGCAGATGAAATTGCTTACCCATCTGACTGTGACCCTTTCATCAGCAGGTCTTTTCATCTCCACTGGTCGACGGCCAGTAAGAATTTCTACAAGCAAAATTCCAAATGAAAACACATCACTCTTGGGAGTGAGTTGGTAGGTCCTCAGGTATTCTGGGTCAAGGTAACCCGCAGTCCCCTTCACTTTGGTTGATATATGTGTCTGGTCGGTCTCCATTGGACCAAGTCGTGCAAACCCAAAATCAGCCACCTTGGCTCTGTAGCTCTCTGTCAGTAGAATGTTGGATGATTTCACGTCCCGGTGAATTATTTGCTTCTCTATTGGGACAGGAAGGAACACATCAATTAAATCAGTATCTAAAGGTTCATGACAAGAAACAATGGTAGCACATGCAGAGTTTTTGTCGAAGGTGTCTAACACTCAATGTTGATGCTAATAATATATATGAGTTCAACCTTGAAATAATCCAATAGATAAAAAAGAGCGACCCAGTGCACAAAGCTCCCACCACTGCAGGGTCTAGGAGGGGCAAATGTACACAGCCTTACCCCTGCTTCACAGGAGAGGCTGTTTCCAAGTTTTGAACCCGCAACCAACAGGTTGCAATAGGGCAACTTAACTTGATATAATCTAATATATATATGTTGAAAAAATTATTGGGATTCAGAAGGTGAAGCAGATAGGCTAAGTATATATATATATATATATACACTTTGAAAAGATGCTTGGTAAAAGTGTCATGCCATCAGATGATATAGGAGAAGATTCATCTTAAGTTGCAGTTCCCTACGTCAAACAAAAGATTTCGATAGTGTGTAATTTTTTCCTCCTTTATGAGATTAGTACAACTAGTTGGGTATTTTAATCAAAAATCTCATTATTGAATGGTTTAGATGTCTCCATTTTACTTCCATAACAACCCTTCAAGAAAATAATATCATAAGCAAGAGTACCACAGGTGTTTTAGCCCTTAAAATTCTCTGACCCTAACCATAGTTATTAAGGCGACGCTAGATGTCCGGGCTCCTTGGTCGCCTTGGGTGCCTAGGCAGGCACCTTTCCACCTTGTTGGTGTCACCTTGCTTTTTGGACCCTCTCCAACGCCTTGGTCACCTTGCCGCCTTGATAACTATGGACCCTAACTGCATATAATTGTCTCTTAATACTCTCCCTTGTCCTCCTTTTCTTGCTCATTTTACTTTATTCTCCTCAAATGCCTGAGTAAAGATCAACTCTCATATTTTCAGCAATTTGCAACTAAGAGAACTCTAAATTCATCATCCATCTTCCCTACCCTCACCCCCCCCCCCCCCTTTCATCATTGGATGTTAAAAAGATGACAATCACCATTCATTTCTCCAGCATTAGATCATTTTTTGGGTCTTTAAAACAAAATTAGTCTCAAGCAATTTGTCTCATTAACTTCATCTTCTATCAATTCGAACCACGCAATTAATCCTCAGCATGAATGTTCTTCAGCAACTGTATATTATTTCCTTCAAGGACTGCCTGCATGGGATGTGTACCATTGTAACGATTGACCGTTCGAAGGGTTGGTTTTAAGACACCCAAACTTTCCAGCTTATTCAATTTAGTTATATTCTTTTATCCTCCCAATTCCATTCTCTCCCCCTTACCCCTCCCCCAAAGCTGAAAATTATTCCATTCATAAGCAGGGATTGACCCAAACAAGAATTCAACATAGCAAACATAGAAACCAGCTTGTTTCACTTACCCAACAAGAAAGGCATTAAAGAAAAGAATTGTTTTGTTGAAAGATCATGGTGTTAGTATGTTGCATACTCTTGGAAGATCGATCAAAATGGACCTACAATTTGCAACTAATGGGAACAAGTACAATGACTAAATGGTTTGGATAGTTCAAGTGTAAAATAATATTAATAAAGTGAAGAAAAAAAATTAGTGGCCCATCTCCACCTACTTTGGCAACTAGGTAATAGTAACATCTCCATCATCTAAACTTGTTACATAGCATATGCTTATTTCGTTAGGGTACAGCTACTTTTATTGGTTAATTAATAGGTCTGGGTCCCTATTACCTGTGCAATTTTTACAATGATGTCAGGTCCGTGTAGGAAGTTTGTTTCATAGTTGTCATGGCGTCTAGGTGATCCTAGGCGTTGGAGGAAGGATAAAAAATCAAGCCGACACAGAGGCACCTAGGAAACAAATGCGCCCTACCAGCAAAGGGTGCCTAAGTGAAGCCTTGACAACTATGGTATGTTTGTTTGCAAAAATCAATTAATGGAAATTTTCTGTCAGCATGTGGAGAGGACCCCATATTTTTCGTGATATTTAGAAGATTCAAGGATCTTGAAAAGAGCAAGTCTAGTCAACTGTAGCTTGGTTTAAACTATATTTACAAATGACAGCTGTATAGCACATCTTTTGCATCCTAAATATTCTCCTATTGCTTAATTTATAGTTGGGGACTGCTTTTTCACTTCCAGCTTCTAGACTTCTACAAAGTTTTAAAAAAGCTTGAAAACTGAAGTTAAGGGACTAAATATTTCATTATCTACTACCATAAATTATTTCTAAAACAGGATCTGTATTTGACACCCCCCAGGTATCCTCCACCATCAACATTTTATCCAACTCAGAAAAGCCCTAATATGAACACACAGCATTCTAACCTGCATATTGATGGAGGTAAGTGAGGGCATGAGCAATGTCAATGGAAATTTCCAGCCGCTGATTGAAGTCCAAGACTTTTCCACGCTTACCTGCCAGGTAAAGCAGAAAAAGTTTTAATAACTGTGCGGTGTATCAAGTTAGAAACACAATAAATTCAATAGGGCAATAATCTTACCATCCAGATGCTCCCTAAGAGTACCATTCGGAACATACTCAGTAATAATAACGCGTTCATTTCCTTTATCAACATAACCAAGTAATCTCACCAGATTTCGGTGTTCGATTTTAGCGAGTAGTTCAACTTCACTGCTGAATTCAGTTCGTGAATTGCCAAATTGTTCCTGTTCAAAGTATTACATGTCAACATAGGACCATCATACAAATTGGGGAAAAATCCTCTATAGAAGATAAATATAAAGCCCACTTAGCAAAATTATAAATCCATTAATATGGAAAACGAAAACTAAGATTTCTTCTATAAAAGCTCAAATACCCATAAGGGCATAACTAACCTTAAGAGCACAGTATATAAAGATTACACACAAGATGGATCATGTTGTAAAGCATTAAGCTATTTGAAACATGAATTCTAGTTAATAGCACAGCTCTCTTTAGCCTACAATTTTCTAAACTATTTCGTCAAGTCTAAAATTCTTTTGCTCCCATCAATTCTACTAGAACTATCTGAATGCAGCATGGTGCCTCCATAAATTATTTAGCCCCCTTTTTCTTGGTCTCACATAACGCTTTCCAAAGGGAAAACATACTATGATCCATAGGAGGAAGAAATTAAATCTTTCCTCCCACAAATATAATAATGAAAGTCCATTTTGACAACTCGCATACTGTTTTTGAGCAATTTTTCAGGGAAAACAAGGATCAGACCCAAAGTTCAAAATACCTTTAAAGTTAAGTATCCTCCTATTGTCTGCCATGTGTTACTATTAGGCATAAAAAGGATGAAAGTTTAATGCTCACACATTTCCTAAAAGAACTGTATAATTTTCAAGATTACAAATGTCTTCATAGCAATTTCACCATATATTTCGCAAAATCTAAGGTTTTTTTCTTTCTTTTTTGTCGTTCTTTCTTTTTAAGTAAGGGTTGAGGTGGGTAAGTAAACTATTATCATTAAGGAGGCAAGTAAAAGACAAAATTAACAAAAGGGAGAATAAGTTGAAGAGTATGAATACTACATATGAATTGCCTCGTTAAATTTGCTGCATAAAAGTTTGACCTCGGAACTGTGAGAACAGCACAAAATGTCCGGTAGGGGAGGTAAATGAGTAGGTTTACATATATCTACTAAAGTGAGCTAGCCTTATAAGCCATCCCTTCCTAGTGTGAGCTACACAAATCCCATTATCCAGTATTTGTCTTGATTCTGTGAACCACAAGTACATAGGATACCCATGGTCAAAGATAATTAAATAAAAGTGTTATTCTCCAATTTCCCAAAATTACCTATAATTAGAATAAAATAAAAAAATTACAAATCCCCAAACTTTTACAGTCTGAGATGGTGTCTATGAACCACATTTTGTTAGCAGAACTACTTAAATGGTCCAACCAAGCTTTTGCTAACCACCACCACCCACCCCCACCACACCCCCCCCCCCCCCAAAAAAAAAAAGAAAGAAAAATTTGGCCACTCATAGCAGTTTAGGATATATACTAAACCATATCCTATATCTGTTAATGAGAAGGAGGAATCATATGTTCAACTAACTCTAGACTCGTCATTAAACTCCCTATCCAAGTACCCTTTCCTCCCCAAAACCTTACCCTTCTCACCCGGGAATGCCGGGATGATGACAATCAAGGGTGACTAAAAAAAAAAACATCCAAGCAGCTAACAGTATATATACAAAGCAAAGGGCAAGGTCTTTAGCTCTTAATATGAGGGTTTGATGGGATCAACATGCCAAACCCACAAGAACTTCTAATAAGGCCTACAAGCTGTGGCACAGACAGTGGGGCTTTTTTCTGGAGTGCGGCCAAGATCTATGAGCTTTCTATAAGGTGGTGTCAGCCCAAATCCAGTTTTGCAGCCTAGACAGAAATGGACTGGTTCAACCATCTTACCATACATTGTAAGTGTGGTCTTTTGTTCCAATTTTGTTTTAACTAGGAAAGCCTAAATCACTAGTTCTTTAGTTATGCTTCAAGAAGTTTCTAGTTGTTGTCCCAGTTAGGAGTCATTAATTAGTTCCAGGTCAACCATTCTTTTCTTTTTTAGCAAGTAAAACATCCTAGTTTCTAATTTGAAGTTTGATTCAATATAGTAGTGGGCAAGAAAGCTGAAATCCCTTATATAGTCTATAAATTTTCTACTTCGCAAAGAAAAACCAACCAATCTTATACAACCTGCATGAGTATCAGGTTCAGGATCAATGAAGAAATTGATAACTACCTTCTTTGCTCGTTTAACAGCAACAACCTGACCATCTTGCAACTCAGCTTTGTAGACAGCTCCAAAGCCTCCTTCACCTATCTTCATTGATGGGGAGAAATTCTGAGTGGCTTTGACAATCTGACTCATACTGAGCTGCACTGATCCAATTCTATCCAATTGTGGGTGCATCTCAAATCGAGGACTAGGTGGCACTCGAAGTGGACTTGGGGCAGGCACAAAACTTATTCCTAAAGAAGAAGCTGAATCAACTGCAACAATAAATAATATTTAGCAAGTAAAACTACAAACACATCATGATAGATTGAATTGAATTAGAAAAGATGTAAGGCAAATCTCAATGAATCAATTGGGCAATGAAAATGAGAAAAATGACGATTGAGTAGACTGGATATGGAATTGGTGAATTTTTATCCTCGTATTGTTTTAAACCTGAATTGGAGTGAAATTTTTAAGCAATTTTACGTTGATTTGGTGAAGTTTATCCTGAACAATAACAATTCTGAAGAAAATCCAAGCCATTTTGTACTCAACAGGTTTCTGTGCGTTCAAACCCGTTATCATAGTTTCGTGCACACTTTCAACTACATGCACCTTGAATTGGACATTGTACGCATACTAGAGCCTCACCTATTATCAGAGAAGTCCGTTTTCAACTTAATTGAAGCAAAACTGGATCATGAAGGGAGGGTGAACCAGCTATGTATGACCAAGAAGTGATTATGCACATTTTATTGTTCAGAAATTTTGAGAATGTAACTATTATCCCAGATCAAAGTTCAGTACAAGAGAAGAGGAGATAGAACAGATAAAAAGAAGAATAACAATAGAACTTTCAACATTGCAATAAGAGTTTTGACTCACTTGAATTCGGTTCCTTTGCAAGGACGTTTGCACTGGTTACGTTCCTTTTGGAACGAGAGCGAGCACAGAGGAAACTGCAATATAGAAGCAACATTCCAGATGCAAGCATAGTAATGTTCCTTGGGGCCATCCAAGAACTGGGAACATGGTTCGTTTCTATTCGGTGACTTCTCTGACTAAGCATGCGGAGGGTAGATTGATCAGTTCCCAAATCACGCAGAGATCTTCTCCCTCCCCTTTGAGGCAACTGCCCTGCAAATTAAAAAACCCCCAGTAAAATCAAGTGAATAACCACTTCCATCTTTAATGATTAAACAGAAACCATGAAACTAAGCGCTTTCCAATCAGGAACCTGAAGCAAACCTTAATGGAGTATTAATGCTTACATCAAACTCTATGAAATCTTTAGTTTTTGTTCTCATTGGAAGAAGACATACCTGGGTAGATCTCCAAACTACAGTTGTTCCTTCCAAGTCTTCCCCATTCTTCCAGACCCAAATTCAAAAAACATCCATTTCTATAGTAGAATTCAAAGGTCTCGCAGAAAGAAACTTTGTCTACTTTGTTCCCGTTTATGTAAAATAACTCATGGTCTAGAGACCTCGTATAGGTGAACTCATCAGCTCCACAAACCTTTGACCAAACTACTGATCCGGAGACACAGTTGCCGGGAAACTGTACAAACACCAATATGCCCAGTATAACTGTAAACATTCTCAATGGACCAATGCACTTGTACTTCATTTTTGAGCTCTGGAAAAAAGCAGAACCATCTCCGTATCTATCCGAATGCCCCCCAAGCAGAACGAACCTGACAAATGCCGAAGAATATCAGTATAACCACGGAAACAATTAGCTTAACAAAATTCAACCAAGATCATCCGTACCCAGTTCACCAAATTAACCAAAGAGCGAAACCCAGGAGGCAGAATAACTAAATACCCAAAACTCAGAATGGAAAAGTAGAATTCAGGTTACAAACCGGAAAGTGCATTCACCCTCCACACTTAGACCAAATTCTTCGACACCCAATTCACAGAATCAAGAAAGAAATCCAGACAGCAACAAAACTTATACTCCAAAAGGCACCGTTACCCAATTGAAGGGCTCAAGACGATAACTTTTTCGAACCCAAATCAGAGTAATAGAGAAGTGAGATGTCCAAATCTTCTGATAACTCATAGAGGAAAAAGATCAACTTGGTTATGTGCGTCTGAATTCTCTAGGCAAAGCTGAGAAAGGAGAAACAAAAACTGGTTTGAAGAATAGTCAATGGAAGGAAGGGAAGAAGCAGCACAGTTTAGGTGGATATGCTGAGAGGAAGCATGAAAAGAAAGGCAAAGGACCAAACCCAGGAAGGGGAGCTGATGTGAACTCCAAACCGGCTGTTTTTACAGAAATATTAAAAAAAAGAAAAAAGCAAAAAAAGGAACAACTGGGCAACCTTTGCTTATATATTATAATTGACCGCTGGAGGAAGAAGGGACGACTGTAAGTCTAAACGAAAGGCCAATTCGCCATTGTTATCGCCTTAACTCACTCTTTTGTGATTCGAATGTAAAGCTGCAAGAATATTCACCAACCCCAAGCCTCCAATCACAATCAGTTTGTATGACCAAATGTTTTGACTATTGATGCTGTCCGTCCGATCTTTCTCCATTCAAATTGGATGGCCGATGAAGATCTGCGGCTAAGATCATTTATCTGGGTCTATCTGATATGTAATCTACTTTTCCTTTTAAAATATCCACCAATAATATAATGTTTAGATTATGATCTGGATCGCATTAACTAGTCAACGAAATAGTTCCTACAAGTGACGAAGTAAACAACAAGATAATCTTTTATTTTTTAAACAAATAAAAAAGGGAAACTATTATTGTCACAATGACTTGTTATTTTTAAAATGTCATAATATTTAATCTGCCACGAACAGATGATATGTCTAGTCCGACTCTAGTCCAATTGTGTGAATAGATAAACCGGTCACTGGCACACAAAATATTCAGAGATGCAACCAACGGAAATAGCAAGCCCGAATCTTTGGGACAAGAAACGGTTAGCAGTGACCCATAGGTCTCTTCAGCGGTGAAATGCAAAAGCACAGAATGCGATCTTCGAGTTCAGTCTTTTCTACAGTAGCACCATGAATAGTGCATAGCACAGCAACGCCCAAGAGGCAATTCTAGATCTAGATTAGCTATGTGTCAAATTTAAAAATCTAATTTAATCAAATATCTTTCTTTTGTTTTGGCTCACATTTTATGTATGTCCATGCATGTGTATTAGTAGTCTAGACATTAATGTGCACTCTTTCATGGTTCCAATTTGACTTGCGATTTTCGGAAACATCATTTTCTATTGTATTAGAAATTAGCAAATAATCATGCCAAATGTACAATTAGGTTCACGAGACATGAGAGTGGTTTTTGAGGAGAATGGCACAAAACTCCTCATGTAACACAATCCTTTGCAAAATGCACGATAGCCAATGAGAGCGGACACAGGGGAATCAACAATGTGGAATTTTTTCATTTTAGAGGGGTGAGGGTAAGGGTGGGGCGGCCATTTTGCACGGTCCTCTGTGTAGAGCAAGCTACAATCAAGCAGGGATCTTTTTCCCTATACATATATAGGGGAAAAGGTTATCTGAACCACAAGCGTACTCTCTCTCTCTCTCTCTCCCCTATTAATGAAACCATCAATGACACATCCACTGGCAAGATTGGGATCCTCTCCAATGAGGAGATCACCCAATGAGTGCCTAATGAGGCATCCAACGACTTAGCTACGTGACACACATCCCGGCACACGCCCATGCAGCCCAGTCTTTGGATGCTCATTGGGTGATGCCCTCATTGGAGAGGATCCAGATCCCCATTGGCATGCCCTATCTATATTGGAACGGTAAGATATATTGACGGCTCAAATTACCCTTAGCCCATAATATATAAACTATGTGACCCATGCTTGTTGATATAAATTAAATATCGAGAGAGGGTTTCCTGAAAGGCAAGGTGGCCCCTGAACTTGTACAGGCCAATGAGAGCATGTGTGGAACATCAACTGAGGTGAAATTTCCACCATTCATGAGGAATAGGGCGGTCATTTCACACACCTAAGTCTGGGCACAAGGCCACACTGCCTTTCGGGGTTCTTTTTCGCATGAAGATTGTTGCGGTAGAAAACTGGTTGAGCTGATGTGGATGAAGGATCCTGTAGAACCAAGAAGTAAAGAGCACAAGAGAGTACCAAAGCAGACTCCGGGCTCTCCGATGCTTAAGTCAATTCTCTAAACAATGATATCCATTTGCAGAGTACAAGTGTAAGAGAGTGAAAGATAGTTCGACCCCTGGGTGTTTACCATTGTATTTATAGGGCAAAACTCTGTTATCTACTAGAAGGCAGTGTTTAGAGTTCAATGATGGCAAGTTGTCTTCTCAATGAAGAAGAATCCTCGTAGGAATCTGATATGGTAGAAAATTATCATGGAGAGTCCTGGAGGGAAAATCCTAACGTAGCGGAACTACCCGATAAAGAATGAGAGGAATCCTGGTACAATATGGAATGTCACTCATCCGAAGAATCTACAAAAATACTTACTGACACTTGTCTTTGTGCCACGTGTTGTCTGTTCACGAATAGTTGATGATCATCCATATCAAATATCATAAAAAATTGGCTAGATCAAGAAGACCACACAACGCAAGAGAGCTAGTCTGGGACTCAGTTTAACCATTATCATCAGATCATTTGAATTCTTATTGAACGGAAAACTGGAGCAATGCTAGCTCGAGTGGTTAGGTGAGTGGTTAGGAGAGTAATATGCTTATGTACTAGATTAATGAGCAAGAGTAGCATTTATAGAAGGGAGACTTGATCAAACATGTTATTGTAACTTCTAAGTTGTCTTGCCATTTTACAGGAACAAACTTAAGTCAATAGAAAATAATGTCTGAACTATAATAGTAACCACTAAACATATGGAGAATGGTCATGGTACTTAAATTTTTGCTATGTTTTAAGGAAAATGGAACCCTTCCCATTGATGCTCCCTCATTCACATGAGACATCAGACTTCTAAATTTTGGTCTATTGTTTGATGTTGAGACAACATGTCCATAAAATATATGGAGACCAATCCAATGACCATTAGGGTATGTGAAAGTTTATAGATCTTTTTTTTTTTTGGCTAAGAAATCCAAGAATTATATTAAGGGAAAAAAAAAATGTATAAATTAACGTCTAGGCATATCCAGACGGATACAAAGAACAAAGAGTGAAAAGGAAATCCCACTTCCGGCAATGCCTTCAGTAGGAAACCCATATAGCCTAAAAAGAAAAACGAAACCTTTGCCTACTCAAAACATCCTTTTGTAATTCATCTTTAATATGAGAGGGAACGTCTATCAACTCAGTTGAATAACCACGCTTCACAACTTCCCTTGCAAGGTAATCTGCTTTAAGGTCTGCCTCATGGTAACAATGAGTTATCTTTCAAACCAAGGTTGAAAGATAATGTTTTGCTCACTCTATTATATTTGTGGTGGCCTTTGAGGTACCCTCATCAAGGTCTATGGTTACTCAATATTGTACTCTAGTTTCTGTCTTTGAAGGCTTTATAATATGTTCCGGCCACCGTGGGTTTTGCACATAAAAAAAGGAAATAAAAATTGAATGACTATATGACAGTTATGGTGGCATGGAAGGAAGATGTTTTGAGTTGTCACGGAACTAAATTTCCTTTTTTCTTTTTCTTTTTTCAATAAAAAATGTGAACTATTAGTCTCACAAAAAGGGAAAAAAATCCCAAGTGTGAACTCATTATGGTATTATCTCTTGAAAGTTGGAAGTGACTTTTTATTTGACATCTTTCCTTTGATGATGCTGAATTTTTGCATATATACCAATATATTAGGGGACCAGATCCTCTCCAGTACCGCCGGGTGTGCAACGCATATCCTGCGGTACAACAGAGGTCACGTGGCACACATGGCACACATGGTCTCTGCTGTGCCGCCGGATGTGCACCGCACACCCAATGGTACTGTAGAGGATTTTAATTCATATATTAGGTTGGAATCAAATAGATGGGTGGCTCACCTGCACGTATGCGCACGCAATATATATAGCAATTTTTATCCTCTCTTGTTACAGCACGGTGTTGTAACGCATTGTGCGATGGCTGCAGAGGCCATGTGGGACCCACTGTGCCTCATGGCCTCTGCAGCACCGCACGATGCGTTACAGTACCGTGCTGTAACAGGAGAGAATAACGATTCATATATATAGACCTTGCTCGATACTTGTATTAGACAAGTGCATTTATTTCAATAAATAGAACAAATGTCGAGCAAGAACTGTATATGCACATACGTGTGTATGGCTATTATTGACATTTAATGCAAACTAGGAATATAATAAATGAACGGATAAAAGAAAAAACAATGTAAGACATAGATTTACGTGGTTCAACCAATCGAATGGCCTACATCCGAGCATGGACCAGCAAATATTCTTAGTTATATATAAACCGCTCCTTCCTGATTCTCTCCTCCTTCATGTTCATGCTTGGTAAGATAATTTAGAAAATGATAATCAATGGCATAGTTGTGTAAATCATCATAATCATGCTTATAATGCTTAATTGCATTACAATAGTTAAACTTAATTGGCAATGTGCGGGATTAACAAAGTTTAGGTTATATGTTTATACGCGAAGTCATTGTAGTGTTTTAGACCAAAAGAGTCAATTGTAAGGTTAGGAAAAGAAATTATTTACCAGGGGAAAAGCATGTGGACCACATAATCCATATTCAACCTACTCTGGAGAATTCATTTTCCTCGACTAATGATGTGGGATTATATGGACTGTTTGGTGGGTTCTTTAATGGTGTCTTTTTAGATAATTTTGTGATAAGTTTGAGGGATGGCTTCAAGCTCACTTGAATTCGGATTCATCCATGGTGGTTCATTGTATTTCCAATAAAAGATGCAAAATTTGGAAAGCTTGGAATTAGTTCTAGGAGATTTTGGATTTAGTTGATGCTCTTTGCCCGAGTATAGCTTTTACTTTCAAAGAAGGAAACAGGGCAGCGCACTAGTTGGCAAACTTGACTTGTGATTCGACAAGTAATTGTATTTTTTATTTTGATTCAAATTTTCCTTTAGATCTTAGGCGAATATTGCGTGAGGATGCGGCAGGTATTCCTGTATTGAGAAAGCAGTAGTTGTCTGTGGAGCGCTGTAAAGGGAGTGTGATTTTTTTTGAGTGAGTGATTATTGATTGTTCTCCGGGTTGGGGTAAGGCGGGAATGTCCCCCCCCCCTTGTATTTATTTATTTTGATTGTTTCTATTTTAATAAAATCCTAAGGGCCAGTCTGGGGCCTAGAGAATATTTAGGATAAAATAAAAAGATTAACGTGGAATTCTTACCAACCCCCCCCCCCCCCCCCCCAAAAAAAAAGGGTTCACTCAGAAAAATGTGCTTTTTCAAAAACTCTTGGAGAAGTTTTTTAAGGTGGATAGGATTTAGAAGGGGTTGTTAACCTATATTGTATTTGGGATTTTCCTATTAGGGGAGGAGGTCACCTCGTTATGCTTTGTTGAAGAGTTTTAATCCAAAACCTTCAGTCATTAGGTGGAGTGTAGTTCTCAAATATATAAAGACACCAAGATCATATCATGAACTCCTCTTGACTCTATAGGTGGGTAGACAATTTAGGAAGGATAATACAAAAAGACTTCGGTTCTAATATCATATTGGAAGGTCCAACCTAAAACTTTAAAGTATTAAATAAAGAGAATTCCTCAAGTATATGTAGGCACCAAGGAACTGAATAAATCGATGTGATATTATATCTCGATAACTCCTGACATCTTAATATGTATAGACATCAAGGAACTGAACAAACTAATGTGACACTATATCTCTATAACCCCCAACATCTCAATATACTTTCAATTAATATGCACAAATGATGAAAGAGAGACCATCTTGGTGAAAAAGATACTCATCATTAAATTGCATGATAATACTTTTGAAGTGTGCTTTTCAAAGCCTTTGTTGGGAGGAAAATAGCCGGTCATATAGTTAGTCAGTCCATGTGGGACATTCCAACACTCCCTTTACATGTTGCCCATCTTTTGGGTGTCCATAAATGTATCATTGAAGTAGTCAACATAGTGGCTCTCATACTATGGTGACGATGCCTAATTGGTACATGATATCATCCAAGGTCCCAACAGTCATGTAGTCTAACAGTGAAAAAAAATGGATATGATGAATTTTCTCTCAAAAGTATCTCATGCAGCTCATGTACTATTCTTTCATGTATATTTTTTTGTTAGGGCAAGAGAACACTACCTCGTTGCGTATGGTGTGTGGCCCCTATACCTAGATACAAGGTCTTATAAAATGGTTATCGTGCTCTTAGGGATTTCTGTCTTTTCATGGGGGTGCAACGATCATTTTGCGTGGCCCTATGTCTAGGCGCCGCATACAACCAGTTAATGTTCTTTTCCCCTTTTTATTATTATTTTCTCTTTCCATCTCTGACCATGTGAATGATAATTGGTGTAGCATAAGAGATCCCCGTTCCCAACACTGGCGGCATAGGGAACCCTTTCCTTTTAAAAATGAGAAAAACGATTTGTAGAGTGGGAGTGATAGAGGTAAAATATGGGGTGAAAAGGTTTGGATTTTGGTAGGAATGATAGGTGGTTCTTACTTTGTATGGGATAGGAGTATGGAAGAAAATTTAGAAAAAATGAGGCAGGCATATATGATGGGGGTGAAATGGGATTGGAGGAGAAGTAGAGTGGGGATTTGGAAAGGTAAGTTTTGTCTTGTTTTTCCAAACAAACTAACAAGTATTAGAACTAATTCTACAAACAAAGCAACAGTAGAGGATTAGAATTTAAACCCATTGCTGGTAGGACGGGCAGCTCGACAGTAGAAGATCCAGATCCTGATCAAAAGGAGAGGGTGAGAGTGTAATCATGACCCAAGAGTCTAATCTCGTGGTCGCTTCACCTGTGGAGAATCTTCCCTCTATTCAGGTAAAGGAAAACTTTCGCCTTATTTTTATATATGCCAGTAAACAATAGCTTGCACGGCTTAAAAACCTCGATGCCATATGGCATATATATATATATATATATATATATATCTGTGTCGATTTAAAGATATCCTCTAAATTGTGTAAACCTGAAAATCTGTTAGGAAGAAATTGACATTTCAACTAAATTTTAAATTTTTATTAGGAGACATTATCAAAATTTTGTTGATACTCTATATATTTACTAGAAGATGACATAAAACAAAGTCTATTTTGACTGGAGTTGGCATTTGATAACGAGAGGTATTTAAGTGTAATTATGCGCCGGTACAAGGGTCACGCATCGATGGGTTGCAATCTCTTGCCTTTTTTTTAGGGAGGGGGGGGAAGAGAATGCTACCTAGTTGGGTGTAGGGGCCTAGACACAAGGTTGCACGAAATGACTATTGTGCCCCAAGGTTTTCTATCTTTTCATTGAGGTACGACAATCATTTCACATGGCTCTGTGTCTGGGCATAGGGACCACGCACCATACACAACAGTGTAGATTTCTCCCTAATGCTAATACTCAAGCTAACCAAATGAAATAGTTTGATTTTTTAAAATTGGGTTCTTTTGGTTTGGCCAAGATTAATGTTATGTGCAATAGTCCCACATCGGTCCCATAAGGGATTGGATGTGGGCATATATGGTATTGGGTTCCCTCCCCTTGTAGACCGGTTTATGAGGGTGAGTTCTTCCAATCGTAACATTGGTGCTTTCATTGACCCGTCCTTTGTGGTTGGCTACTTGGGAGGGGTGACCTGGTGCCAAAGTGCGAGCCGCTAGGAAAGGGCTACCTGCCGCCAGGAAAGGGTCCTGGAGCAGAGTGGAGCCGCCTAGAAAGGGCTACCTGATCCGGAGTGGGCCGACGAGGATGTCGACCATTAAAGGGTGGGGTAATGTTATGTGTAATAGTCCCACATCGGTCCCATAAGGGATTGGATGTGGGCATATATGATATTGGGTTCCCTCCCCTTGTAGACCGGTTTATGAGGGTGAGTTCTTCCAATCGTAACATTGGTGCTTTCATTGACCCGTCCTTTGTGGTTGGCTACTTGGGAGGGGTGACCTGGTTGGGCCGACGAGGATGTCGACCATTAAAGGGTGGGGTAATGTTATGTGTAATAGTCCCACATCGGTCCCATAAGGGATTGGATGTGGGCATATATGATATTGGGTTCCCTCCCCTTGTAGACCGGTTTATGAGGGTGAGTTCTTCCAATCGTAACAATTAAGTACAGAAAGAATGAATTGGGTTGGGTTGGGATTACGGCCAAGACTTTTCAGACCAAGGTTGGCTATTGGGTAGGATGGATTAAAACCATCTTGGCCCAGCCCGATATACTATCAAGTGCGGCCGTGTCGGGTCATAATGAGTAGAGCAAGAAAGATGTCAATTTAAGACAATAACCAGGAATTGGACTGGAATCGATCCACTTAGACCGGAACCAATCCACCTAATTAATAATCGGAATGGATTATTATTGGGACGGATCTCCCAACGGTTCAAGAGCCGAAAGACAAATCCAGCAACAGTTGCACGTTTGTGACTTGCTTATGGATAGCTTCTGACAATCGTTGGATTGGAATGTGAGATGATGAGATCAACCAATGTGCCTTCTCAAATCCAATGGTTTTAACTTTTAAGTAGGGATGTAAACGGATCGGATTCGGATCGGATACGGATCGGATGTGATCGGAGCCGGATATTCCCTGGCCGAATACGGATACCTCTAAACGGATTCGGATGCGGATCGGATTCGAATTTTCGACCATCCGTTTACATATCTGCCTTGTGTAACCCGGACCTTCCTCCCCCTAGCGGATACAATTCTCTCTCAATCCATATCTCTTAGATCATGATTCTCTTTTCATCATATTCTAGAACTTGTTTAATCTTCAAAAACCTTAAAAATCATTATTTACTTAATTTTTTATTATTAAGTATTCGGATTTTTTTTCGGACGGATTTTAATCGGAGTATTCGGATTATTTTCTGGATATCTCTAAACGAATACGGATGCCCCTAAACGAATACGGATGCGAATTCGGATTCGGATTTCGATTATCCATTTACATCCCTACTTTTAAGTGGTCACGGTCACGTGGAGCCTGCCTCCTAAATAAATATTCTAGAGAGGATGATATGTATGGATATTTAATTGGTGATTGATCGTCATTCCATAGATTTTTTCTTACTGGTATTTGATATCATTTTTAGTGGGACCCATTGACCAGAACCTGATTGCTCCAACAGTCCACATCTACCTAACTCAAACCCAGCCCTGTGAATGGGACTGTGTGATGTGGGGCTAGAGATGACCCAAGTTCGGACAAGGCAAGAGATGACAACTGGTATCAAAGTTTCAGCCTGAATCGGTTGGATTGATCAAAACCGGCTGGTTCAGTCTGAATCTAATTGAATGAACATATTATATTGGTTCGGTTTCGAATTGGTTTTATGGTACTGGTAAAATTAAATAGCAGACTGAACTGATTGAATCGAAAAAGGAAAAATATGGACTGAACCTATTAAAAATTGAGACCGGATCAATAATAACTCGCTAAGAAATAAAAAATCTGAAAAATACGGTCTGAACCTATTAAAATTGAATAACAGACTAAATTGATTGAATCGAAAACGAAAAAATACAGACGTACTGAACCTATTACAAATTAAGACCGGATCAATAATAACTCGACAAGAAACCGTCCGAAGATTTATTTTTTTTTAAAACACAGATTTTTCCATTAATTTTTTGTGATATATATAACCCCGAAATTGGACTAGAAATCGATAACAAAAAGATGATAAATAACATTGATCCAAATTGGATCAAAACTAAAAACTTCGTTAATGGGTTGGTTTCATATCAGTCCCCAAGGTTTAAGTTGTGTTTGATATGTATTTTTGGAATGCATTCTAGGTCGATTCTGGTTCATTCAAAATCAACTTAAACTCTAAAAATTCAATATGAATTGATTGGTTTGAGTCAGCTGGAATTGAAATCGGATCCATCGATTCCAACTCTTCAAACTATTATCCCCTATATATGAATTCCCATTAACTTGGCATGAGAGATTCCATTCCATACCAACAACTTCTCGATATTGTGCCCAACAAAGAAATGGAAGAAAGAAGCATGGTATTTGTGGAGTTTGCACTTTGCAAGGTTGGGGAGACCTTGATATGTTCATCACATTTGCCACGTGGAGTTAGGTAGAAGAATTGGTCATTTTTCAGTTTGGTTCATTAACCAAATAAAAATAGGTAGAAGAAGAAACTCCATAATGGAAAAGACTCTCTCAGCCTAAGGTGTTCTCCACGCCCTCTCACATTATTGTTTAATTTTCTCTCATAAAGATGAATAAAGAATTTGTTGTGAGAAGGCAAAGGGAGTGCTGTAGAGTCGGAGAACCCTTTCCCTGTGGCCTATATTAAATTATTAATACATATGTGTGAGAGAGTGAGACACCGACAGGAAGGAAGGCCTTGCCTCTATGTTTTTCCAGTTTCAAGTTTGGTGGCTACAATCAACTTTAGTCCTTGTACATAATCTTTCCAGCTGGAGCTGGATCGGGCTCCTCTCTTACAACCCCAGTGCCTAGGAAATGCCCAGGAGACATCCAACTATGCTGGCATGTTGGGCGTGGGGGGATGTGTGCCTACGTCCCGGTGCATCCAGTAGCCCAAAACCATTGGATGCCTCTATGGGCACTCCTTTAACGCTCCGGTCACTGGAACCGAATCAGCCGGAGCTTCTTTAGGGTTGAGTTGGGTTGTGTTAATAAAGTTTTCCTCTTAATAAAAAAATACATGTGAGAGAGAGAGAGAGAGTGGGAAATAACTAAGATTACAAGTTGGGCTTTGTACTCGATTCCACAATCATATCCAGCCATGTGGAATTTGAGAAATGAATTGTCAGTCAATGCTGACTCATTTTTATTTGAAAAGTAAAATAAAAATGAGAAAATAATAACCCATTACAAGTTGGTTATTCTTGGATTTCCCTAAATCCCCATCTATGCCAAAGAAAGATAAAGAGTTGGTAAGATGTTTTTAATATTTAATATTTAAAAAATAATAAAAACAGAAAAATTTTACTCACCCATCAATTCTTTATAAATTACCCTTGAATTTTCTTTAAAAATGAGTTTTCTGACCATTTTACCCCTGAATTTCCTTAAAAAATGAGTTTTTTGGCCATTTTACCCCTTGTCCGTATCGTGCAATTGATACGATATCGATATCGGTGACTAGCAAACTGGTACATATCGCCTGTATCGAACAATACGATACCAATATTTTTTTTTTTATAAAAATACGATATCGATACTTAGAACCATGTTTGCATGTTTATGTAACAATTCCTTCCCATCACCCCCTAAAAAAAGACAAAACTAATTGACCTTAGTGGGCATTTGGCCCAAATGTCAAATCAACTAGATCTAATGTTTGCAAATGGATAATAATATCTCAAATGGATCCGATGACCAACATCTATCCAATCAACTAGGGGTACAAGTTTGGCTTTGTCGACCCAAACCCGCCTTGAGCTTGAACAAGACCTGGGATGAGATACCCTGGCCCTAGAGGGTGGGTCAAGGTTGGAAATATTTGGTCTTGGGTCAAGGTAGGGTCAAGTCAGAGATGAAGCCTCGGGCTTGGCCTCGCCCAGCCCAACCCTGTTTTAAGTTATACTATAAAATATAGAAAAAAGAAAGTTGTTTGATCGCATGGTTCTTGCGCTTAGACATATGAGCGCAATAAATGACCATTCACCGCGCATTGAAATAAAAAATCCCAACCAAAAAGATGCTCATGTGCACGCTCTAATTGGCCCCACGCTATTGCAAAGGCTACACAGCAAAGCAGCGATCTCTTGCCCATAAAATATATATTATATCAGTATATCTATATTATAAACTTTAAATGTCATACACATTTTGTTATAAATATATTAATATGAAGATAATAAGTGGTATTATATATTTTATTATAATGCTATTTTATGTAAAATTTATAATTTCCTCACCGACCCAACTCAACCTATGCATCTCCCTTCCCCCATTCTCATAATCAAGGCCAATCAGGGTCAGCCTGGCCTGACCTTGACTCAAGGCCAAAGTCAAAATTTCCAGGCCTTGAGTAGGGTCGGGCCGGGCCTGATCCCAACTAAGGAGATTCAAGGGGTTGGGCTGGGATTTTAAAAACCCTGACCTTATTGCAGCCCTACAATCAACTCAAACTTTACCTACAAATAGGTTCTAAGGTTTTTAAAGGTTTGGGAATCATTAGGCTCATTAAACTCTTGATGGAAAGGAAAAAAATAGAGATCTAAATCAAAACATTTAGAAAATTGTTAGTCATGGATTAGTTATCAAAGTTCTATGCTTGAAGGGTTATTAGGAAAGTTGAGTCTCATGCCAAACTGAAATATTTTGAATTAAATTTTATCTAATTCTAATTAAATGAGATTGGTTATATGAATCCTTACTCTCCAATCAGTTCTACTCAAAGTCATACATGATATAAAAAGGCCAAAGCTATGTATGTCTTCCCTCACCACTTCCCCTAGAGTCATTTTAGGTCTGTCCTTGGTTCCTTTAGTTGTTTCAATTTGAATCAAATCACTCCATTGTTTTTTTGGTGAACAATCACTCCACATTAGAGCATTTAAAGACCTCCATTGTATATAACCATGCCACTTCAAATGAGTTTCTTGCAATTTATCATATATCAGAGTTATTTATAAATCATCTCTAATTTGGATATTTCTTATTTTATCTTTCTTAATTTATCACTCATTCATCTCAGCATTCTCAGTTCAGCTACACTGAGTTTATCTATATGATGTAACGATGAAAAATTATGCTTACGTCGATGGTCTTTGGATTGGAATCCATATGCTGACATGGTTCCATCTTAGGTTCCAATCTCACAATTTATAAAGAACAAAAATAATTTGCTCGTCCATGGAATCAAGACTCCATTAATGATTAGATTAAAAGGAAAATCAACCCTTTTAGGCAAATTCAATATTTTGATTCGAGAAAAAAAATGCCACCCAATCATGTAGCACACACTGCCCCTACACCCAGACACTTGGGCACGCATAATGACTATTGCACTTCCTGGAAAGATGGAAATGACTAGGAGTGCGGTGGTTATTTTGTGCGCTCCTGTGTCAGGAGGTAGGAGCAGCGCACGTTGTGCCCCGTCCAGTGGCCTTCTCTACTTCTCTTTCCGTTTTGATTTAAAAAAGATCCTTAGCTGGCGTTTGTTTCATTTTTTTTAATCACATGTTCGTGCTCTTGAATGTCAAACATGAATCTTTTTCTTTTAATACTAAGGAGACTAACAACATGGCTGACTCCCTGGCAAGAAATGTGATTGCTTGCTCTGGCGAGACAAGCTGACCTATCTCCACTCCCAGATTAGCTGAGCTTTGTTCCTCAGATTCCCGGTGTTCTTTTTGCCCCATATATAAATAAGTTTGTCTTGTAAAAAAAAAAATGTCAAATAAGAAATCTAAGGACACGTGTCAAGGGTGCAGATAGACATCTTTTTTTTCTAATATAAGTCAGTACTTTCAATTTTTTTTTAAAATATTGTTGACTCCAAAAAGTTATATTATTAAATTTTAATAATAATAGGATGCATCTTGTTGTCACTTAAAATAATAAAGGCGGTGAGATGAAAAGTTTTTTTTTTCTTTTGATTGTTCAGTATCTTGTTCTTAAAAGTTATTTAAGTTACACCATTATTATGTACTAGTTTACCCTTAATTATTTCCAAAAAGTGTGGCCCCTCTGGGCCCATCGTGGGTCTCTATTTGGCCCCTCAATGGGTACTGTATGACCTCATGTGGGTCCGTCAATATTGTACCAAAACAAAAAAATGGGCAAAGAAAAAACAAGGGGAGGGTTTTCATGTATGACCACACTAGGTAGGTTAGGAGAAGATGCATCAAATAGGGGGGGTATTTTGGTCATTTGACCTTTTCTTGTCCAATGGTAAAGGTTGTGATTGACCATGCATTGCACGGCTGTGCACATGATCTTTTGTTCAAAAAAAAAATTCAGAATAATTTAAAAATGAGTTATCATTATATTATTTTAAGAGCCAACATTGTTCATGTGAAATGATGAGTTTTACCTTCGTTGAAAAGTAATTGCGTTATACTAAAAGTGCAAAAGAGTAATTTTATAACCTTTTTTCACCAACTTTGCTTACAACAAGATTTTCCTATAATAATATGAGGTAAAAATTCAAATACATCTACACATTTAATCAGATTAATACACTAGGGGAAATTTCTTAGATCCACTAGATAAAAACCGAAATTACAAAATAAGTAGGTTTCAAATTTATTTTGCATCCACTACTTTCCATTTTGAAAAGATTTACTTTTAATCCCCAAAATTAGTTAGTACTCATACCATGTAAGAAGAAAATAAAAAAGAACTTCATAAATTGCCCCAACCTCATTTATCGAAAGTAAAAAAACTGTTTTAAACTACAATGGGGAAACCAACCGTGCAATCCAAACAAAAAAACTTAAAAAGGAAGATTGAGATACAGTGGAATGAGAAGATCCCAAGAAATGCACCTTAATTGTTAGAGTAAAAATCAAAACTCCTATTGCCCCCCCCCCCCCCCCAAACAAAAAAGAAAAGAAAATGAAAACAAAATTATAGCGTCAAGACTCCAAAGGGAATGGAATAGAAAACAAAGGAAATGAATTACCAAAATTTGAGATCATCAAAAAAAAAAAAAAAAGATCTAGCGTCAGAGTCCAAAGAGCGTGCGATGGTCAATGTCTCCATATGGCTCATGCGCTAACTATAGCTTGACGATCCCCTCTCCATCCAATCCTAATTTTCTTTTTCCATTTGTCTCTCATCCGTTTTCTCAGGGTGTGAGTGTTTAAAGACGATCCCCAACCTCACTAAAAGACCCTAATTTCTATTGTATGGGTGACCATTTAGAGACAATATTTTATAGACCCAAAATGTATTAAACTCAAACATCGTATAAAATGAAAGATTGAGTTTCCCTCCACCCTCCCATTCACCACAAGGCGGGAGAGGGTGGGAAAGGGTATCGGGAGGGTATTTTGGAACATACCAAAACCCTAGGATGGTGGGTGAACCGTCCTCTATGGGTGGAGGGAAACTTTAACCTAAAATGAAAGCTTAAAGTCAATTCTTATATTGTTATTTTTTTTTTAAATATCTTTACAAAAATCATCAGGTGAAAGAGGCACTTTGCCAACTTTTAACACAATTTTTTACTTTTTCTACCAAAAAACAAAAAGAGTTTTTTACTTTCTATAAATGAGGTTGGAGCAATTTTGAAAGTTTGTTTTTATTTATTTTTTCTTAAGTGGCATGAGTACTAACCAACTTTGGGGATGATGTAAATCTTTTCAAAATGAAAAATAGTGAATGTAAAACAAATTTGAAACCTATTTATCTTTTAATTTCCATTATTAGCTCTATCCCCTAGATAATTATGAAATGACGTGAATTGACAACATGTCGATTTTCAAACTGAAATTCAACATATCCTCTCACATGTAAATGCAGGCAACACCCTCTTGTGTGTGCGGTGTGCCCATGCACCTCACTATATATATATTTTTTAGCGTAATGATAACCCTGCCCCCTTGAGTGGCAGGCCCATGTGCCTAGGCGCAACCTGCACTACGGCACAGAGATCTTAGAGCCCATCTATATATAAAATTTCAGACAAACCTGAACTGAAGAACCCCTACTCCCTTCTAATATATTTTTCATATCGTGTGGGCACACTAACTCTTTTTTTTTTCAAGGGCCTATTGGCCATCAGGCCCCCA
Source organism: Telopea speciosissima (assembly GCF_018873765.1). NCBI lineage: Eukaryota > Viridiplantae > Streptophyta > Magnoliopsida > Proteales > Proteaceae > Telopea > Telopea speciosissima. The sequence continues at coordinate 62,301,453 of NC_057917.1, read as the reverse complement.
CAATGAGACAAAGAGAAGACAAGGCCACAACGGATCAAATATGGTACCCACAGGGGTTCTACTTTTTGGAAAGCAAGTAAATGTGAAATTGATGCTACTAGGTAGACTTGAACCACCGATCAAGCTCTTTATGCAGTTCTCCCAAAGGAGTAACGAACCACTAGAGCAAGCCCTGGATCTGCAGGGTACACTAACTAGAAACAATAGTCGTGGGTAGCATGACTATGTTTGCAAAAAAGGGCAAAAATCAAATCAGTATGTAAAAGATTTACATAAAAGGAAAATCAATTATAAAATGCAACACAGCTATGCAATGTTATATGTGTCGCATGGGGATGCATTAGTGTCTGAGTGGACTTTTGTGTAAATCTTGAGAATAGTTGTCTTCATAAACACTTATGTCATGTTAGGGCTAAAATAATCGCCCATCAACTTCAGCAAACCCGAACACTAAATTACACAATAGACCAAAACAAGTGCTCAAATGACCTGTAAGGACTATAATGTTCAATTTTTTACAATTATAAAAAAGTTGTTAAATTATGAAATATAAGTATGAAGATATAAGACTATAGATAAATTTGATAGAATATTTAATTCTTATTATTTTTTTAAATGCAAGTTGAAGTTTAGATAAATCAAATATGGCTTTTTTAGGTCCTTACAACAACTTTATGGATCAACTGATATCAAATCAGTTTATATGTTGTAGATTTGACTGGAATGATTTAAATGAATTCATATACAATGTAGTTGTATTATTGTTGAAAGGTTAGTGCAAGGCATGCATTATTATATTAAGAGAAAAAAGATCCCTGTTTAGTGGCGTCTCCTATGCCCTCTCACAGGGACCCATGAAATGACATCCCCGCACCTTGGTTAGATGCCTAGGCGAGCTTCCCCATTGGCTCAAATACTGGTGTAGAGACCATGTGACCAAGTTGCGATCTCCTGCCCTTATATTATTAAATAAGTAAAATAAAAACTAAGTTAACTTTGAAATATGCTTGTTTTTCTCCCTAGTAACTCATTGATAAACATAGAAATATTCAAGTGAAGATCTAAGTGAAACATATATCCGCGTAATCTAAATTACTATTTTTCATGAAAATTGGCAAGAATTATACTTTGCAGATGTGAGTGTGTCAAATGAACTATATCTATATTACTAATAAGCAATTAGAGCTCTTACTCAAAAAAAAAAAGAAAAAAAAAGAAGATAAGCAACTAGAGCAACATGTCATTATATTTTCATTGACAAAAAATTAAGGGAAATTTACACATACCATCCTGAGGTTTGAAGAAATGATATTTTCACCCCCTAGGTTTGGAAAATTTTGCATACCCCCCTGAGATTTGCAAACGGTAACAAATAAGTCCATTTCGTCAGTTCATGACTAACACTGTTAAAAATTAGACATGAATTGATGGAATTGCCCTTCTAAGAAGAACCTAAAAAAAAAAAAAGGTGAATGGACAAAATTACCCTTACAAAGGAGAAAAAAAAAAAAAAAAAAAACCCTGCAACTCACCTTCCCCAATCGAATTGGGGAAGATGAGTTGCAGGTTTCAAAACCATAAGGGTTTTTCTTTTGTTTCTCCTCAGTCCCGGATCCAACAGTCTTGTTATAGTGTTCGATTGTTTACTCTTCCTCCTCGGTCCCGGATCCACCGGTCTTAGGTTTTACTGAAAAGCTTCTTCTCTCTGAGAAAAACGAATAAAGACCAGGTGGTAACTGGCAAGATTAGCTTCTTTTTTTTTAGGTTTTATTGAAAAACCTCTCTGAACGAAATAGGTTGCTCTTAGTTTTTTGAGAAATCGATAGCTGTTGGCTATTCATCATTGAAGGAAAAAAGAGAAAGTAGACCTTCTCTCAGCAAAAACCTCTCCCTCTGCAACCTTAAGATTTATCTATGTTTCTTATTATTACAACATAACAAAAACAAATCGAAATGTTTCGGTTCCTCAAGTTAATTCGTTCGTCTCTGTCTCTGTGCGTGTGTAACGACAAAAGGATCAAAGATAGGAATTATGCGAGGAAGAAACCCTAATCATATTCGAGGGTTGTATTTAGTGAGGGTCAGTGAAGAGTTCAAGGGAGCAAAAGAACGGTTTGGATATGCGGAATCTTCTTTACAGGTCAACGATGCACGTTTTTCTGTTCAATCCATCGACTCTTATAAACCAAATTCCAATCAGAACTCGTGAATTCATCACCATCTTCTTCGGAGAGATGATGAGGGAACCAATGATCATGTTGTCTGTCCCCTTTCTCTTCTTCTTCTCCATCTTGATCTCTTTTATCTCACCATTAACAGCCCAACAACAACAACAAGAACAGAAGCTCTATTCCTTCTCTATCGCCAACTCGCCTTGGTCACCATCCATGAATCAAACCCTTGTATCCACTAACTCAACATTTGCTGCTGGATTCCGACCATTACCCACCTCTCCAGACCTCTACATCTTCGCAATTTGGTTTCTAAAAGATGTTGATAAAACCATTATCTGGTCACTTAACGCCGGCACTAGCACTTCACCAGTAAACCAATCTTGTTCTCTCCGGCAAAGGGAAGCTTCAGTGGACGAATAAAAAACGCTGTCATGTGTTTTAATTGAAGAAAGAGACGGTGATTTCGATTCAGAGGTGGCGAGAAGGAGAAGAGCTTTTGCGTCAATATTTTCAGAAACAGAAACTGGCGCCTCAGCCTCCCTGCTGGTTCTCCACCGGTTCGTCAAATCCAAATCCCCATCAGTCTTCACTTCGTCATTATTTTTGTGTTCTGATTCAGACCCCTTCAACTTAAGTGTTTCAAGTTCTTTGCCAAGCTTGAAGTGTTCCATTAGAAGCCATGGATGGAGCAATCGATGGGGATCCTGTAACAGTTGTAGGTTTTTTTTTTTCCTTGAAGGGGCTTTTTTGTCCCTTCACCTTTTGATTTTAACAGTGTTAGTCATAAACTAACGGAATGGGTTTATTTGTTACCGTTTGCAAACCTCAAGGGGATACGCAAAATTTTCCAAACCTGGGGTGAAAATATCCTTTTGTCAAACCTCAGGGTGGTATGTGTAAATTTCCCAAAAATTAAAAGATGTCCTCTTTAATATATGACACTCAAATAAACAAATATTCAAAAAATTTAGTCAAACCTCATATTACCTCATTTACAAATTATATAAATCATTCAATAAATCCTAAACTAGGAAGGTTTAATCTAATCCCTTAGGATAATAAAAAGAGATTGTCAACATGTAATTTAAATAATTAAATAATAACACGATACACAAAGAGAATGAAATTCAAGTGTAGTTTTTCTATTAAAAAAGAAAAAAAGAAAAAAAGAATTCAAGTGTAATTTCACTACGAAATTCTTGGGTAAAAACTATCAGACAACAATGTAATTATTAATTGGAATTTATTTTTTTTAATCTACAACATTTTCTACACATTCTCAAAAAATTTTTTTATTTAAAAATAATAAAAATTTTGCTATATGAAGTTATTCATACAAATAATTGCTTGGTCGTTTAGTTGGTGATTTGCCAGTTGGAGTGCATATCTCCCAGAGGTCAAAGGCCCCCCTTGGTAGTTATAGGTTTTTGTTGGCTTGTTTAACTTTTCCTTCCTAACTTAGATTAGTTTTGACAAAAAAAATATTTATTTAACCAAAAGACTTACACAGCCGTATATGAAAACTTTCCCCTTAACCAAATTTGTAGTTTATACAGCTTTAGGGCTTAAGTAAACTAGACACTACCATAGTTACAAGCCATGGATTACAAGGGGAAAAGAGAAAAATGAGAAGGGTATTTTTGTCATATAACAACCGAATCAAAGTTCGGACATTTTTTTCTTCCCGAAATTTAGGAAACTGAAAATAAAAAAAAGGAGAAGTAAATTTTATATTATTTTCCAGCTTTTTCAATAGAGTCTGTGTCTCACTCTCTGTCCTTTATAAACGTCTTCCCAGTTCCCTCTTGTCTCTCAATTTTAAAGACTCTCCCTCTATCTCTCTCTCTCTCGCTAGTCGCTATTTTTAATACAGTATTTTGTCCGATACAACCAGAAAATCCAGAACTAGAAACGTAGTAAGATAACAGTTTAGTTCGTTCTCGATACTCGTTGTCTTCCTCTCTGGTACATTTCGAGCTGAAAGCAAAGAAACCATCAATGGCGGGAAACGACTGGATTAATAGTTACCTGGAAGCGATTCTCGATGTTGGACCAGGACTCGACAACCCCAAGTCATCGTTGCTGTTGAGGGAGAGAGGCAGATTCAGTCCCACTCGATACTTCATCGAGGAAGTCATTACTGGTTTCGATGAGACCGATCTCTACCGCTCATGGGTTCGGGTATGAAAAAAATGCTGTTTGATGTTTCATTTTGTTTTTATTATAGCAAGTTTGATTTGTTCTGATCATCCGCGTTCAGGCTTTCAGCAGGATTCGAAGGATTTTAATTTTTTGATTGCAGGATGATGGAAATGATACTTTTTTCTCCTCTTTTATGTATGCATGCAGGCATCGGCGACAAAGAGTCCGCAGGAGAGGAATACGAGATTGGAGAATATGTGTTGGAGAGTTTGGAATTTGGCACGGCAGAAGAAGCAGGTTTTGCGGTTTTCCATTGTTGAATTACTCTGTCATCCTTTAATGTCTACTCTGGTTTGATTTGTTTGCTGTGTGGAGCTTAGTAGTAAAACCGTTGTTTGGATTCTTCTCTGCTGTTGCCAGTACTTTGTATGTTGATAGATCATTGAAATTGGAAAAACATTTTGTGGTGGGTTTGACTCCACTTTGATTGTGCTTTTGCACAGTGCATAGATCAAACTATGTTTACAGAATGCTGAATCGGATTCTGCAATGTCTTGCTGCTTATCGTTGTGAGTTGTTTTGGCTGAGTTGGATCATAATGGATTTATGATCATATGCAGAAAGTGCATGATTGATTAATGGTTAGATCTGGTATCTTTAATTGGCTATATTGGTAAAATTTGATCTGTCTAACATTTTTTGCAACAATAATGATGGGGGCGAAGGTGTTTATATTTAAAGAAACAAACTTGGAATTTGTAGTGATGACATTTTTAAGATTTCCCACATTTGAATATTGAGCAGTAATTTTCTGGATTTAGTGGATATGTATTTACATGAACAATTTACATTTCCCCCCTCCCCCTAGATGATGAACCTATGTAGAGCCAAGGTTTTCACTCTCCATCGATTCTTATTCGAATAGACCCGGAGTTGGATGGAATTGGTCAGATGGCCGGAATCAGTCTGACTCATTTGGACTCAGCCTAACTTGGTTTGACACAGTACATGCAGAATCAGGGTCAATCGGAATTGGCCCCGGTCGGGTCTGAGTTGAATCGAATGTTTCCAATCCGGTTTTCAAAACCATTTTTGGAGCTACCATGGCATCCACTAAATCAAAGTTCTGTTATTTAATGAGGTGATAAACATGTATTTATGCATGCATGTATTTATATATATGTGTGTATGTATATGTGGGAATATATGCATGTATGAAAGAGATTCTTGTATAGGTTCTAGTAGGTATTGTTTCGTTCTTTTGCGTTTTCCGTGAATTGAAACTACTATACATTTTTCAGTTTTGACTACGCCAAATGAAAGTGTTTCTGCCGGTGACTGACTGAGGATAGTGTCATAAAAATTTATTAGTAACATCTCCCTCAGTGATGAGGAAAAAAAACTCTAACCTTTGCCTTTTGTATGATGATTTGGCCAATTTACACCATCTGCATAACTACCATTGTATCGTTTTTCTAGATTTAATCGGCTGAAATGACTACTTAAATACAAGATAGATCGAAATATTAACTGCATAGCTTTAATGACCGGATCAGTCTGGCCAGTCAAACTGTATTAAACGAAGAGCTCGCTGCATAAGGTTTCCTAGTTTTGCGAGTTAGATTTTGGGCTTTGCATAACATTTCCTGGTTTGTACCATTAGGTTTTGGGTTTTTGGTTGAAAGCTGGCAATCAAGACCGGTAGAAAAGGGGAACCAAGTCCATACCAGTTTGATATCTAGTCTGGCTTTTAAAACTAGGATTTATAGAGGCTAAATGATTTTCTGATATCACATATGGAAATTCTTTTGTCGGTTCAACTAAGAACCACTTTACAGTAGGATCGATGATAGGTCAGAATTGATGCTGAAATTGATATTCAATTGCTGGACAGAATAGGAGATCGATCACTTTGTTCAGCAGCAGATTTACTCTTCGATTGCAAGACTTGTAGCAAATCACAGTATCACACAATGAAAATTAAAAAAAGATAGGATAGAAGGATAGGGTAGGCTATCTCAGCCTTGGGTCACTCACCCACAGCTATCTCAGCCGTTGAACAAGGAATTCTCTCCCAAAGTCGAATGCAAGCATTACTTGAAAATTTTATTCATCAATTGGTAATCTGTCCTTGCAATGGGTGCCAATTTATAGCTCAGGCAAGCTGACAAAAATAGAAAGTAAGAAATAGCAACTATTGGAAAATAGAAACTAATTGAAAATAGTAACTAGTTGAAAATAGAAACTAACTGGAAATAGAAACTACTGAAGGCTTTATAGAATCCAGCCTTCTAAACAACCAAGGTTTCTAAAAAGGAAGGAAAACAAAATTAGTAACTAACTAATCAGCAATAAAATCTGCCTTGTCTTGCTATCTTCAGTGGGGCCCACAGAATCTCAAATATTTTCTTGGACTTCCTTCTCCATTCAAGGCTTATGGACCCACAACACTGTTCATGTTAACAGTAACTTTTTTTCCAAAATTTTATTTTGGTCCTTCTCTTCTTCATGCTTTGATCTACATCAATTTTTTCCCCATCCCTATTGGATATTTAGTTTCCATTTGCAATGCTGTTCATGATCCATCACACTGGGTAAAGGCTTGTAAGGGACCAAGGAGAAATGAGGGGACATTTCTGGAGTACCAAAACAAGGATTTATAAAAGGATAATAAGATATAAGGGTATCATACAATTTACTATATATCAAACATCTGAAGTGTACAAACCTTTCTATATTGAATTTCGGCAGAAATTACAAACCAATATCCTGTAGATTTAGGGCATATGCTCCAACAACTATCTAATTATTTTAAATTCTACCTCTCTCTCTTTTACTTCTTTTTCCTTTTTTTTTGTCCAGTTAATAGAAAGATTAGAGGAGTAGTCCATATTGATGTAAGATATGTCTCAGTGGCCCAACCATTAGCAAGTGTACCAAAGCTCCATAATATATAATTTCTTTTTGCATAAAAGACTAGAGAGAGATTATATTAATGTCAAGGAGGTCTTGGCAAGGGTACTGGACTTGAGCATCTAGAGGCGTACAAAAGCTCAATAAGATGCTATACGACCATGGGTTTTTGTATTTCTTTCAAAAAATCTAAATATCCTTGGATGGGTTTCCTTGTCCAGCAGCTATTTTATGTTATGTGGAGGTTTGATTTGGTCACTGTGATTATGGGATGGATGCAGTATCCTCTGGATTCCACTTGTGAAATTGAGTGGCTTATCTCAATCATATAGCCATCCATGTACTTGATTCTTTCCCTTACATTTTCTGCTGTCTATCCACCCCTTTTCGAAAAAATTAATTTCTCAACCTGTTTTCAGTTGGCTATTTCCAAATGTCAAGCGCTGATGTTGTCATTCTGACTTTCAAACTGATGGGTTAGCTACATGTCCATTTCATGGTCCATCTCATATGGGTCACCATGTATCGGGTGCTTCTTCTTCTTTTTGCCCCTAAGATACTTCAGTGAAATTATTTAGTACCTGAAGTAGTTGGTATAAGATTTGGTGGTTTGTGATTCTTTATATATGTTTAGTAAAACTTTTTTTGCAACATATCATTATTAAATGAAAATGGATTCATTAACATGAACAAAATTGTAGCATTATTAAGCAAAATAGCAGTTCATTGTTGAATTCTGCCCATTGATTTTTATCTTCAACAGTGTTTAATTCATATTGGTTGTAAATGATTGTGGTAGAAAATTGGTTAATTTTGTAAATGTGTTTAATGATACCTTCACTACTTCACAACAGAGATTGTTGCTATCTCATTACTTATCATACCTTTCTCTTTCTTTCTATGATGTCCATAGGTTTGCGGTTGAATTGCAAATTGCAAATGCTTTATTTCGCTGACAAAAGTTACTTGGTGTGGTTGTGCCGTGCTTCATGAGTAGATGTTTGAGTATTGTGGAACGAAGTTTCAATCAGTGTTTGTTTGATGATTTAAATGGTCAGACATATTATTTCATGGATGCCAATAGGAGAATTCAATAACACCAATCCTGCAGTAGCGTAATTCTTGATCCATTAAATTTGAATTATGATTCATCCAGAGCAATTATTCTGACGTTATATTGACTATAAGTAGGATTGGATGTCCTTGCTGCTTTTTGGTTCTTACTTTTTTTTTAATTTTTTATATCTATCATTTCTTAGATCCCATTTGTATGATCCTAGGGAATATGACCCATTTTTCTCATTAAGCACTGTGTTCTAAGAATTCAAACTGATATTCCATTTGCAACCTGCAAATTCTACTTGAAACCATCATTTCATTGCCCTCATCTCCTTTTATGATTATTTTCGGAAAGTAATCATTTTGGTTATTTTTATGCAGCTTGAAGGAGAGGAGGCTCAGCGTATGGCCAAACGTCATCTTGAGCGTGAAAAAGGTCGCAGAGAGGCAATTGCTGATATGTCGGAAGACTTGTCAGAAGGAGAAAAAGGAGATGTCGTCAGTGAATTGTCAGCTCATGGTGAAAGCAACAGAGGCAGAATGCGTAGAATCAGTTCCGTAGATGTTATGGAGACCTGGGCTAGTCAACAAAAGGAAAAGAAATTGTACCTTGTGTTGATTAGGTATGGACTAACATTTTATTCTCAACCTTTCTGTTTCAGATAGTTAGCAGTCTATTCAATTATCTGTTGGAGTTGTTATTCAAAGGATTGCATTTCAATCATTGAATGGGGCATCCATTTTAGATTTCAGTTGAGCATTTCATGATTTTTATTTCTACTTACTGAACTCAAACTCAAACTCAGCGGTATCCTTGCTAAATGGGGTCGGCTAATAGATTCCCTTTGAAAAGAAATTTGTAGAATTCGAAGTTCCCAGATTTCCATCATTTTTTGCTTATAGAACACTTTCTGGAGACGAGCTGTAAAGGGTTTGTGGGTTTGCTACAGTTTATGTTTTTCGGACTACCTTTTCATCCTGATACTGTGATGTTATTCTCTTGATCTATTTGGCATGCATGATGATGTTTTTAACCATCAGTCTTCATGCAGCCTCCATGGCCTAATACGGGGTGAAAATATGGAGCTTGGCCGTGATTCTGATACCGGTGGTCAGGTAGCATTTGATCATAAAACGCTACCCCTGAGGTCCTTGTTGATGTACATATATTTAATAATTCATTGATGCTTCCATCAGTATCCAGCTACCACAGAGAAACCTGAATTTTCTCATTTTGTTAGGTTAAATATGTTGTGGAACTTGCAAGGGCTTTAGGCACAATGCCAGGAGTTTATCGGGTTGATTTGTTAACGAGACAAGTAGCGGCACCTGATGTAGATTGGAGTTATGGTGAACCAACAGAGATGCTGACACCGAGAAACTCTGATGGTTTCACAGATGACATGGGAGAGAGCAGTGGTGCTTATATTGTCCGTATACCATGTGGGCCAAGGGATAAATATATTGAAAAGGAACTTTTGTGGCCCCACATTCCTGAATTTGTTGATGGTGCTCTTAACCATATACTACAGATGTCAAAGGTTCTAGGAGAACAGATTGGAGGTGGGCAACCAGTCTGGCCCGCTGCCATCCATGGGCATTATGCAGATGCGGGTGATTCTGCTGCTCTTCTGTCTGGGGCTTTGAATGTTCCGATGCTTTTAACTGGCCACTCACTTGGTCGGGATAAGCTTGAACAACTTCTGAAACAAGGGCGCATGTCCAAGGATGAAATAAATTCCACATACAAAATAATGCGTCGGATAGAGGGTGAAGAGATATCTCTTGATGCATCTGAAATAGTAATCACTAGTACAAAACAGGAGATAGAAGAGCAATGGCGTTTGTATGATGGTTTTGATCCGATACTAGAGCGCAAACTGCGAGCAAGGATCAAGCGTAATGTTAGCTGTTTTGGCAGGTTCATGCCTCGGATGGTTGTAAGTACTGACTGATGTTTATTAAATTATTTATGGTTCCCATGAAAGTTATTTGATGAATTTAAGTAAGCTTGAAATAATTGCATATTTGATGGCAACTGGTCAAGTTGTAGGAGAACTTTACAATAAAATGAATCCTAATTCATAAAGTCAATATCTACAGGTTATTCCTCCTGGAATGGAGTTCCATCATATTGTTCCACATGATGGTGATATGGACGGTGAAACAGAAGGAAATGAAGATAATTCATCTTCTCCAGATCCACCCATTTGGCCAGAGGTTTTAAATTTTGATAATCCTCTGTTCTCCATTCCTTCTGATTCATGACTGACTGATTTTCAATAAGTGATAATTTATTTTAGATTCTACTGTTGCAATTGGTTTTTGAATGTAGAAGTTGGGCAGGCAATTTATTATTATTATTATGTGTTATTCCTGTGCTTATGCTGTCATTTTTGACATGGGTGAGATTTTATATGACAGATAATGCGCTTCTTTACCAACCCACGCAAGCCTATGATACTTGCCCTTGCTAGACCGGACCCTAAAAAGAACATTACAACTTTGGTCAAAGCCTTTGGAGAATGTCGCCCATTAAGGGAGCTTGCTAATCTCGTATGTTTAAAACACATAATGTCACTAATTTAGTGGGTAAGTGCTGATGTTTGTTCATAAGAGCTGAAGCAGGTTATTCTTCCCTTTTTTGTTGTTTCAGACATTAATAATGGGGAATAGAGATTCTATTGATGAAATGTCCAGCACGAATGCATCTGTTCTTTTGACAATCATTAAGCTGATTGACAAATATGATATGTATGGTCAAGTAGCGTATCCTAAACACCACAAACAATCTGATGTTCCTGACATTTACCGTCTGGCTGCAAAGACAAAGGTACTTGTAATTTTTATTTATATTTTAAATAACCAGATGAAGTAGGATCATGGTCCGAATAGATTCTATCATGTGTATTGTCCATTCCAGTTAATAGTTCTTCAATGTCTCATTCCAATTTTGTGTTTTAAGGGCATTCTGGCTTCAGTTCTGCCATACTTTTGGTTTCTTCACATTATATTACTTTGACTTGGAAGGATGAATTTTGTTGAAGGAATATGGAGGTTTTTCCCTTCTATGATACTGAAAATGATTGTTATTGCTTAAAAAATGGATTTTGCTGTTGTTTCATTGAGGATGGGCATAGAATGCAACTCGTACCCAAAAAAAAAATAAAAAATAATATATATATATATGTTGTATTTCTTTTGTCAATGCACATGATGTCGTGGTAATGAGGTTACATTGGAATATCATCATGTTGGAAAGTATAATTAATGCTATTTTCCCCCTTAACTGTGTCTAGTTTCAGTAGACTTCAATTTTGTTCATTTTTTTCTGGAGTAGTTTCAATTCACATGTTATCAAATCCTTACCCTTGTGCACGCTGATGTCAGTGACAAGGTTCAAAAAATTGTCTCAACTTGGTGTCTTGATCAGGTCGAGACACCAAAATCTCAGCGAGACAGTGTTTTTTTTTTTTTGGGTTTCTGATTGATGTTTCGGTGGGCAAATGGCCATAGTTAGGTCCGAAATTTTAAGGGAAGCTTGTTTTAGGCTTAATAAACATATTTAAATCTTCAAATTGTTAAAAAAAAAAAACCCAATTTGGTGTTTTGGATTTGCACCTTTGGTTGGCAGTAAACGTCAAACCCTTAATGTAATATTGTCTGTTATACACATTGTTTGAGTTCTATGAGACATAATTGGCAAGTAAAACTAATAAATTATGCAATAGTGAATAAAGACACATAATATTGAATAATTATTTAAGAAATAGTTGGTTAGGTGGAGACTTTCTTGCCCTAACTATGGTTAAGTTAGTTGAAGACTTTTGTGCTCTAACTATGGTTAAGTTAGTTGAAGACTTTTGTATCTTTGGTTGAGTTTGGGCTAAAGACTTCCACTAAGTGCTACGCGCGGCAAGATTGGACATTTTGCTCAAACGCCCTTCGACAAGGCTAAGCAAGCCAAGCTCATGCGATATGCTTGCCCCTTTTTCCATCACGGATGATCCTCGATGCACGTTGAATCTCTACTCAGTAGACGATGATTTTACGCCGGATCTCCTGCTCGTTCTTGAAAATTGGAACAATGACCCGGACACTTTTTCACCCGAGTCCGATCCCGAGTCCGATGGATTTGACCCCATCTACCCGATGACCTCTTCATTGCCCTCTTCTAGCCCTCCTAAGTCACCAGCTTTGGCTATCACCAAAACCCCTTTACCTCAGGCTCCTCTTTCCATCCTCCCTTCAACATGGGATCGCCCTATCAGGGTTATTGGCTATTTTGATACTGGATGCTCTACAACCATTCTAGCACCCCATGTTCTTCCTCGTATTTTTGGAAGCCTCATCGCGCTTTTTATCGCAATTCATGGTCAAACATTCTCGCTGACCTCATTTCCAAACATCCCATTAAGCTTAGGTTATTTCCCTCTCTTACCATCTCCCACACTGTGTTAGGTTCCTCTCTCCCTGGTCGCGATGCCCTTATTGGCTTTGACGCCTTATGCCAGCTTACCCCACCTTCGATGGAGTATCCACGGCCTCACTATAAGAAGCATTTTATCCCCTCGGACCATTATCCCCAAGTTATTACTAATGGCTCCTATCAGTATCAAGGACCAATTAATCCTCCGTTGCAGGTCACATAATCATCTGATTTCCTCACAAAGTGTTCCAGCCCCCTCGCAAAATGCTAAGTTCTTCATCCGTCTTCCTTTCAAGAAGAATGAGGATATCAATCCTACCAAGGCCAGCCATTCGTGCGTGAACCCCGAACATCTCACCAATGCCGTCAAGAGATCGCCTCTCGGAAGCCCAGGGTCTCATCGAGAAGACATCTTCCCCCTGGCTGCGAAGCTTTATGTCAACAAAAGAGCGTAACAACGACGCAGGCAAGCTCAGCCGTGATCAATTATCGCCTCTAAATGTTTTCGCTTGATGACAAGTTCCCATTACCAACCAGGCCAGCTCTTCTCCTCCAGCTATCTAAGGCCAAGATCTTTAGCAAGTTTGATCTCAAGGCAGGATTCTGGCACTGGGTATCCATCCCGAAGATAGACCCAAGACAGTTTCTGCTTTCCTGAGGTCATTACCAATGGAAAGTTCTCCCTTTTGGATCGAAGTGCTCCATCATTGTTTCAACAGCCATGTTACAAATCTATGCTCCCATTCAAGAACATGCCCTCATCTACATCGACGACATCCTCCTGCTTTCTACCACGTAAGACGATCATGCCCTCCTCCTTCAACAGCTTGGACATTACGCGGCCCATGGCATTATGCTTTCTCCAACAAAGATGGTAGTAGCAGATCACCACAATTGATTTCCGGCGTCACCATCTCCAATGGACAATTCCAGCTACAACCCCACATTGGTCACTCCCGTTAGAATTCTCGAGACGGTCCCCTTACCCGTCCAGGAATTACAACAGCTTCCTCGGCATCATCAACTATATGGCCAATTCCTTCCTCATCGAGATCCGTATGACTTGTCACCTTCATCGCCTCAAGAAAGATGCACCACCATGGTCCATTATTCATACTAAGGCGCCAAAGACTTGAAAGCTCGCTCAAGATCTTCCCACTTTGCGATCCCTTCTACAGACTCCGCATCCTCCGCATGATGCTAGTGATACACAATGGGGTGCGTTTCCTCAAGAACTCCCTGACAAGACACGTCAGATTCTGTGGATATCGCAGCATGCGAATTCAAACCCTCTCGAAAAAGATTATCACTCCACATTCAAGGAAATTCTTGCGTCACCGCATTGAGAAGTTCCAGCTTCTTCCTCATCGGACATTCTTTCCTGATAGAAATGGACATGACATTTTCCCGAAGATGTTACAGCTCAAGCAGCTCCCGAATCTCGCTCCTTCGATGGGCTCAGGGTTTTCTCAATGGTCATTCAAGGTTCACCATATCAAAGGCAAGGACAATGTGCTTGCAGATTTCCTCTCTCGCTAAGCGAAACTACCATTATCTTCTTCCATCCCGTCCTTTGCATGTCCCTAACTCCAGTGCTTCCTCTTCTTCCTCCCAAGACTTCCACCACCTCGACCCTTTGCTTGCCTATTGCCCCCCTTCCGGCCTCTCTTTTCAAGCAATCTCTCTCTTCGCACCCGAAAGCATATAGTCTCTCTACATATCAGCCTATCCTCCTCTCCATAGTTCACACCAGACTTGATTCGACCGGTTGTTTGTCACCCGACTATCCCTTCCTTACCCGCTTGCCATCAATCCAGCCTGTTTGATAATGAATGTGTGGTTTTCTTCTCTTCTTCGCAATCCATAAGGTGGCTCTCACCTTCAACCGCCATACCCTCGGCATTACCTCAAGACTGCTTTCCACCATCTTCTCCAACCCAACAGCTCACTTATTTTCGTCTTCAAAGACCCCGAGCTGCTTAGCCCGTTTCCTCCGTCTCTTTGCTCCTATTCCTACTTGGCTCAATATCCTCTCCCTTGATGAGCTCCCATTTGTCACTTACATTTTCCACCGACCACCTGATTTCATTCATCATCATCTGGTTACTCCCCCTATTTTGGATCATAACCTCATTGCTTATGACCCAACCTTCTCCTTCCACGAATCCAGCTCTCAGGATATCTTCATCCACCGTGACCAGTCAGACGAGCATAAGGCTCGATGGTTCTCCTTCATGGCAACTATGTGCACCCACAACCACGTTGATCCAGCCTCTTTGCCCTCTTGTCTTCTACAAAGTACCAACACGGCTTGGGAGGTCAACAACGTTTTGCACCATCCGTTCATCCATCGCATCATGAGCGAACACATGGAATTCGAGGTTGACCATGCTCTGGATCTCTTCATCCCCTACACCAGCGATACCGACTTTGATACGGATTAGGATTTACTTTTGAATGTATGTCTGTATTATTTTTGAATGTATGTCTGTATTCGAATGTATGTCTGTATTGTGTATTGATCTACAGTCTGTAATCAGTGTCGGCAGCTGTGGTTAGGTGAAGTGTCGGCAACTATGGTTAAGTGAAGACTTTGACGCACCAACCTTGGTTAGGTGGAGACTTTCTTGCCCTAACTATGGTTAAGTTAGTTGAAGACTTTTGTGCTCTAACTATGGTTAAGTTAGTTGAAGACTTTTGTATCTTTGGTTGAGTTTGTTCTTAGCTCTATTTAAACAGTTGATCTGCTCTATTGTAAATCATCGAAGAAATGAAAATGAAAACTCTGAATATGTATTCAAGAAATAGTTGAATGTAGCCAAATCTTCCACAGTAAGCAGCAATCGATCTCTTCGTAGTGATGTGGCAACCCCCAATAGTGTATCCCAGTAGTATTGAATAATGAAAATGTAAGACTAAATTAGGTTCATTTGGCCTAATTTAGTCCAAGAAAACCCACAAATCCAAATTAGAAACAAGAGGCAAAATTAGAAAGTTCGTGAAATCAACCAAACCAGCCAAAGGAATTCTCCCAGCTTTGGATCGAATGATGCTTGTATAGGGTAGAAACATTGCTGAAAGTTTCAATTGATTCTGATGGTTGAGCTGGGAGATATGACAGCAACTCCCAAAATCAAAACTAATTCTCTGCAGGCTAAACTAGCCACCAGTTTGGGCTCTAACTTGGATGTAGGATCTGTGGAGAGAGGGTTCTGCTGCAAGTTTGGTGAAGTTCTGATGGGTAGATGGGGGTGGAATGAAAATAGAAGGTTTCAGCCTGTGGAATGGGGTGAAAGTGAGGATCGATGAAAGGTCCTTTGGAGATGAAACTCTGCTGCAACTTTGAGTCAGATATGATGAAAGGTTGGAGAGATCTGAGTTGGTGATGGAATTAGAAGGTTTAGGCTGTAGAGCAAACCAGCCCACAGAATGGGCTCAAACTGGGATCGAGTAGCCCCCTTGTAGGTGTGACTCAGTCCTCAAAATCCTTCTGGAGACAGAGTGCAGGTCTTCCTCAAAATCCTGCTGGAAGCAGGAGCAGCAACAGGCCACCAATAAGGTGGTTTGATCCTCCTTACTGAAGAACAGCAGCAGCAATAGCACTCGAGTGATCTTCTCAATGGATGGAGCAGTCACAATATCATAGCAGCACTCAGAGATTGATGGTGGGACAGAGAAGATGGAGAGGATAGAAAATAGAAGGCTGGGGGATACATGGATTAGGTTCTCACAGCCAGGCTCCTTCAGCCCTTCAAGTCACACACAAAACTTGAGAAAGGAATCATACTTGCAGCAAAGCAATTTCATTCAACTGTAAAAATCATGGGGAGCATTAAGGGCTGTTACATATAAATAAAAGCATAGCTTGCATCTCAAGCTTTTAACAGAAAAGAAACTATTTGGAAATAGAAACTAATGAAATTTGGTAACTAGGAATGACATGCAATAGAAACTACTAAATACTAATTGATTCTAAAGCCTTCAAATTTCTTCAACTGAATAATGTGGACCCCACTTTAGATGGCTTAATAGGTGCAGCCGAACTGCATAGCTTGTGGTCCCCACCCTTTAAGTTGTCTATATCGGTTCAGTTTAAAAGACTTTAAGACATTGACAAAACTGCCACCACTGTTCTTCTAGTAATAATCTCACCAAGCCAAATTAAGGGGCCGTGACACTGTTCACGTGAACAGTGTTTTGTTCTATATCAGATGATGTGGCAAAAATATCAAGATCCAAGCTTTTCCCCCCTTCTCTAGGTCCAAACCCACGAAACTAACGAATTTAGTTCGAAATTTCGAACTATGGGTCGAGGATCTGCCTATTTATAATGGGTTTTGTACAATTTCGGCGAAACGTACAAAGTGTACTGAAATCTTGCCGAAATTTCGGTCAAGTTTATCGAAACTATGTAGGATTGAGATCTCGTCTCGACGAGTTTTAGAATTATGGTCATGGATCAAACAAGTTCTTTTAAATGTGTGGTGACATTTATAAATTTATAATTTAGGTGAGAAGATTTAGCAGAGACATTACATGGATGATGACTTGTAACCTTTTAAGGGGCATGGGACTAACAATGCAACCATTGGGTGTTTATGAGCTGAACAGAGGAAAGCGTATGGTGCCAGCTGAGGACATGCAAAGTCAATTGATTCTCATTATTAACACCACATGGGAGACTCAAATAAAATAATATCCTTATTATCTTGGTTCAGTTGTATTATCCATAATGATGGAGAGGTTGACGATAACGTTGATCATAGACCAAAATTGGGTGGTTGGATGTGAGATATGTGTCCTTTGACCAATGCACATTGATCCAACTAATGGGAATTTTAACTTAAACCCCATTTAGATTGTCATTGTATGGGATGGATATGTGTGAATGCTGGATCGAACTGAGAGGGGGGGTGAATCAGTTCCCTTAACTTTTGATGACTTCTGCAAACCACATAGTTGCTTACAGTCTCACCTCACACCACGAGAATGTGGCTAGGTCTACCAAGGCTGTAAACCCACTCTGCAAATAGGGATTAGTCTCCAACAAATAACAGTAGACAAAGAGACACGATATATGTGGTTCACCTCACAGTATGTGAAGGCTACGTCCACGGAGCAATACCCCTCGGGGTTTCGTAAATGCCCAATACTCAACTCTAATACAATTAGCTGCCCCTACGGCCAGGATACCCCTTACCCTGCTTCAACCTCTCACCTCAGTGAGGGTAAGGACCTCAATCCCCAATACAAAATGGCTTCAGCCTTTCAATCTATCAACCCAATTAACAGATTTCAATCACAAGCCCAACCCACAACAGATAATACTATAGGTTCTACCCAATACATTCAAGAACAGAGAACTAAACCTAGAACACAGGAGCAATGGTTTGTGAACACGTTTACCCTTTCCAAAGGCAAACTCCCAACTCCAAACGAATGTTGTGAGATCTTCAATAGAACGCATCAAGCACTCGAATCCAGCACCAACAACCAAACCGATGTTCTCTGTCGATTTTCTTCGCACCTATGCTTTCGAATCACGCCGGAATGGTAGAAAATGACTTCTCCTCGTTTTTCTTCTTCTCTAGGGCTCCAGATGCATTTTAATCCTACCATGAGAATATATATAGTATCCCAAGAGATTCCTTTCGGACCAATAAAAAAGAAGCAAAAAATGCATCCCCAAAAATTTGCCTCGGGAACCCCCACTGACCAATTGAATACTGTCTCTGCAACCATATGCTTATGACTGCCACTGCCAAATCCTTGTTGCCAACAATGACAACACTGCACTGCTGCCACTACAAGCGCCAAGAGCACTAACAATATGGTTGAGAAGGAAGATAAGAAAATTTGTAACTTCACAATAAAAGATGAGCTGTATTCTAGGAAATACAGAACTTGGTGGGGGTGAAGCCTTTGACAACAACTGCTTGCAGGAAAATAAATTTCAGATCCAGGAGTGCAATAGTATCTTTTGGAATACGTATTAACAGGTGATGTATTGCTAAACACTTTATTTCCATGTATGTGTATGTTTCTTTTGGAGGGAATGAGAGAGGTTCGTCTGTCTGCCTATTTCTCTCTCATTCTCAACTCAAGCCAAAGACAAGTGCTCCTGGCAACCCTTGGTGTCATTTATACTGGTAATTGAAGTGATCATGCTTGATTGCTATGTAGCCACTCCAAAAGGAAGATTAAACAGGATGTGCAGATACACAAATATCAAAATGGTTTAAGAAATGCTGGGCTTGACATTTTTTTTTAATGAATAACAAATTTATTAGTAGACAAGAATTAAGGTAGTGTACAACAACAATACAAGGGAAAAATCCTCAAAAGCCCAAATGAAACAGAAAGAATAAAACCAAAGATAACCAAACCCACCAAAAAGTCAAAAAGGAGCATCAGCATGATTATAAAGCTTACAAAAAAAAATTGATATTTAAATAATCCTGGAAAACCATAAATTGAAGACCATTTCTCATATGATTTTACAAACCAAAGATCTGGAAGCAGCAAGCATATATCTAGACTAAGATCTGAAATTAGAATACTTTGAAAAACAACAAAGAGTAGGGGTCTGGAGGGAAGTGCTGAATGTGATCAGTTGTTGGAATACACTAGTTGGCTGCGAACACTGAGGAATTTTCAATGCCAAGAGGTTTGAATTTATGCTTGACCTTTAATATTTTAGGCTTACATCCAAGTCACTTAGCTATTTTCCCTCCAAGAATCCTTTTTGGGTTTCCAATTTTTCATTCTTAGCATCTTCCCCACATTATTTTGACAAATTATAAATGCTTTTGAAAATACATTAAACAACAAACACAGAATTATTGGCATGTATGCTGTTGGAGCTCAGGTCTGATCTTGGTTTTGCAGGGTGTTTTCATCAATCCGGCTTTTATTGAGCCATTTGGCCTTACTTTGATAGAGGTTTGGATCTCTATTAATTTTTGCAAAGCTCTTATGGTTTGCAGTTAATTTATTACAGTACTAATGTAGGTTTTGCTCTTTCACTGAATAGGCTGCAGCTTATGGTTTGCCTATTGTCGCCACAAAAAATGGTGGTCCTGTTGATATACATCGGGTATGTCATGCATTTGGTCCTAGGTTATTGTTCAGAAGAAATTTTAGATCCATTTTGGTAGCTGTAGTGAGATGAAGTTTCAGATTCTTATTGTAAACTTTGTTGCAGGTTCTTGATAATGGTCTCCTTGTTGATCCTCATAATCAGCAGTCTATAGCTGATGCTCTTCTGAAGCTTGTTGCGGATAAGCAACTCTGGGCAAAATGTCGCCAGAATGGATTGAAAAATATTCACCTTTTCTCATGGCCAGAACATTGTAAGAATTACCTATCTCGGATTGCCAGTTGTAGGACAAGGCACCCACAATGGCAGAGAAATGATGATGAAAATGAAAGTTCAGACTCAGATTCACAAGGTGATTCCCTGAGAGATATCCAGGATCTATCTCTGAACCTAAAGCTTTCATTGGATGGTGAAAAAAACGAAGATAGTGCCATTCTTGATAGTGCTTTAGATTCTGAAGAAACTTCTGATGACCGGAAGAGTAAGTTAGAGAATGCTGTTTTGACATGGTCAAAGGGTGTTCTAGGAGAGACAAACAAGGCTGGGAACACTGAGAAAGCAGACCAGAATTCCATGGTTAGTAAATTCCTAGCATTGAGAAAGAGGAAACACATTTTTGTCATTGCTGTGGACTCTGATACTAGCACAGAGCTACTTGAATACATTCAAAAGGTTTTTGAGGCTGCAAGGACGGCTAGAGCTTCTGGCTCTGTAGGGTTCATACTGTCAACAGCACTGACCATATCTGAGATACAAACTCTTCTCCTCTCAGGAGGCCTGAGTGCAACTGATTTTGATGCTTTCATCTGTAACAGCGGTAGTGAAATTTACTATCCATCTTCAAGTTCTGGGGGTCGCTCTGAGTTTCCTTTTGTAGTTGACTCAGATTATCATTTGCATATTGAATACCGTTGGGATGGAGAATGGTTGAGAAAGACATTGGTCCGTTGGGCTGCTTCAATTGTTGATAAGAAGGGAAAAACTGAAGAACAGATTGTTACAGAAGATGAACAGCGTTCAACCTCATATTGCTATGCATTTAATGTGAAAAACCCAGAATTGGTAAATTCACTTCCCTTTTTGTATTTCTTTTCCTTCAAATGAAAGTATTGTTACATCCTGTCAGTTTTCAAATGAGTGGAGATGTGAGGGCAAACCTGATGAGCAGTTCAAAACTTTCTGCTCTATGTTTTACAACATAAGGGGTGGGTTTAGCGTCCTTTTGACTCACAAGATGTGCATAATGCAGAAGAACATAGCAGAGAATTTTTTTTTCTTCTTAGGTTAATAAATTAAGTGATTTTTTTTCTTTATTCTGGTTTTTACAGGTCCCTCCTGTCAAGGAGCTCCGGAAATTGTTGAGAATTCAGGCTCTTCGGTGTCATGTTATATACTGTCAAAATGGCACAAAGCTGCATGCAATTCCTGTACTGGCTTCTCGTTCTCAGGCCCTGAGGTATTTATGTTTGCTTTTTTAGGAATATGATTGTTATTTGTTCTACAATTTAACTTTTTTTTTTGGTAGAAGTTCTACAATTTAACTTAGTGTTCAATGTCTGTAACCAAGCAGGTTACGAATAGCCTTACTTCAGTTGGCCCCTACAAAACTTGTATTCTCTTGGATGGAGGGGCAGATGTGGTAAATCCACATTAAGTTGGTATCTCCATCTCAAAGGATTACTATTAGTCATAGAACTAAAACTCGCGAGATCTTGACGTGATCTTGCAAAAATCTCGCTTTTTCAAGACCTCGAGACGAGATCAAGGGCGAAACATATTTTTACCCCATCTCGGTCTGCTCGAGATCTCGACTGAGATCTTGACCCAAACACCAGTATATGAGTGCTAGATCTCGGTGGTTTTGGTCATCTCGGTGGGAAATCTTGGTTCCTATTTATGCGAACCTTGGTATACGGACACTTATTTATGCCAATAACCCAGACAAACACTTATTTATGCCTAATATCATTTAAGTAAATATTTTCATTTATTTAAGATAATATTCATAAATAAGCAAATGCCCCCCTATTTGAATCCAATAAAAATAGTTAAAAAATAAAATTCCAAAGGAAAAAAGTCAACTCCCCAGTTCAAGAACAAAAATTGGATTTTCGGCGGTAGGTGCAATTTTCAACTTTTTAATGTTGGGGTTTTTCTCAAATCTAAAAATTCCATAAATCTAAAAACCAAAAGTGCTGTAAAATATTTATTTGTTTTGACACCCAAAAAAATATTTTCATTCAGAGCGATTTGACAGCATTCACGCACACCAAATTAAGTTTGACCGGTACATAACTCCTTCAATATAAATCAGATTTAAGCAATCTTGTACAAAATTAACAAAGTTATGATTTTTAGCTTTCGTACAATGTCCCATTATTATTATTATTATTATTAGAGCAAATTACATGCACCCACTGGTGTCTGAACCAATAACAGAACACCCCCCGTAGTTTCAACTTTTACATGGACCTCCCCTAGATTATTGTGGGGCTTACAAGTTACAAGTAAGCCCAGTCCGTTAAGTTGAAACTGTTAGTTGAAGCAAAACATTCATAAATGACTATATTACCCTTCATTAATGTATTTTTACCATGTTACCCTTATGTTACAAAACTCAAACCCAAACCAAAAAATGACATAACATATGCAAAAGAACCATAAGGCCTCTAAAAATTAGGCAAATGATAGGATTGTCTCCATCTTCAAGCTCTAGCAACAATGACCCAATAGTTGAAGAGATTTTGCTCAAGCAATGGATCGATCCATTCTCGAACAGGTAGAGATCATCAATTGCTCTGGTTTCTCAGACTTTGTTCTCCTCATTGACCTCGAAGCCAGATTCTGCAAACAATAGGGTTCCAAACCCACTGAACCAAAGACCTTCTTCCCGCCCCATTCATGTTGTACGTCGCTCCATCTTCCCCGTCCAGCATCTTCCACGTGTAAGATCTTCCACATTCTGTTCCATATATCCCTTCACACAGATCGGCGATTTCCACCGGAAAACATGGGTGGGTTTTTGAGTTTTTCTCTTCAAAATTCTCTCTCTCTGCTTTTGGTTTGTTACTGGGAAGGAACCCAGTTATTTGATCAGATTCTGAAAATATGAAGGAATCCAGTTGTGATTAGGGCTCTAGATAAGAAATCAAGGATTGCAGAATTTGATGGAAGATTTTATAAGTTAATGAAATCAGATTTCAGACCAGGAATTAAGCAGCAATCTGGTTTAATTCTTAGAAAATGATATTAGAAACCAGAATTTAAGAAACCTGTTTGCCCTGGATTTCCACTATTGATTGGAAAGATCAGATTTTAACACTAGAACTAGTCATGTATTTAGAAACAGAACTCAAGTTAATAGTCAGAAGTATGGGGCAGAACAATAATCAGCAGAAAACAAGCAAAACAGAACCAGAAAATAGTAGCAGCAGGTTAAAGGAAAACAGAAACTGACCTCATCAAAGGAAGAGGAAGATAGAAGAGATGATGATAACTAATTCAGGAATCCCACAGAACCAAAAGGCAAAGTCCAAATTTGTGGGGAGGCTGTAACCCCTTACATCTATTTAAAAACTTATGTAAGATTGATTCAGACAGATCTTAGGAAATCTTAGAGCCAATCAGAATCAAATCCTCAACAGGACATGAAATAACAAAACCAAAGGAAAGTATGAAAGATCCTCTCAATCTCAGCAAACCTCCCACTTTCACTCTTGATTTCTTTCTTTCTTCCTGAACCAGGAACCCCAAAGTCCTTGAAACCCTCTTTTTCTCTTCTTCGATCTCCCCACAAACCCTCTTAAAAACCTCCCACTTTCACTCTTGATTTCTTTTTTTGGACTTTATTTTAATGGATTTAGCTTAAACTCACTATCATCTCTGAAATTTCTACAAGACTTCCAAAGTAGTATTCAAATGAATCAAATTCTGCCGGCGATGATTACTGGATAGAATGATCTGCTGAGACCCAGGGACTTCTCCAAGGTCCTGTACATGCTAGACATCAGACAGAATGATCTCTTGGTCGGGTTCAGAACGATGAGCGACACCCAGCTTGGAGCAATCATTCCTGACATTCTTGATAAGTTCTCGGCAGCAGTCCAGGTAAGAAGTGGCTGGGTAAGGGGAGGTCCACCGGAAAGAAATGGGACCTTCGCCGGAGATGGTGTAGCAAAACCCTAAAAATTGATTTAGGTATTTTAGGTTTGGAGAAGATGTAATAAGGGTAAAATGGTATTTCGTTTCAGTCACTGATATAAAAAGAGTAAAACCGTCTTTTACCTTTCAAAACTAACACCGTCAGCCATCAGGGGGTTAGACGTAAAAGTTGAAACTACGGGGGGGTGCATGCAATTTGCTCTTATTATTATTTCTCTGTGTGTGTCCCGCTCAATTGAGCTTGGTGTTGTTGCATTTCTACTGCACTCTATCTTCAGATGTTGTACAAGGTTTGATGATTGAAATCTGAAAAAAACACATTCTTTCCAGGTATCTATATGTTCGATGGGGTGTGGAGTTATCAAATATGGTTGTTTTCGTGGGAGAATATGGGGACACAGATTATGTAGGATTGATTGGTGGGGTCCACAAGACTATTATATTCAAGGGTGTCTGCAGCAGTGCGTCTGCCCTGCTTCATTCAAGCATAACCTACCCACTTGAAGATGTTGTGCCTGTCGACAGTCCAAATATTGTTCAGACTACTGAGCAGTGCAGCAGTAATGACATACGAGTGTCACTGGGTAAACTTGGGGTTCTCAAGGCCTAGAAGAGTAGAGACTACTCCATCTGCTCCTCCTATATGTGAGAACAAATTCAGACTCATTATTCACCAAAAAAAAAAATCAGACTCATCAGCAACTTT
Organism: Telopea speciosissima; assembly: GCF_018873765.1. Classification (NCBI taxonomy): domain Eukaryota; kingdom Viridiplantae; phylum Streptophyta; class Magnoliopsida; order Proteales; family Proteaceae; genus Telopea; species Telopea speciosissima. Next base: position 62,276,770 of record NC_057917.1, on the reverse strand, counting down.
TCTCGTTGGTTGTCTTAGTTTTGTCTGGCTTCCGCACCATTTTCAAACTTGAATATTAAAATTCATTATGGAAGTTTGCCTGTTGGCTCTTATCTCAGACAAGAAATTTATGGTTTCCCATGAGAAAGCATAAAAAGCAGCATTCATCATTTTCTCGGAGATTCCATTACTTCTTTTGATTTTGCTTAATTACTTGGGGAACCAAAAGTTTTTGGTATCTTAGCCGATGTCCATTTGTGATCTACTGTCTACTCTGTCCACCTTCGTTGCCAGAAGCTGTGAATGTAAATTGGTTGATACTTCTCAAATTTTAATTTTATACTCCTGTTGGAATGATATGAGATACTGAATATTGTAATACTCCCTGCCTTCTTTCTTTCTGCAAAAGGTAGGGGCAATTGTTCTTAGATCTTATCATTAGTTGCTCTCATATTCTTGTACAGTTTGTGTTCTTCTGTTATGTAAAGTGAATTCAAGTAAATGAAGCATTGAAATTTGAGTGAGCTCATTGACTCCTATATTTATATCATTCTTGAAGCTGGATGTAGTTAGGTTAGCTTGCAGAGGATGGAGGACAGCAACCGGAAAGTATGATCCCTGAGAGAGAAAGAGAGAGAGAGGTTACTCAGATCCTGACCAGTATATTGGTATGAAAAAGCATCTTGGGTAAATAGAGAGGCCTGTATGTTCTCTTGGTTGTGGCCCTACTACTACTGTACTGTTGGCCATCAGATTGGAATCTCCAGAAAGTCAAACCTTAGTGTATCAATGATATACGGTATATTCTGAGTTTGGTTCCTCTGCACGTACCAATAGGTGAACGTACATGTCTGAGCCAACCACCAGTCTTATGTTTGCCTTTTACAAGGGGACGAGGGGTTTTTAAGAAAACAAAATTAAAATGTGATTGACTCTGAAATGAACGTTCACCTGTTGGTACATGCAGATGATCCATTCTCGAATATTCTCAAATGTGTATTTTTTAAGTCAGGTTAGTTAGCTTTGATCATCAAACATTCAATATCCGTATTATTTTGATTTGAGGGCTCCAGTTATGATCTGGTTGCAGGTTATCAGTGGTCCTTATCATTCCTTCTCAAGATGAGTAATGGGGTTTGGTTTGCCACATGAGACCAAAACAGTTCAGTGCCTGCCTCCCAGAACATGGATCATCTCTGCACGTAAGTACAGGTGAAAAACAGATGAGATGTCAATGGCACGGAGCAAAATAAGGACAAGAGGGTTTCATTGAGTTTGACAAGTCACCGCCTACGTACCCTGACTCCAAAATATTGGAAGAAAAGTCTTCTGGTAGTTTCTGAGTACCACAAGGTAACGTGGTAACGTGATAACGTCCCCCAATTTTATATGGTTTTTTCATTACATGAAATCACATCGAATGGTAAATCTGACCATTAGATATTTAGGAAATTGCAAAGAGATTGTTATTTGGTTGCGTGCAGCTCTGATCAATGATTGTCGTTCCCATAAAAAGGTGGAAATTTCTGAGGGTTGTAACTGTCATTTTGCAGGGCCTTGTATCTGAGCGTAGGTGTCGCACCCTGACTCTACTCTCTTACCCAAGCCTTCAAAAGTCTTCACATTCACGTGGAACCCTAACATAGACAATAGAATAGACTGGACTAAACCAGGTTTTCACATGACTCAATCCAATTCAACACAAAACAGATTCACAAGTCGCAATAGCTGAGCTTCCAAAACCTAAAAGTTTCGACAATACAACCAAATTAGCTGCTAATGTTGTTAGACAACCAGTGACCAACCAATGTGACTCTTTGCTAAGGCAAAATGTCAAACTTAACCTTCTCTTCCCAAAGCTTCGTTAAGTGCATCATCACTAAACGTATAACCATATAAAAAGTCTCACTCTGCTTACAGTCCACCCCCACACAATAACAATGATAGGTAAGTACAGCTTACCAAGTCATCCTCCCATTGGAGCATTCATGGCTAAATATAAATGAAGAAAGATACCCTCCCCAGTCAAGATATTCCAAAGGGCATATTCCTCTACCCTTCAACACCCCATCTAATTTTTTCGTTTTTAGTTCGCCATAATAAATGCTTTCTTATTAGTGCGTGCCTTGTCGTGTCGTTTTAGCAAGCTAGACTCTAGAGACTAGAGAGGGAGAGAGAGTCTTAAATGATACAGTTGGGTGAGCTACTTGGGCACCGAATTACTCTAAAAATCTCTGAACCACACACAAACTAAACTACACAGGGTTTAAAAGGTGGGTTCAATCTTCATTGGTGAATGAGAGAGTTGTTTTCTGGGTGAGTTGAGAAATAATGAGTAGTTGTAGTGAGAGGTTGATGTGGAAGAGAAGAGGAGGAATGGAGATGGAGATGGAGGTGAAGACTACCCATTACTTGGGTTCTTCGGATGATACAATTGCCAACAAGAAAACAACGGTGGTTGTGAAGACGAAGAGGACGACGACGACGGCAACGAAGAAGAAAAACCAAACAAAAAAGAAAGTGTACAGTTTAGTCGCATTCAAGGATTTGCCTGATTACCTCAAAGATAATGAGTTTATATTGGATTACTATAGAGCGAGTTGGCCTCCCAAAGAAGCCCTTTTTAGCCTATTCCGTTGGCACAATGAGACCCTCAACGTTTGGACGTATGTATGATATTCTCTTTTTCCTTCTTAATGTTCCCTTCTTTTTTTTTTTTCCCTAGATTTCATGAGGCCCTTTTTGTTTAGTTATATAATTTTCTTCATGTCAAGTTTTCCTATTTTTCAGTTTTTTTTTTTTTTTAGTTCATTTATATATTTATTTTAAAAAAAAATATTATACAGGCATCTGTTAGGATTCCTACTCTTCTTGGGGTTGACGATCCTTAATTGGAGGGAAGTGCCACAAGTAGCTGATTTCCTTACCATACTCACCAGGTCGGTTGAAGATCTCTTTCTTAATCTATTTAATTATTTAAATTTTTTTAAATATATTATTCTCTCTCTTGAACGAATTTAGCTCGTCTCTAGCCCGGTACTGTCAGCCGTTGGGTTGTGCTGCACACATTCTTAGAAAGAAATTGTAAGGATGTGTGCGGCACAGCCCATAGAAAAAAATTGTCATAAGAGGAAAGTTTCGTACATGATCGTGTAAACCGTGTTCGTGAGAGGCTCACAAAAAGTTGGAAGAGTCATAAATACTCACCCATTAATTAATGCCTTGAAACTCCCACCTTCTCACATACATGGTGTACATGATCTCTATGAAACCTTTCCCATTGGCATAATTAGAAAATATTTTATAAAAGAGTAAAAGAAAAAGTATCATCCTCGATTTCTCCTTTCTCTTTTGAAAAGACCCTTTGTCCACCTTTGTCCGGTGCAAAACTACAAGCATGCCCAACCCTTTCCTAAATAGGCCCCAAGGATATTTGAATTCATGACCTCTTAATTATGAGGTGTTGGTCTTTGTCAACCGAACTATTCCTTGGGCTGTTGATGGGGTTTTATTGGGATGAAAATGTTTTTACTTTACTTACTTTTCCTATGAATAATAATAACTAAAGTTCCACCAATGAATAATGTTAATGTTTGGTTAGTTCAATGGGGGGTAAGAAGGAAGTATTGTGCACATGGTTCTAGGTATCGGTTTAGTATCGATTGTATCAGCTGATCAAAATTAGTATCAGTATCAGTCATATCGGTTCATAACGTATTGATATTAGTTTGTAGCGGCTATGTTAGACTGAGATGTATCGGTATTGATCCGTACGATCATACCAATATCAATTCGTATTGGTCATATCGATACTGATAATGGTTTTGATACGATACGATACATATATAAATAACTACAACTACATGAGAGGGGAGAGGTGAAAAGGAAGTGCCTTATGATACAAGGTGAAGACATGGGGTTGAACTCATGACCTCTTGGGAGCTTGCACTCTACTAGCAAAACGTCAATCAACCAACTGAGCAAGCAGTTGTCTTCAATCCCACACTTATATGACTACTTAAATTTCACTCCCAAGCAAGTAGAATATTATAAATCCCCATCGGGCAGCGGCTTGATGGATAATTTGGATATTCGAAAGGCCATTTGTAAATTGTTATAGGGCAGCAGCTCCAATGGGGCCATGAGATGGAGCATCATATAGGAGGGAAGAAGATCATTTCAAAGAGGGGGTAGGGGGGGAGAGAGAGGTACAAAGGGCACTAGTTTATGATACACCAGCAATGTGCCCAGCCCTTTCCCTTGTTATATATACATGGATGGCTGAAGGAAAACTTGGACCAAATTCACCATTTGTATTTGGATAAATTATACTTGGGTTACTCAATGTTTTAAGAAATTACGCTTAAGGTACCTCAAATTAGATATATTATGTTTGAATTTTTTTCTTTTCTTTTCTTTTCCTGGCTTCCAAACATAGCCTAAATGAAATGACAATTCTAAAAAAAAATATGAGAAAAAGAACTCTATCAAGGTGTGTGGCTCCTACACTCAGATACAAAATGGTGCAAAATGACCACTCCACCCCTCATGAAACATGGAAATCCCACCCCTGTTGAGTGTGTATACATCAGAGAGACAGAGAGATAGAGAGACAGAGAGAGGCAAACTTGCTGATGATTTTGTCTGAATTCACTACAGGCCTTTTCCAATAACCACAGCAACAATGAAGAATGGTTCCAGTGACTCCAAGAATTTCATGCTGGTAAGTTATATTAATCACATTAATTTTGCAAAAATTAACCTTGTTGTAAGACAAAGGGGAATCTATTCTACTCTACTTGCTTGACTGATCTGTTTGGACATCCAAACCTGTGTTTCATGCAGCAAGGAGCAACAACACTCCATGACATGGACAACTTAACAGTGGCACAATGGCCATTCTTTGTCTTCTTAGGTGGTTCCATGTTCTGTCTCCTCAGTAGCAGTATTTGTCATCTCTTCAGTTGCCATTCTCAACACTTAAGCCTCCTATTACTACGAATCGATTATGTCGGTATCGCGGTCATGATCATTGCTTCTTTCTTCCCTCCAATTTACTACATCTTCCAATGTGATTCACAATGGCAATTCATCTATCTTACTGGTATCACAGTCATGGGTATCTTCACTGTAATTACATTACTATCACCGGCATTATCTTCCAGTGCTTTCCGGCCTTTTCGAGCATTACTCTTCTCTTCCATGGTTTTATTTGGGATTTTCCCTGCAGCTCATGCTATGGTTGTGAATTGGAATGAACCAAGTCGATTCATTGCATTATGTTATGAATTAGCCATGATATTATCTTATGGGATAGGTACTCTGTTTTATGTTACAAGGATTCCAGAGAGGTGGAAACCAGGAATGTTTGATATGGCAGGACATAGTCATCAGATATTTCATGTTTTTGTGATCATGGGTGCTTTAGCTCATTATGTTGCAGCTCTTCTATTTATCCAATGGCGTAATATTGTGGGGTGTGATGTAAATTAATATTTGAGTTCTTTACTCTGTTTTTTTATTTTTATGATTTTATTTATTTTTAAAGATCTTTTTATTATTATTCAGACAAGCTATATATAGCTCATATTGTACCATTTGTAAAGGATTGTTAGTGAACTCTTTAGTGTGAGACTTACAAGTTAATTAACAAGTAAATTCGAAGGATATTTGCTTGATTATCAAGGAATAAATAAATTATTAATCATGGTACAGACTCACAATTTATTTGTTTCTTATTATGGAAACTTATTTATAGAATAGAAGATTTCTTGAATGCCCTAATTGATATAATCCTTTCTCAATTCATCCAAGTTATTGCAATTGAAATAAGTAAGAATGTAGATTTAAAAGGAAGGAGAGAAGAAGAAGAAAGGGTATGTTATTGTTGGGGTTTGAGGTCTTGTATTCAGTCTCTTGCATAAGTGTGCTAATTCCAAAGGGCCATAGGGGCTGAAGGTTTGAAGGAATTGGCACACCTTGCGCGTTAACCTATTTTATTGGTGGGCTCTGGACAAACTAGTTGGTCCAAGCGGAGGTTCAAGGGCGGGAACTCCCAAGAAAAAAATTTAGGATTATATGGATATTTTGATAACATTTTTGCAAATTTGTAGCAAGGGTTCTTTTTCTATAATGCAATTTGAGAGGGGTGTGAGACGAGCGGTTGTAACCCTATGGATAATGAAGCAGAACTCATCTCACTGTGGACATAGTCCTTATGTGCATTATGTGTTTAATTTATCGTTTTTTTCCAGTTACCCATTAAATTCTCTTCACAAACTAAAAAAAATAAATCCAACCAATTTGTGTGTCGGTAAGAGGAAAAAAATGTGTTTTTCGGAGAGAGATAGTATTTCCCTATCGAGTCATAGGCATCTAAACATAATTATACCTACAATTCTCCACAAAATGGTGACAAAACGTATGACTTAGTACAAATCTTTCCATTTTTCAATTCAATCCGATCCATTCTTCGTAGAATTATTTGCTCGATCGCAGACATTTTTGAAACACCCCTATGAAAGGACCAAATATTCAATTTTCAAACTAACTCATCTTTTTTTTTAAGGGGTGGGGGGGGGGGGGGGGAGAGGGGTGTATGTGCTAACCCATTTTGGGGTTATTGGGGTTAGTGCTATTCACCCTCTTGGGACAAAAAAGAATTTACAAAAGATATGAGGTTCTCTAGAGAAAAGAAATCCTAAAACTTGATAATTGGCTTATCAGAGGCTCTAAATTAATATCATCCAACGATTAGCTTGCCAAACACCAATCTATGTGATATAAAAGTGATAGCCTTAGAAGAAAAAGAGATCCATTTTTAAAAGGGAAAATTTAGATGCCACTATGTCTTGTGAGATATAACGCTACAATATTTGTCACATGACAGTACATGGGTACCTTCAAGTGCGTAAGAACCAAACAAGCATCTCACTATACCATGAGTAGAGGAAGTGGCTAAAATTACAATAGATGCTATTTTATAAAAGCAAAAAACTCATTCGATTTGATTTCATTTTGGGCCATTAAGGAGTTTGGTCTACAAAAATGAATCAGAAACCCATAATTATCAGTCCGGTCGCTTTTGATCTATTATGAGTTTCTTTTAACGGTCCCTTATCAATCTGGTCTCATTTTTGTTCATATATAAAGTATAAACAAGAAAATTTTGTTAACATGTTTTTTTCTACCGCAAAAAAAATCTCTTATGTTTTATTATTGTTTATTTTTTTTTTGTTTCGATCAATCCAGTCAATTTCGATTATTTGACTATTTCTAAAAACCATAACAATATTTCATCAAAAAAAAAAAAACCCATAACAATATTGAACCGAAAAAGAATTCAGTCGAATCGATCAATTTAGATTTGATCCAATCAATTTTAATCGGTTCAATTGATCTAGTCTCATTTTCTACAACTATAAAGATGCAGAGTACAGCCATGACATTAGAGGTCGTACAAGTCTCAAGAGCGATGCTTTCCCCCCAACCCCAATAAAAAAAAAAAGGTTTCATAGATAGAGGTAGGATACTCTGTCATGAGAGAAAAGTCATCAAAGGAAAGGTACCTTTATAAGTCCAGTTCCTTTGCATGTACGTTCACCTGCACCTATATGGCAGAGGCCAACACCTGAAGTCCGAATCAAGTCCCCATCCGGGGATCATGGGGATAGATTTGGACCCTCCATGCCCCATGTGGGCCACTTCTGGTATGTAGCTAGGGCCCATACCCCATGGAGGGTCCAAATTTGACCCCATGCGTCCCCAAATGGGAACCTGATCCAAACTCCAACACTTGTCCCTTTTGTTTCCATAAATACCTCTCTTCACCTTATAAATGGAAATAAGTGGAATAAGTGTTGGCCTCTATCTAAGGGTGTCAATTGGGCATCACAATCGAAAATCAAATCGGAACTGACCCGTGAAATCAGAATCAACCCACTCAATAGTTTATTTGGCCGGTTTTGGATCTACCGATAAGTTATTGGTCTGATTCTAGATCTACGGATTAAGTTATTGGTGTCTCGACGGTTCTAGAACCGATAGACCAACTAGGAACTGTTGGAACCGAAATAAATCTAGATCCTAACCCTACATATTATATAATTCTTAAGACTTAAGGTCATGAGAGCTAAGGTCAAACCCTTTATTTTAGTAGTTTTTCAATTTTGACTAATAACTCTTGTCTATTATACTATTTTACCAAAGACTCGGCTGTTAATTTAAAGATCCATTTGAGAATTCTATTTTAAGAACATGCCTTAAAATAATCTTAATTTATGAGGGTGGTGATGTTCTTATTTATTAATTCAATATAAAATAAGAAATACCATGGAACAATTATGCGCTTTGAGAAAGAAAAAAAAAAATGGGAGGTTGCATATTTCATGTGATTAAAATTATTATTTTATTATAATATTATTAAATATATGCAGCATGTGTTAAGGATTTTTTTTAAAAAATTTTTTAGTATCGATTAGGAACCGAAACTGACTCACCCATTAATTAATGATCATAGTTCCCAAGTTTAGAACTGATTAACGTATTGGTCCGATTCTAATCCTAATTCTTTTAGACCAAAACCATTAAGAAACCAGACCAATTGACACCATTACATCCATTCTCGCACCTTACATGTATGACCAAGTCCCTTCCACACGTGAAAACCTTATTAATTTCCATTTGCGTGTGGAAAGTGGATATAAAAATTCATATCCTTCTCTCCCCCAAGTTATAAGTTAAAAGGACATTCCATACGGTAAGTTGAGTAAGGTTCCTCGCACAATAGACCCATCTAACAAATTTTATGACCGTTCGATCAGATCATATCTTATACATAGGTGTAGTATCTTTATTAGAATTTTTACACAAAAAAAAAAAAAAACTTACCAAAGGTGGTGTAATGGTTTCCTTTATATGTAATGCTCATTCGTTTCTAATCCTTCCATGACTTCGATCCAAAAAAAAAAATATCCTTCCATGACACAATCTCCTCAGATTCTCTCAAATATATTTTCTATTCAGTAACTCTCTATACAAGAAGGAAAGAAAGCAAGCCATAGAGATTAGATAATTGAAGAAGAAGAAGCAGCAATGGCAGCTTTAATTTGCCCAACGAATTTCTTAGTCTTCCCTACTCTTCTTCTTGTCCTTCTCTGCTTCTCTCTCTATATCAATAATTCTTTTAGAGTATTCTTCCCTCCTTCTTCTTTTTTCAGTTACACAAAATCAAACAAGAAAGCCCTGGAAATCTCTCTCTATCCAACCCCAGCTCCCTCACCTTTTTCATTTAATCCCACCAATATCAGTAACAGTAACAGTATTAAGGTGAGTAACCAGAATCTCGAATGATTTAGATTTCTTTCTTTCTTTCTTTTTTTGGGTATTTGTTTCAGTTCTCTTAATGGGTATAGGTGAAGAGCAATTTGGAGAGGGTAGAAGAAAGTCTTGCAAGAGCACGAGCAGCAATTCATGAAGCTATCATCTCACGAAACTACACCTCAGACAAAGAAGAACTCTTCATTCCCAAAGGCTCTATTTACAGAAACCCATATGAATTTCATCAGTTAAGATCATCAATAATCAAAACTTAACTCTTATATATATTCTTCTTTTATTGCCTTTTAATACAATTCAAAAAGTTTCTTTTTTCTTTGAAAACTTTCCATCTAGGGTTCGAAAACTTTTCAGTTTCCAAGAAAGAAAACTTTTTGATTTTCCTTTTTCTTGGATCACTAATTTCTCATTAGTGACAAGTAACTGTCTCTCTGTGTGTTGAAGACTCTATGTTTCTTGTTAAAATTCCATCGTTCGTATATGTTTGAAACAAAACATGGCAGTGAACTAACCCTAGCCATCTTTTTTGTTTTATACGAGAGTACAAAACTCCTTCCTCCCATTCAAATCATAGTTGGAAAATTAGGTTTTTCGCCTCAAATGCCGTCTTCAAAACCTAGTGAGTCAAGCGAATCAAAACTTAATCAAGACAAGACATGTTTTTTATTTTCGTATTTTTTAAGGGAAAAAGAACCCTAACGTCAGCGCGGTCTGTGATGAGGAGCTTAGGCTATGTTTGCTTCATGGGTGAAAAGAAAAAAAGGAACTAATATTGTTGACAACAAACAAATTTTTTTAAAAAGTTTTGTTTAGTTGTAAATCAAATTTATAATCCATGAATAGCATATGGCCCAACAAGAAAGCCAAATTTGGTGAGTTTCACTTTCACATGACTTTATTTGTTACTCGACTCGGGTGACTTGTCAGACTCAAAACCTGGATCAGATTCTGAAAATCTTTTTGTCACTCATCCTGCATGCAACTCGTTGTCTCATTTATTTGATATATCAAGGTTTTAAAACTGGGATTGGTCTATGATTCTATTCTATTTTGATTGAAATTGTTCGAAACCCTAGAAATTGAGACTGGAAAAAGACAAAAACATTTTCATATCTTTGATTTTTTGAAAATTTTGTTCAAAAATCTTAGCAGTCTAGTTAAAAGAGGTAACTTTCATTGTTTTTATATTATTTTAGTGATTAAAGAAAGAAAAAATATATTTTTTAAAATGAAAATCTATCTGTATTCATGACCAATCCAATATGGATTTTGAGAATCGATTGTAAGAATATAGAATTTACAAGTTTGATAAATGATTCAGGAGCCATATTGAGATGGTGAAGAGATTCAAGGTATGGACATACAGTGAAGGAGAGCCGCCCCTTGTTCACGATGGGCCATTAAACAGCATTTACTCCACGGAAGGGCATTTCATTGATGAGATGGAGAGTGGGCTTAGCCCATTTTCGGCCCATCACCCAGACGAGGCCCATATCTTCTTCCTCCCCTTCAGCATTGCAAATGTAATACGTTTCCTCTACAGACCCCTCGTTTCCTATTCAAGGGAACCATTGCAGCGCTTTGTCATGGACTATGTTGGCGTTATATCAAAGAAATACCCTTACTGGAACAGAAGCAGTGGGGCCGACCATTTCATGGTGTCTTGCCATGATTGGGTAAGTATTATTTCTTCTCTTTCATTCATGGCTTATATATAGGGCATTATGCACGGGGTGCAAGCTGCGTCCAGACACATGGGGTGGGTATTGTGATCATTTCGGCAATTCAAGGGTTTAGGTGATCATTTCGTCCACCCCCATGTGTGTGGGTACATCCTGTTTCCCTAGTGCATAGAATATTTTCTATATATATATGAAAAAAAAATATATATATATATATATGGGAAAAAGTTCTCTGTCCGGGAGTGTGGCCTACGCCAGCACTCCCATGAGTCTATCTCTCTCCTCCCCATGTGAAAAGACACCTCTGTCCCCTTGTTTTAAGGAGGAGAGAGATAGACACATGGGAGTGCTGGCGTAGGCCACACTCCCGTACAGAAAACTGCTTCCCTATATATATATTGGTTAATATTGACAAGATATTGGTTACAATCTTGTTGTAACCAACCTTGGGCCACAAATGGACTAAGTCCACTCTCGGGGTACTAGTTAATATTGGATACAATCTTGTTATCATTTCACATGGATAACAACAAGCTTTTGACAATAACATAATGAAAAATCACTTTCAACTTATTTTGAAAACCCTCTTTTCCATCTAAGACTAAAATATTTCTTGAAAATAAAATAGAAGACAAAAGAGTATTGTTACAATCTTGTTGTAACCAACTTTGATTACAACAACCATATATATGTGGAAAGAGAATACTATCTGGGCATGTGCAGTGCATTACCCAAACACAGGGGCGTGCAAAATGATTGCCGCCATGCCCATGGGAATTTCCACATCCATGGGGTGCGGTAGTCATTTTGTGTGCTCCTGTGTCTGGGCGTAGGGGCAGTGCAATACACGCACCCAAGTAACGTTCTTTTTCCTATTTATATATAAAATTATTGAATCCATTTTTTTTTTCAACATTTTGTTCTACCCTGTAAAATTCTGTTGGAACTAAAACTTGACATGTGAACATGAGACCTTGGGGTCTACCTATCCACCAATTTTCACTTCCATTCCAATCTGTCACGAGGTAGAACTGTAGAAGTAAGCTCCCTACTAAGACTTGGCTATGTAGAATGCCAATTCAAAACTTTGAAAAGCTTGGCCAAGTAGATGCCTTTTAAGTGACATTTTGTGGTTAAGCTTTTGCCCCTTAGATTCTCAGATTCTAATGGATTCCAAATCCTGTTTTTAAGGTTGGATCTAAGACTCTAGGAATCCTTTGATTCCAGATCAAAAGCTCAGACAATCGAGAATTTTTACAGTTTTAAATAGATCACTTCAATGCTCCTTGTGAGAAGAATTTGTTCATCCCACTGCTCATTTGTTTAGGAAAAGAGCAATTTTAAATACTTGGAAAAAAAAACACACTGCTTGGTCCTATGCCTTCTATGCCCAAACATAAGAGCACACGAAATTACCGCCCAATCCTTTCTAAAATAAAAAATATCATCTGTGTTGATACTCCTATATGAACTCTCATTGGCCCCTATACTGGTGCAGAAATTGCACGACCAAGCAGTGATCTCTTGCCCCTTATTTTTAAAATCCATTTTATTACATTAATTTCTCATTTCAGTCAAGCTCACTAAGCTTTGTTCCTTGTGAAATTATAGGCACCAGACATTAACGCAGCTGATCCAAAGCTTTTTCAACATTTAATTAGAGTTCTGTGCAATGCAAACACATCAGAAGGTTTCCATCCCAGAAGAGATGCTTCTCTACCAGAAGCTCACCTTACTTATGGAGCCCTCGGTATACCGGCCCAGAGTCGATCTCCTAACAACCGTACGATCCTCGCCTTCTTCGCTGGTGGGTCTCATGGCTACATAAGAAAAATACTACTAGAGCATTGGAAAGAGAAGGATAAGGAGATCCAAGTCCATGAATACCTCCCTAAGGATCAAAATTATAACAAATTAATGGGTCAAAGTAAGTTTTGTTTATGCCCTAGTGGATATGAAGTTGCAAGTCCAAGGATTGTTGAAGCCATATACTCAGGTTGTGTACCTGTTTTAATCTCTGATCATTATGCTCTACCCTTTAGTGATGTGCTTAATTGGAGCAAATTTACATTTCAGATTCCAGTTGAGAAGATACCTCAGATTAAGACAATCTTAAAAGGGATCTCTCAAGCTAAGTATTTGAGATTACAAAAGAAGGTGATGAGAGTACAAAGACATTTTGAACTCCATAGACCCTCTAAGCCTTTTGATCTCATACACATGGTTCTCCATTCAGTTTGGTTAAGAAGACTTGACCTTAGACTTCCATCTTGATCTTCTGTTTTTTTTTTGGTGTGGTATCTTGGTCACTTGTTTACGAGAATGTATTTTGTAAACATTTTTCTTTTACTATAAAGTTTTCTCTTGAAAGATATTAAGGACTGTATAGATAAACTTAAGGTAAATTACAGATCATCCCTTGGTTTTCAATCAAAACTTAGATCACCCCCTGGTTTTTGAAAAAACTTAAATGTCTTCGTCTACAGTAACGGTGTTAGTCGGTGTTAGTTTGCAGTTAGTTATTGGTGTGAAATGACTATTTTATCTTTGTACTAAAACGTTAGAATTAAATTTACAATACTACCCTTCCTTCATCTTCAACTTAAAATACCCCCACCCCTTTCCTGCAACTCCGCTGGCAGCACCGCCACCGTCCTCGCCCTGTGGTCCATTCGTATCACGCCCATGCTCTCTAGATGTCTCTCCGTCGTCTTCTTCCCTTCTACCCCCTTCTTCTTCTCTTGATGCTCTGCTGCTGTAACCCCCTTCTTCTTCCCTTACACAAGGTGGGGCAAATTCCCGGCCAACTTCCAAATTCCAATTACATACGGTTTCATATTCTTAATTTTGCAGAAAATCCAAGAGACTCAGACATTCTCGAACTTATCGAAAATAATTCGCCTGAGTTGTTCGCATCATGAAAGTCACTGGAATCGACCCATCCAAACATCGAATAAACAAAGAAAATCAAATTCCAGGATATAGTACAAGTAATGGAGAAATCTCCATGGAGCTCATCACCGTCAACGCCACAAAAATTAGAAATCCCCCCAAATGCCTGATGATTACAATTTCATCAAATTCATCATTTCAAACCAAAAAAAAAAAAAAGAAAAAACTTAGAGAGAGAGAATGCTGAGAATGGATCAGACAAAAGAAAGAGAGAAGGTTTGAAATGATGAATTTGAAATTGTAACCTTACCAGCGGCGGAAACCGACGATGACCGACGGGCTCCACTGACCATCTCATCTGCCACCGCCATTGAGTCACCATCGGAGCAGACAAAAGAAAGAACGCTCGTCTTTCCCCTCTCCCTCTAACCTTACCAGCGGCGGAAACCGACAATGACCGAAGGGCTCCACTGACCATCTCATCTGCCTCGCCGTTGAGTCACTATCGGAGTAGCTGCCACCACCGATGGCGGTGTCGTAGCCGAACCGGTGCTCGACGTGTCGAAAACGTGTTGGGTTGACTGGGTTCAAGTGCAGGTGTGGGACCATCATTTGCGGGATGCACCAGTACTCGGAGCAGCACAGTTGCACCTTCGATTTCAAGGCGCTGGGGAGAGAGGCCATAGCTAAGGCCAACCCTGTCGTCCAGGCAGAGAAGCGAGAGAAGATCTGACGCTGTTTATGATATGAACATGTCTGTTCTTCCTCGCTGTCTCAGGTGTGAAGAAGAGGATGAAGTTGGGGTTTTTAGTTAAAGTGTAAAATCGTAAATCAACACTGATCAAGAGTGGTTTAGGGATTTAAAGTTATTTAATTGGGTGACATCATCATTTAACAATATAAAACTAAGGTCAGGGACTAATTTGGTATTTTAGGGTCTAAGCCATGGGGTAATTTGAATTTTTTCAAAAAACTAGAGGATGATCTGAGTTTTGATTGAAATTTAGGAGATGATCTATAATTTACCCATAAACTTATATCAATGGATTGTGAAGAAAACTCAAGCCCTTAATGTTAACACATTATGTGACATATATATAGAGATGTAAATGGATAATCGAAATCCGTATCCATTTAGGGATATCCGTATTCGTTTAGAGATATCCGAAAAATAATTTGAATATTTTGATTAAAATTCATCTGAAAATAAATTCAAATATTTAATAATAGAAAAATAAGTAAATAATGATTTGAAGATTTTTGAAGATTCAATTAAGTTATAGAATATGATGAAAAGAGAATCAAGATCTAAGAGATGGAATGAGAGTGAATTGTACTCTCATTCCATCTGTTAAGGGGATGAAGGTCTGGGTTACACAAAGCAGAGATGTAAACGGATGGTTGAAAATCCAAATCCGATCCACATTCGAATCCGTTTAGAGATATCCTTATTCGGCCAGGGAATATCCAGTTCCGATCACATCTGATCCGTATCCGATCAGTTTACATCCCTACATATGTAGCCTAACTCTTGCACACAGGGTTTAAGCAATTTCCAAAATTACCCCTACGGTTTTCCTATTAGGAATACATATTCTAAATATTCTTTTTCCTAATACAAGGGACTAATAAGAGATTGATAACAGAAACCAATAAAGGATTAAAATTGGCTATATCGATAATTAATCGATTTTGGTTTGGAATTAACGATCAATTAGCTTATTGGTCAGCATCGATTTAGACCGATCTGTCTTAACGGTCTCGGTTAGTCAGGACCGAAACAAAATGAGTGACACCCTATAATGTGTTAATCAATTCATTTCAAAGTGTAAAGTGTATAAATCAAAATCGAACCATTTATTAACTAGTTCCAATGTCTCAAATCGAAATCAATTAATAAATGGTTCTGATTAAACAGTTTTTAGATGCTTTTGATTAAATGGTTTTTAGTGGTTTTAGATTTGTTGTTGATCTGAGTTATAGTTTGGGAATGAACCTATTTTTGAAGCCCACGACATCCAAGTTCAAATTATAATTTAAGAAACAATTTAAAGCAATTTACATGGTTTAAATCAATTACCCTTATTGAAAAGAAAAAAAAAAAAATCAACTACAAAACACTAGAGAGTATATATATAATGTCAGGACTAACCGATTTTTAAAACAATCGAAAGTCTGATCCTATAAACGAAAGAGTGAATGCTTTCATAAAAATTCTCGTAGATCTGGCATTCTATACATGCCGGGATCAAGAATTAGTAATCAATATTATACTGGTTCTATAGTTTTAATCGATTCAAAATTGACGACTTAAACAATTCCACTTCTTAAAATTAAAACAGAATTATTTAATGGGAGAGAGATAAACAATCCACCTGTGTGCAATAAACCAATGAGTGGCACCAATGGGGGCATGGGATGGAACATCATACATGAAGGACAAGGGGGAAGAGAGAAACAGATGCAGGGGTGCTAGCTCATGGTATATTGGTCGTGTGCCAACCATTTTCTTTTATTTAATAAACAATTTCACTTTCTTAATATCAAAATCGAATCGATTTAATGATTTTGATTTAAACGGTTTAATTTGGATTTCGGTAACGATTCCGGTTTGTAATTCACACCCGCACCCACATTCTTGAAGGGGTACAATTAGGGGTGAAACAGGGTTGGGTTGGGCCGGGTTTTTACAACCCTAGCCCAACCCGGCCCTAGTTCGGGCTGAGTTATCTCAACCCAGGCCCAACCCTAACGGGCTCAACTTAGCCCAACCGGGCCTGATTGACCCTGATTGGGCCAGGTGTCCCTTGACTTGCCCTGCTTTTTTCCCATTTACATCATCCTATGAATTAAAAAAATGAGACATGTGTTTGGGTATTGGCTTGTTTCATACTCAATTCTATTAGATTTTTCTTTGGGTTTAAAAAATTTAGTCTAATTTTAAAATTGTAAATATTTTAGTTCAATTGATAATTAGCCTTGGTAAACCAATAGATAATTAGATATTAAACAAAAATTACAAAATGTAAACAATAAATTGTAAAGCATAATCTAACACAGGGCCGAGCTGGGTTGGGCTTAGCCCAATACCTCAACCCTAGCCCAACTCAACCCTGACCCAAGCCTGAAAATTCTCAAACCTAACTTGCCCTCAGGTTTGAAAAATTCAACCCAGGCCCGTTCAAGCTCAGACAGGTTTGAGCCCATAGAGTCAAACTTACACCCCTATGGACAATGGTCCGTTCTTCTATACTACTAAAACATATTTATAGATGATAATAACGGTGTATCAGTGCATCAGAATTTTAGAGTATGGTAATCATAGTACGGTCTACAACATTTTGGCATCGAACACACTGAAATCTGTGAATGAATGAGTAAAAGAACAGTGAAAACTTTGCCATTAAGAATGAGACTAGACTTATATTAAGAGACCTTCCTCACTCATTTTCCCTATTTTGTCAAGAATCGTATTATCGAGGATTCCATAAGCAGAGACCAATGGAAGATGGCGGAGTGGATGGAGAAAGGGGCCTTCGCTTCCCTTCTTCAATCCCTTCTGGCGACCAGACTGTTTGGGCTGACGCCTCGGCTCTGCTTGAAGGTGCTTGTAGAGGTGCTTTCTCTCTAGACTTTTTTTCGCTATTCCATTATTTCACTTCAGCTGTTAGTTTTGCTAATTCCCAATGGTTTATCTGAGATTTGGAATTCCTGTCTTGTTGTTTTCTTTTGTTCCGGACGTTTGAATGTTTGATTCAAGAGGTTTTAAAATGGCGATGCGGGTAATTCATTTGGTTTGGTACCTCTTGAATGCAACAAGAGAAATACCAAATTTTGTGCGGATCGGATGATTTTGACCGTGTAATGTGTTAAAGACATTTTTTTCATTGAGCTCATTGTTAATTAATTTCCTGTGTTCCAAATTTTTGCTCCTATGGTTTTGAGGAATGGTTGGACTCACGAGCAAGAAGGTTGTGTGTAGGGTGATTTTTTTTATTGATTCTACAGTGTCATGGATTATCATGGACGACAACAAGTTGACTAAAAGATTGACTGGTCAGTTTTTCAGTCGCCGTTATTAAGTGGCGTATATGCATCCACATTATCATGGAAATAAGATGCAGCTGAGTAAAGTGGTTAATTTGGAAAAAAAAGAGCACAATCTTCTTGTTTAACTAGGAATGCTTTGCTTTTTCTCTTTTTTCACTGGGGAGAATTATTTGCTTGAGGAGTTTGAAAGATCATTGAGTAACCTTTGACATGATAAAATGTATCAAGTCTATGAATGGACGTGGCATCTGACATGCTCCTTGAGATACAAGTTGAACTAACTGCACCCCCCAAAAAGGGAAGTGCCTCTCTAAATCTTAATTATTCATCTATTCCAGTTATTTGATTGCTACATTAAATCATGTCTACTCTATGGGGTCATTCTTCAATATTAAAACTATTTTACTATTGTCCCATGTGCCCCATTGGATGGTGACACTGAGGTCTTATACCTCTTTTTTTTTTGGAGAACTTTATCAATTCAAGTTTGATGGATGTTCCATTGAAAACTCTAGCCCCAAACAGGAGTTCCCGTGATTGCTTGGTATATCATATATTCCAATTTGGTCTCCCTGAATGGATGATTTATCAGACCAGAGCTCAGAGTCGTCATTCTTATTTAAGTCTGGCCCATTCTTTGAGCGTCAGAATTGGACTGCCAAAGTGGATTCTGCCATCATTGTTTGTTGGTTTGGTCTTCTTCAGCAGGCCCCTGGCGACTTTTGCTCCTCATCAGGGAGATTTGACCTATAGCTTCTTCATTGAACATCTCATTACAGAGATGCCTAGATTGGTTGATTCTTATTTTGATTAAGTCGACAAGGAGGGCATGCCTAGGGCTCTATGTTTTTGGGCTCTTATAAGTTATATTCCTCAGTGATGGGCACTGTATTCTATGATATCTCTCCAGTTATAGGGGCTCTGGGGCATGTTAACCCCTCTGGTATCTCTGTCTATTTTTATTCTATGTAAATTCTTTATATTTCATATAATTAAAAAATAAATAAAAGGACCATTACTCAGTGCTGGTGCCGCCTATGCGAGGTTTTGGGAGGGGGGTTAAGTTTGGAAATGGTCCTAATCTTTGGCTCTTTTTTTTTACGCAAAGTGGCTGCTCTTTGAACCTGGGCATTTGCCTGGTAGTCCGAAATTTTTATCATTTGATGCAGATTTCACTACCTTGGACCGAGCCAAACACAGTTGGGTATCCAGACGAAGATGAACGGGGTCCAGTTTGAGTTTTTTTTGGATCTAGTTGGATTTTAGGAATTTATGTTATCTGGGGAAATAATGTCTTTTAGTTTATTTTATTCTGTTTATTTTAGAAGTTAGCTATGCGGATATTTGGTTTCCCAATTGTTCTTAGTTTCCTAGTTAGTGAGTTGGTCTTTATTTTTAGTAGTCTTTATCTCTCTTAATATATGATGTAATTCCCCATCGTTGGAGATAGATTGAATAGAATGGAATAGTTATGGTTTGAGAGCCCACATGGCTGTGTGCGTGTGTGATCTTCTCCCTCCCCCCCCCCCCCCCGCTCTTTCTATTGCAATCTCCTCTCTACCCTGCAACTCTTACTATTGCTCCGAGCAATGAAAAATAATAGAAATAATGATAAAAAAGGTCTTAGTTCCACACAGAATATTTGAAATGTTATTGGTAACAATCTTGGTTCAACCTGAACAATGTAGCGACCAAATGTATTAGCCAACTTTAGTTGCAATTTTCTAATATACTTTCCATAGGTACTATATATCTTTATATTTAGCAGTTACAACTCTTATACTCTATGTGAAGTCATATCCTTTCATTCCTTTGATTTTTATGACATGAATGTGGGGAACTTATTGCAGTAAAACAATTCTCTTTCTTTCTTTCATTTTCTTTTTTCCTTCCTTTTTCATGATTGTTTCAGATTGATGGGCCTTTAGTGGTAAGTGCACTTTCTAATCTTTCTTAGCTTGTGACATAGCATTGTTTTCTGTTTTCTGTGAGTGCTTTCTGGATACATTAGCATGGCTAAAATAATCTGATGTTATATTTCTGTATGTTCTCGAACATTTCAAGCTGTTGTACTTTTAGCTGACTCTTCTTTCTTTTTCCTGTAGATCTTCGAGACGGTGAACTCATTCATGGAGAAAATTTCAGTCTCTTCGCTGCTATGTCTGCCTTGGAGGTACTGTTAAATCCTTATCACCGTTTGTCTGTTCAATTTTGTACTACACTTCATACTATTTCTGCAAGCTTTGCATCCCTGCAAGAAAGTTCGTGATCTGGATGGAAGATCTCAAAAATTTTCCTGCATTTTAAGAGGGAGGGGGGGGGGGGGAGATTTCTATCACTCCCAGTAAACTTTACCTATCATGGAAGATCTCAAAAATAGTCCTGCATTTTAAAGAGGGGGGGGGGGGGGGTTAGATTTCTACCACTCCCAGTGTACATTACCTATAAGTCCCCAATTTCCCTATGAAAAGTTTGTTTTGCCAGAAAGACAGAATTTTGGACTCCTAAGTAGGAAAATCTTAGAAAAGAATTATCATCATGGATTGAGTCTTTGACATTATATTTTTTCGTAACTTTCCAAAGCACATTGAATTTTTCCCCCCCTTTTTGGGTCCAATGGATGGTTAACTCAAAGAACTTAATAAAACACTAAAAGTCTAAGATATAAGAAACAAGCAGTTTTTTACCCCTGAAATAAAGGCCCAAAGTAAAATTGCAGGCATAATACTGAAAATAGAAACTATTTTCTCACTTGAAAAGTCAAACATAGAACTTGAGCACTTGGACAATGCATAAAATGAACCAAATTGTCCTATAACAACATATAATGATCCAAATAAGATAAAGATACTGACCCACATGACTGGAGCAGGACCCAAACCCATGTCCTAAGAAATCTGTTGAAAACACCTTTGCAGCTCAAAGTTAAAAGAAACAAATAAAACCAAACCAAAGAGATACATGATGGCTTTAGTTCAGTGGCCCATCATAAAAATCAACACTCTTGTGTTTGGGGCCTATGGCTAGAGAAGCTCCCTTCTGAGCATCACACCCTTTTAGATTTGTTACTTTACTTTGGAGGAAGTAGTGAATTATAGTGACCGGAGGATAAGCTAGAGTTAATATATTTCATCTTGGTTCTCTCATTCATAAGGAGGGTCAGAATAACGAGGATATTGCCAATAATAAGAATGAGGTTTGTAAGAGTTTCAGAACTTGAGCAACCAGAATCAAAGGAGGAGAAAGGAGAGGAGGAGGATGAGAGAAACCGAGAGATGGAAGAGAATCGGCTGTGCGATAGATTGGATAATCTGATCTATTGCCCAGCAGTCTATTTATTAAGCCTGATAATTACATAATCAAATTAGAACTCTAAAGTCTAAACATAATAGGAAACCTAAGTCTAGTTACAGTAGGAAAACAAGGATCCAATAACTATCTAAACTACTTAAACACACAATCCCATAGTATAGAGGTTCATGGACAGCCATGGACCTCCAACCAAGACGCATGCACTCTACACTCTGCCCTCAAGCTGGAGTATCTATATCTCCCATACCCAACTTGGAACAACCATCAAGAAACGCAGGTCAAAACAGCGCCTTTGTAAACATATCACCAAGTTGATTGCCGGATTTGATAAATGGAATTGCGATAATCCTTTGTATAACTGCATTCCTCACAAAATGACAAACAACCTCAATATATTTAGTCCTCTCATGAAAAATTGGATTGCTAGCAATATAAATTGCAGCTTGATTATCACAATACATCTTTATTGGTTTAGGAACTATGAAACCAAATTATTGTAGGAGAGACTTCAACCATATCAACTCAGCTGCAGTATGAGCCATAGCTCTATACTCAGCCTCTACACTCGACCTAGCCTCAGTAGTATGCTTCATACTCCTCCAAGAAACAAGATTACCACCAACAAATGTAAAATATCTAGTGGTCGATCGACAATCTTGGCATCACCAGCGCAATTAGCATCAGAATAACCCACAACATCAGTGTGACAATGATGACGATAAATAAGGCCTTTGCCTGGAGCACCTTTAAGATACCTCATGATGCAGGATGCAACGTCCCAATGAGCATGTTTAAGACTCTCCATAAAAAAAAGGGAGAGGGTTTGTCATGTTTTGCTCAGCAGGTATCAAAAGTATGATTTAACTTGCCACAGAACACTGTCTGACGGGTCAGTCACTCTGCTGTTCACCTGTACTGCGACCACCACGATGGCATGACCTCGCCTTCGACATGAGCCCCCGCCCTCTCCCATAGAAATTAAAGCCTTGGCCACGACCAGCAACTAATGCAGAACTGTCTTTAGGAGAGGTATCATGGCGACAAGGTGTAACAATATGTTGAAGACATGCAAAAGATTCATTAAGTGTAGGTACCTTCTCCCCCAACAGTTAACTGACTCTTAAAAGACTCATAATCAAGATTTATTCCAGCCATAAACTTGATAACATAAAACTCTTCCCGTTGAAATTGCAAATGTTCCAAGTTAGTGGTAAGTGGCTCATGGATATTGAGCTCCTCTCTTATACCTGTGAAAGCATTGAAGTATTCATTCAATGAATTGTTTCCCTGCTTAAAGGTAAAAAGTTTATCATATAACTCATAAACTCTGGATATATTCTTCTCTTGGGATAAGGTTCACTTCAAATCATCCCACACTCCTTTGGCAGTGGGGTGGAACATTACATTAGCTATAATAGCCTGTTCTATGTTGTTCCACAACCATATAAGGAGGGTATTATTCTCACGCATCCACTCCTCATAGGCTTTTATATCAGTAGGGTCCTTCGAATCAGCGGAAGGAGGATCAGATTGGAGCCTTGGAGATACTTCAGCTTCCCTTTTGCTTTAATATAAACCTTGACTGCCTGAGCCCATAATAGATAATTTCCACAACTCCATTGAGTTTAATGGTGGTGATCTGGATATTGACATTGTTCGTGGAGAGCTTAGGATCAGTCATCGTGCGCGGCAGAAAATACTAATAAGATAACTAGAGGCAGGTACAACCCTCTGGCCAGCAAACAACCTTGTATCGAAAACTTAATGAAATCTCTGAGTTATAGGTCTCCAAGTTTGTAGATATATGGTAGACCACTAGGAAATAAAAACCCCTAAAAATCACAGAAGATTGATGAAGATCTGAGAACCAGCAACCTTAGAAATTGATTCTGAAAGTGAGAAAACTAGAAAATTAGTGATTTTCAAATACCAAAAAACTAAGGTGTCTGATTGATACCAATTCAAGGTTGAAGGACCTGTTATAATGGAGGAACAACCCCCCCCCCCCCCCCCCACAACAAAATCAGGGGAATCTACCGAATGGATCCCAACTAATTTCAGAATCTATAGTTCTGAAAAAATACCAGAAAACAGAGTATCACAGGGAGATAAGAAACTAATCTGCAACTCGGAAGTACAAGTCGAATGTACCTCCAGGAGGGTAAAAACAATCTTCAAAACTTGTGATCCCTCTGCTGGCCTGATGTAGAGGAGTCGATAGTCATCAGAAAAATCAATCAGGAAATTACAGCCAGCATGTTAGAGCAATAAAATACCTCCAGTCAATTGATTACTCCATAGAAACAGATATAGATAAGAAGGAACCCTAGTTTATCATTATTGCACCATCAACTAGGGCCATATGTAGATATTATGCAGCATAGGGTGCTGCAACCCTCGAACAGAGATTCCTTTAGACTTTCAAACCAGAATATGATGTTGGGATTGATTATTGATGAAGCTCTGATACCATGTAAGAGTTTCAGAACTTGAGCAACCAGACTCAAAGAAGGAGAAAGGTGAGAATGAGGGTGAGAGGAATCAAGAGATGGAAGAGAATAGGCTGTGCAATAGATTGGATAATCTGATCTATCGCACAGTAGTCTATTTATTAAGTCTGAAGATTACATAATCAAATTAGAACTTTAAAGTCTAAACGTAATAGGTAACAAGTCTACTTACAATAGGAAAAACAAAGAACCAATAACTATGAAACTGTCTAAACTACTTAAATACACAATCCCACAGTATAGAGGTCCATGGACACCCATGGACCTCCAACCAAGACACATGCACTCTTACACAGTTTATGTCATTAAAGTTAAAACCGAACTGTGATGAGACAAGGATAAGACCTGCCATGCTTGGTGGGGCAAAATATTGGGCAACCAAGAAACAATACATGCATGAATGTAGTCTATATGAGGATCTTGAGATGGAAGAGTGGCAAGACAAAAAATATAGAAATAGAAGTGAAGGGGGAACTTGGATTAGAATCTTTTGGTGATGCGATGCGAACCAGTGTGAAAAGGAACGAGTGCTTGTGATTTTTAGAAGAAATAGATAAAGGGATCCTGTAGAACAGGATTTGTGTGTCCAACCCAAAGTGGTTAGGAGAAGGTTTAATTGGGTTGAGTTTATCTACATCTTCTTGGAGAGTTTCTTTGGAGTGATAGTATAATTAGAATTGTTTCTTCATTCTTGGATGTGATGCTAAAACTTGTGATCATGTGATAATATGCTATGCAAGCTTGAAACCTCCTATTTGATAGTAAGGCTCAAGGTTTCTTAGCAGTCGGACTTCTATTATCTCTCCAGAAGCAATTAATTGTTGAAAAATTCCTGTCATGTTCATTAGGTCTTTTCTAAGCTGTTCTTACCTTTCCTGTTTCCATTTTATTAGATAATGGATCCAAAGATGGATTCTGGTATTGAAAATTCTGGATACCATTCTATTGAGGAAGCCATTGAGAATGGTGCTGCTCCAGTTCCTTTAAGTTTTGACAGGACGGTTGATGTTCAATGCAGTATTGATGTGATGGACCATCTTTTGTCTTGCGAGGTAGTATTAGAAATATGCTTTCTTTTTGTTTTTCACCTTTTCCTTTTTTTTTTTTAATATTTCCTGTATCTTAAATCCTTCTTATATGGCAGGCAACATGGCACAAAGGTCATTCATTGGCACAAACTGTCTTTTCTTGCATCTACCTTCTCAGGCTTGACAGAACATCGCCACATGCCTTGTTACATTCTTATTGCAGGATCATACGTGCAACCTGCAATGTTATCATTTCAGTTGTCTCAGATGCTCGTACCCATGAAGTAAATACTTCCATAGATTTTTTCTGTAATAGATCCATACTCTTGATTTGGTTTCTCTGTGAACCTTGTGATTTTTTGTGTGTGTGCGTGGGGGGGGGGGGGCAGGGCGGATACTATGAACTGTCTATGTAGATCTACGACAAACTATCTAAAGTAGTTGATTCGTTAGCAAACAAAACTTATGATAGCTTAAATAGCACACCAAATGCCTCCTTGAATGGGTACAGGAGGAACCAAAGGGGGGATATAGACCTGAAGTGAGACAGGAATGAGCACCATCTATGATAGTCTTGCTGGTTTTATTGGGAAGGCCATTGTTGTCCTTATGTCAAAGGAATTCTATTCTGAGATCTGAACCCTTTTAATGATTTAGGTCTCATAGAACTTGTAACGAGTAATTGACTCATTGAACCTTATACCACTTATTTGAGGTTGGCTAAGGATTACCTTTTCAATTTTACTATTATTATTATTATTATTATTTTGTATTTATTTAATTACTTTGGTGGCCAAAATTGTGATGAAAAGTGGGATCGTGAACTCTTTTTTTCCTTTTGTAGGAAGAGGATCATTTTACAATGGCATACGGTCTACCTTTGAATGGGGAGGGAGATGAAAAATGCCTGTCAATGCTAAATGCTGTTGAAGAAACAATTTCTCGCCAGTTGCGCGCCTCTAAAGCTCTATCATCCAAAAGGGGATTATTGGAAGGTTGTTGGACCATTGACAATATTATAACTGTTTCTTTTGAATAAGAATTTAGCAATATTGGCCAATGAAAATGTAATTCCATACTTAAAGATCTTCCCTTTATACCATGGTTACCATTCAGGGACTTTTTCATTGTTTATAACACTATTGGATCTGCAGCTTGAAATTAATGGCCAACGCATTGCATGTCATCACATGGTCATCAGTTTGTGGAGTCAAGTCTCAAGTGTTGAGCAATCATTTAGAATCCTCACAACATCATTCAAAGTGATTCTGACACAAGAAGAAATCATTTGAATGTCAAAGTAGATGCTACGCATGGCATTGTCATTTCTCATTTTGGATTGTGTCTAGTAATCAAAATTTGCATTTTAGCAATCTACATCTTGGCCCGTGCTACTTGACAATGGTGGCTCATGCTCTCGTTGTTCCTCATGGTTTGGGTAAAATTGTCTGGAGAAAATATGGCATCTCTTCCTGAGGGCTAAGGTGACCCAGAACTTAGACTAATTAGGCTTTGATAAATGTGTCTTTTATTTATTTCTTTGACTTTTTTTGGGGGGAGGGGGTGGTTGGATGTGCAACAAAAGAAATTTGTTACTAATGATAGATGCTTACAACATCTTGTACAATCATAAGAACAAAACAAAGATGAAATAGCAAAAACCTTTTGCACATCCCAACAAGCAATCTGCTGTATCCTCTTCTGCCAAAAGATGTATAATGTGGGTTAGCTAATCTGAAACCTCTTTCTTTTATTTATCCAGTGTCAACACTTTATCCCTAGTAAGATCCATTAAAAAAATATTCACTCCATGTGGGTCCCTTTTTACCCTAATTCTTCATCATTTTCCTATCAACCTCCAATTCTTCACAAAGAATCTCATATCAAGACTTAACCAAAAACAAATCCCTGGCCCAAGCCTGTGAAACATTTGAGCCTGACCAGTTGGAATGAACTAAAAATTCAGCGAGCCTTTGAAGTTTGAAGAAGCCTCAAATAGTCTTCCACTTCCTGATCAAACAAACTGTGCCTGGAAAGTATGCAACACACCCACTCACCAAATCATACATTTTCGGGTAGAAACCCCTTTATTTTCTGCCACCATAAAGTCATGGAACCTTACATAAATCCCCAATTCCATCTAATCATCTTTCCAAAACTTCACCTTCTCCCCACCCACCAATTTCAGCACAATATGTCTGAAAATACCAGCATGAACTTATCCCAAGCCCATTAGATACCTAAATCTCTACAATCCTATCCTCATCCATCAATTTCATATGTCGGTTGATGTCATGAATGATAAGCACTCATGTGTGCCAAAAAAATCTTCATCAATTGGAATTAAGAGGTTTCCTTTAGTTTATTTCACTTTTTGAATACTTCTCAGATTCCTTTATTTTAACCTGCATCGATTATCTTATCTTTGTTACAACCTTCTCATGATTAGTGATCACCATACTCCAAGCAACATATGAACATAGATAGAATGGAATTGCTAACAGGATTCATGTAGCTACCCAAGTAGTTGGGCTAAGGTTATTTGGAGGATTGACTATTTGGCATGTCTTCCCTTTTGTTTCTGAGATTTAATTTAAGAGCAGGTCTACTTAATTAGATAATCATATACTTGACTACCTCTGCCATGCTCCTCGAATAACAGAGTGGGGGAAATAACTCTGCTTCAGTATTACTGAGATTTGATGCTATTTACTAAATTAAAGATGCACGTAGATGGGCTTTCGTGGTACATTGATAATCTTGATTGATAATAGCAGGCTAGTTTGTTTTAGAATATTATTTTGATAATGGGAATGCCATGATGCAGATATAGGGCCAGTACAAACAAATCCTGATTTGGAAGAAGGATTTTGCAAAGCTTTGCTCTGCCGTTTACGCTTTCGTAAGGTCTTATCCTGTGTTTACTCTCCTTTCTCATTAGTTCTGTTGTGGAGATGGTTTATATAATGTTCCTCTTGTTGCACTGTACATATCAAAGTAGGAACCTTATTATGTTAACTGGAACTATTTCAATCAATTTAATCCTCTGTGGATAAATTTTAACATCTTATTGTCATGTATGTCCACAATGAACCTCATTGAGGGACCATAGAACTTGAAAGTGGCCTTGCTTACCAAGTTTCCATAAAAGACCAAACTTATTATCACAGATTTTTCCCTGTCAAGGGCATATTGAATGCCTGACTAGAATTCATATAATTCCTTGGTTGCTTTTGTGTCCATTATTGTTTTACTCCTTATTTGAACTTAGGGAATCAAACGTTTTGCAGCTATGAGCCTATGACCGTATTTAGCCCTACAGAGGTTCTTCAAATGATTTAAAAATCTGATACTTAATTTAATGTTCTCTTGATGATATGATATTTGACTCAGGAAACTATGGTTTAAAATTTTCCGTTTTAATTCTTCTCCCAATGTCTTAACTCTGTGTTTTGTGCATAAATATTGAATAAATTTTGCTGGTATAACATGATTGAGCCTTGTCAAGCATTTGCTTGAGTTGGTAGTGAGAATTCAATTTAAGGAAGATACAATGGATAGAGATTGATAAAATCCAAAGGAGGTTTGTTTGTTCTTTTTCCTTTCTTCTCTTTCCTAGTCTCCATGCTCACATGACCTCCTAACTCCATACTCAGCTAGGTAATCCCACGCATCATTGGACTAGAGACAAGACTAGAGCAACTCAGAACCAACCCCTTAATTAAGTCTTCTAGTGTTGTTCATCCTAAATGAACAACTTAATCACATTGCTTGAAACACTCTCTATTTGAACATTGACCTTAAACCCCCTTTAAATAATTTTTTTGGGGGGAAGGGTTTGCTGTCCAGTCGCGTGGCTCCTGCACCAGCACAGGGGCCAATGAGGAGGCGCGCAGGGGCATCTAGCAGGAGGGGCAGGGTGGTCACTACCCCCCTTTATGTGTGGACATAGGGAACGCGATCAGGCAGTGGTCTTTTTCCCTTTTTTTTTTTAATTAAATTGTTTCTGTTTTAGCCCATGATGGCAAGTTAAAATTCAATTTAGAGGTCTTGTTTTGCATGATGAATGCCTCATAAAACAAACAAGAAGAAAAGTACTAGAGTAATGAGAAACAAGCTCACAAGAACAATGACTTAACATGGTTTGGCCTTATTGCCTACATGCATGGGATAGTCACATAGTTGTCAAGACGAATAGGCGACCCAAGGCATTGGAGGGTCGTCTAGGAGCCCGCCTAAGTGTGCAGTGTATGACTATATGTAATATAATAATGATAATTTTATATAATTATACATTTATACTTTTACGCAACATAGAAGCCATGTCAATGCAATATGATGTAATTATGCTAGTAATGACCTAATATGAGAAAATCAACATGTAATAAACAAAGTATAGAATACCATGTAAGCATAAATCAACGTAAACTCATGAAGTGTCAATATCGCGTGCTGTCGCCTTGGACCCAAGAAAGAGCTTGGACGCCTAGGCGACACTCGGACAACTATGAATGGTCAGTTTGCACTAAAAGAAAGGATAAAACTATCAACCTGTAGGTCTCTCTCTCTCTCATGCGTGCACACACGAGTGAAGAAATGCCAAAATAGGTGTAGTTATTAGAAGATCAGTGTTACTTCAGTTATTCCATTTGTTATAATTTTATTGGCCCGTTAGATAATTTTTTTTCGCTTTTTGGTGGAATTGACCTTTAGATCCTAGTCATATAAAAGGACTTCTTCACCAGGACATCAGGCAATTGGGAATCTCTTTTCTAATTGAAAGAAGTAATCTTTTTTTCCCTCTGGAAAAAAGAGAGATTGAAAGAGCTAATCCTTTTGGTGTTGGGCATTGCAAACCTTAACCCTAGATCTATGTTCTTCTCCCGATCTGATTTCTCTATCGGTATCAGGTTTTCTTCTTTGGTGCTTTTTTTCTTGTCTATGCTCTTGGGTTGCTGCTGTTATTAAATTTATGCTAATTTTGCACCTATTATTTTGCTGCTGCATTTGTGTACTTCTTCTGTTATCTAACATCAGATGTACATTAATTGAATGGCTGATAATACATGATAGGGGCAAGTGTAAAACCCATACGTGTACAATGTCTCCCTTTCACAATCCCTAAAAAGGCTGCAAACAATGGATGTTCCTAGGTTGCTGAAAGAGTAAAATTGTCAAAACAGTTGGTAAGAATGTAAGATTATATTATTTAAGATGTGAATTATTTGGTAATTTGTTGTATGTCATTGTGATAAGTTGTATGATCAGACCATCCTACCACCCAAAGTAGGTAAAGTCAGTTCAATCTTCCTAATTCTAAAGAGCAATTGAACAGCTTAAGAGTCTATTTTGGTCATAATTGAGTCTAAGTACGGCAGGTTTGGAATTACACTCCCCCTCCAAAAAAAAAAGGTAGGTTATAACTTGTTTTTATTTATTAACAAAATTTTGTGAGGGCTTCCCAGGGTCTGAACTTTTCTGGATTTTTAAACAAAGTTTTTAAGTGTGTACTGGTAGAGGGTGGGCCTTGTTGCAGCGGTAAGGTTGCTCCATTGTGACCAAGTGGTCACGGGTTCGAGTCTGGAAACAGCCTCTCTGCGAAAGCAGGGGTAAGGCTGCGTACATTATGATCCTCCCCAGACCCCACAGTGGTGGGAGCTTCGTGCACTGGGTACGCCCCTTTTTTTTTAAAAGTGTGTACTGGGTTGGAGAACTGATTATGGTGTTTATAGCTCTAAACAAAAAGGTTTTACTGGGCTTGAGCTCCTAACCCAATTTGTTGATTTAGCATGCTCCAAACATGAGATAGTGCTTTTGAATCCAGTTTATCCACAATCAAATTAAAAGATGAAATAAAAGTCTGAGTTGTCATTTTGGAGGTTATGATTGTAGATATGTTGAGGAGTACAAAATGTCCTCGTCTACCATGCTTCAGTATTCTGTTTTTAAGTAGTTTAAATATCCAAACAATCAAGTCCTATGATATGCTTTCTCTCCTACATTTCTCCCAAGCATCAAGTTGTATATATTTCTACAGCTTTTGCAACTTGGCATTGTCTATGTACCGTAAGAATGGCCTCATGCATTATGCACCTGTATCTTATCTATTGACAACTGGACCTTTTTACTTTACTTCTTTTCTAATACATTTTTATCTCATCTCCACTGTATTCAGCACTTTTACCATGTTCTCACGTGTATGAGGAAACCTCAAGGAAGAGGTTTGGAGTTGGCCAGGAAACATATTGCCTCCTGCTTATCAGAGTTAGTAAACATTCAGAAATCTGTGGAGTTCCTTAGGTCTAACGCCTCTGAATCTTGTCAAGATGATATTGGAGATACAACAACAGCTTCTGGTCGTCGATCTGTTGGGTTTGATGGATGTATAAACACTAGATTATCAGCCCCCACTCCTCCCCGTGCAATTAAAATTTTGAGCTGGAAAAAGGTGACTTAATGGTTAACTTACACTAATAAAAATATTTCAAGTTAAATTAATAATGAAATATTTCTGTTCTTTTTGTGCTAGGCTATTGAGTATTTTGAAAAGCTTCTTCACGACCTAGACATTATTTGTTCATTCTCTCTGGATCCTTCATTAGAAGTTATTTTGCGCTTTGTGGTTCAATTCCAAAAAACTCAACCTGATTTGGTTGCAAGAGCTCATCTGCAGGTCAGCTTATTTGCCTCTTGCATTTTCTTATAGTTCTCCTTTCTAATGTTGCTGCTTTTCATTTTTTACATGTTAATCCATTCAACCGGTGTCTTCTCAATCTAATTGATCTTGCTCCTGTGTATAGCTGACAATGCATTGTATTCATTTCTGCATGTAGAGTTGTAAATTATCTAGTCCTTGACCCTTGCCACTTCAATTCCCTGAATATGTAAAGTTAACATGTTATATTTGTCAATAGATTGTGATGGACTGTGGAACTCCTCTTGCATATCCTTGTGTTTAATTTATAAAAGTTGATGTTTACTCCAAGATGGTTTCTCTTGTCAGTTCATTTAGCCCAATAGTCTAGTATTAGTATGTGCTAGTACTGTTTAATACTAAAATTCTCACACTTATGCTTTGGCACCTTGACAACTGATGAACAGCGTCTACTAGTTCAAGATGGGAAACTTTATGGACGTGTTCTTATCTTCGATGTGATCTCCAGAGCTGCTGCATTACCCGAAATCTCAAATATTCATGGAGTTCAGAAGAACGAATTGATTGTACAGCTAGCGCAGGCGAGTGTTCGATTTTCTATTTTGGACATTTCCAGTGCTCCTTGGATCGTTTCTCATGTTATGGAGTCTTGTATGGTTATGTATAGCTGTACAGTAACAACTTTCCGGATTCTTCATCTCATTAGAAGAACTAGGGATCTTTGCTCTCAAGTCTTAAGGGGAGTTAATCTTTTTCATGGAGGATGTGTTCTGCTATCCCTCTAGAGGATGAATTTGTCACCCTGGGTGGGGGAGGGTGAATAGGGATGCTTTGTACTTGTGTACTTATCTTGTAGTACCTCTTTGAGGTTTTTTCCTGGCTTTTCCCTTCTTCTTGTATTATATTTCCTGCACTTCTGTTGCTTTTTCCAATAAAATTTAATTGTTACTTCTTTTTTTTTTGGTAGGGGTGGGGAAGAAAAACTTTCTTGCCCGATTGATATATTCACCCTATTTGGTCAATTTTTTGGCTAAAAGATTCCTTTATTGACCCATCAAGTGTTGGGTTCCAACATCCATGAATGTGTTGCACACATACATCAGAGAACCATTTTTTTTTTTTAATATTTCCATCTCCATTAGTAAAATTTGTTTAGTTCGTCTGACTTTGATGACATGGTACTGCTGCAGCTACTGATCAACTTACTTAAAATTCTTTGTACAAATGCTGCATGGCAAAGACGTAAACTTGGGAAGATATTACAAGACTGGAGTATTATCTCCATGCAGGTTTGTGCTTATTCATTAATCATTACATGAATATATTCTGAACTTGTATGACCCTGTTTTGTAGTTTTGTTGTGAACTTATGTGGGTGTCTTATATTTTAATTTTTCCTGCCTAGATCCACTTGGGATGCTTCATTTGGTCAATGTTAACTAGCATACTGAATTTAGTAAGCATTATGTGGACTATCCTTATATATCTAATTATATGATGATATTATCAAAATGGGAAACAAATTATACACAAATATTTGTCTTCTGTTACTGAATCTGGTATAGGATAAGCAAGTAATGAGATTGAGCATCTTGAATTACTGAAGACATGTTGAGGGAAACTCTTACAAGTCTGGGATTTTAGGACAGGCGTAGCAGGACTGAATGTCTAAGATGCTCAGTAAAGAATACTAGTCTTGGGAATTATTTTTTTTTGGTAATAAGGATTCTTATTCATTGCGTGTTAAACACGTAGTGGATGAATTACAAAGTTCCATCAACCATGGAAAGGAGGTGGGCCAAACTGTCGTACACGCCGTGGACAGGGCCTTCCGAGCTAAGGAATCTGCTAATGAATTAGCTTCCCTAGAAACAAAAACAAAATTACACGCTAGGAACAGAGAGGATAACAAAGAAATATCCTCAATGATAGGCTGGCAAGAGAGAGGGGCTGTTCGGCCTTGGTTGTCGACATAAGCAATAACCTCCTGACTGTCTGATTCAACAATCAGATGATCCACACAAAGGGCAAGGGCCTCAAGCAAGCTGCTCCTAGTAGCCATGGCCTCTCCTTCAGTGATATTGTCGAACTTGGAGATCTCTGATTTTGCCAGAATGGGAGTGCCCCGAGGGTCTTTAATCACAATTCCAACACCACATAACTTTCGATCTGCTGTCCAAGAGGCATCACAATTGACCTTCATAAAAGGTGAGGCAGGGGCAGACCATTGGAAAGGGGGAGAAGGTTGGACCGATTGGATATCTGGTCGAGTAGTCGATAAGGCTGAGAAATACTCCACATGACCTTTATAGGCAGCTTGAATCACCTCACCTGGCTCCCATTTTCACCTTCCAAAACTGAGATCGTTTCTCGCTTTCCACAGGTGCCAAGCAAGAAAAGCAGATAAGCCTTGCATCTCCTGGCTTCTTTTCTTCCCTTGATGCTGGAAAATCTTCCATTGATTAACCCAATCAGCTACAGAAAAGGAAGGATCTGGGGAAACTCTGAAGGCCGCTGAGCTGCCGAACCATACTGCCTTGGCAAAGTCGCAGTGCAATAGAACATGCTCCGTATTTTCCAGGGCACCACATCAACTGCAAAGAGGCTCGATCGGGACTCCTCTCTGCTGAAGACCTTCTCCAGATGCCAGGGCATTGGCACACGCTCTCCTCAAGAAGGTTTTAATTTTAGGCAAGGTACTAAAACTCGGGTCTCGGTACCAACTCGACTCTTGGAAAAACCGAGACCAGTCGAGATCTCGTCGAGACCTCGCCGAGTTGGTGTATTTTTTTTTTTCCAACTCGAAGTCTCAACTTTGGGTCAACCCGAGATCCGAGATCTCGCCGAGATATGTCGAGTTTTGTCCAATCAGGTAAGGTATATAAGTGGTAGGTGGGTTAAAATAATGGGTCGAAATCGAGATCCAACCGAGATCTCGGTGAGATCTCGTCGAGATATTTCACTTTTGAGACTCGTAGGCAGTCTCGTCTCGGCTTTTCCAAAAACCGAGAAACTCGGCGAGATCTCGCTAGTTCTCGAACTATGATTTTAGGGAGGGTACTACAGCTCCAAATAGACCTCCATACATTTTCTGGGGTGGAGTTTAGGCCGTTCACCCTTGAGGAGGATTGGTTGTTCTGAGCTTCTCTCTGCTGAAGGTTATATTGCATATAGTCTTGGGATATTAGGACAGGCACAACAGGACCCTAAGATGATTAGTAATAATATTGAAGAAAAAATTTGTAGAGATCTATGTATCTGTTACTTCCTAAAGCATAAATATTCTATTAATTAATATTCAACAGAACTAGTCGATAGACTTAATAATTCAGTTTCTTTAAGGTTCCAATTTTACCATCTCTATCTCTCTCTCTCCCCTCCCACCTTGACCTGGAAGTCAGCTGTGTGTGGACTCTTTCACTCCTAGACGACTTTTCACTTTCATGGTTTCTTTTCTTGTCCCACTTTTCCAAAAATATCCATCTCCAATCTTCTAGTTCTCTCTTTTATTTATTTATTTAATTTATTTTGATATTATAATAAAACTTGTGGTTTTTTTTATGTCTGCTAAGATATTGTTGCTTTTTTTTATTTTTTATTGATGGTTAGAAGAGAATAAAACTTCATGTCTGATTCTCAGTTTATGCTCTGGCTGTGATATATGTTGTTCTCAGCTTGAGCTGGCTTCCCAGAGAGACTTTAGGGATATGTCAAATATTACAGATGATGAGGTATGTTGCTCTGACATCAGTCTTCTAGAATGAATTATAAATCTAAGGTACCTGCCATAAACAGTAAGGATGGTGCACCAAGAGTGGAATCCAGAGTGGATAACTTCCCACATTTGCGGGTTTGGATGGGGGACTGGCCATTTAGTCAGCTTCGCTAGGAGCAATGTTTTTAAGACAGGACCAGACATCTGATAGTCTGTACCAATAGTTTCGATGGTAAATAATATGCTGGTTAATGTCCAATATAATTTAAAAGGGCAAAGGTTTCTTAAATGGTCCACTTAGGAAGCCTTGCCAAAATGGGGCCGTGTAAAAGCAATTTACCCAATTCATAATTTTTTTTATGGACCAAAAGTGCATTTGTCCTTGATGGTGAGTAGAGATCTGGAGTTCAATTCCTTTCAAACGTTCTTTAGTGTTCAACAATTTTGACATACAAGATTTGATGTTGGCTCTGGCTGGTCCAATCATCCAACTTGAATAGTCTGAATGATCCCTTGACCAGTCTACTGTTTTTTAATAGGACCTCCAGTCCTATGGTTGGTATTACCATTGGACCTAATAGTTAGCAGTCCAGACAGTGTGACTGCCTGATCAAGTGGTCCATGAAAACACTGCCTTTGAGGTTTCCTTTCTCCAAAATAGTCATGACTAGGTTGTTGTAACATCTGATCTATCTCATTCTGTTGGATGGTCAGGAAACAAATTTCAAGTCCTTGCAACATATTCATAGAATAGTGTATTTGAACATTTGAATGGGTTGATATTCATGGCATAGGAGGTTGAAGATGGGACCTATTATGGGTCCTGCTGACTTTGCATCTCATTACCAGTATGCTGTTGGTTGATTGTCCTTACTGTTGACCCAAGAGGTACCTTAGAATATCTTTTGCTTAAGTACACCGTTTTTTAGCATTTAGAATAATATGGATAATGTTTATAGCTTAGCTGTATGTTTTACCGCAGTTCACTTGTTGTGCAGAATGTAGCCATGAAACTGTCAAAACATCTCCTTATTTGGGCAGAGGAACAAATGTATTGGATCGCTTCGCGTTTCCTCATTTTGGGATTCGAGCTGGAGCTCTATTCTCCTAGTGAATACTGCATGGTGTACTGGTATATGTACATTGTCTTGATGAAACTTGCAGAAATTGCACAGTTCAAGATGGTGACAGTCAGTGACAGTAGTGAGTATGCTTTTAAATATGTTACTGTGTAACTTGTTATCTTTGTTATTAGGACTTATTGGGCCTATAGCTGACAACAATGTGTGGCACAGCCAAGAGAGTTGGAACCATAACTTGTTGGTTGCCTACGTCTCTTACAAAGAAGATAGGAGAATAAAAAATTATAAAAAAAAAATTGATTTTAGCACCTGATCCAACAGGTTCCTATGGATGGTCTCAGAGGGAGGAAAAAGAAAAACCCATAAATTTGCGATTCTCATCCTCTCTTTTGGTACTTTGGTCGAAGGAGATCAGTCTCCTTGGTGGATCCATGGAATAGTGGTCCCACAATTAACTTTTTTTTTTTTGCATGGGATACCATCTTGATTAGCAATGTCATTACTTGGCTGACATGGGTTTTATTAACTGTCAAGCTAAACGCAAAGGGAAGAAAAAAAGGGATCTCACAAAGGATATTATGAGGGATTCTCATATCACACCTACAGTCATGTTCCTCCAGTGTTACATTTGTCTCTCTGAAGGACTCACAATGGTAATTGTTCCTATTTCAACTTAAATTATTTTAACCGTTTCAGTAACACTTGAACAGATGCAATGGTGTAAACTGAGGTCAAATTTGGTCCTTGGGCAGCATCATTGGATATATGGCACATCTTCGAGGACCACAGGTTTACTGATGTTTAGACCCACCATGCTTGAAGGTTTGTGGTTCCACAATCCTACATAGATCAGGGTATAAGAATACAAGCCATCCTACCTGCTTTTGCTGATGTTACAGCCACAAAAAGAGTCCGTCAGTTTTCATATTTTTAGAGGAGTTTGAGCCTTAAATGATCATAACGTAGTTGTTTTTACCCCCTTTGCATCCCTAATGATCTTAATGTAGGGAGGGGTTCTATACTTCTATTACCTGTTTGGCATCCATGATCATAAATTTCCTTATATTTGTGTCATCTCTGTGGCAAAGACAAAGGATACTGCATTTGTCTACTCTAATTTAAATGTTCCCCTTCAATTATACCAGTTTGATTAATTAATCATATCAATCCTTCCAGATGCTTGCTGCTTTGAGGAATGAACACAAACTTTTGGAGGGATCAAGTGCTTTCAATACTGAGCAAGAGGTATGTATGTACTGTTCTTGTGTCAATTTTCCTTAATACCTTTAGGTGTTCAATGTGGAGTATAATGGGTAAAACAGCTGAGTTATTTTGCAACTTAGCTGCCTGTCTAGAGAGATTTATTAAATCTGTTTGTTTTCGCAACAACTTTGTACCTATTAAATCTGTTTGCTTTATACTTTGCCAGAGATTCATCCAGCACTTTGAGCTTCTACAAAAGGCTCATGTTCCCCCTCACGTAACATATTTCCTGTTCAAGGAATCTACAATTCATACCCACTTCTCAGTGAGTATCTCAGTGAATTGTCATTTCTGTCTCTTATTTTCTTCTATCTGAATTTTCTTTTTCATCACAAATATAACTTGACTGCTCAATCATTTTCGTTTCTTTTCCAAGACTGTTGTTGAATACAATTACTTTAGAGATGCTCAAAGGATCGTGAAGGAGCTGAAGAGTAGTTTCTCTAGTGATCCAGACAGACTAGCTGAACTCCAACAAATAGAGCAGGTTGCTGAGCGTAACCGGGTAGCTCTCAATGTCATTTGTCAAGTTGGGGCACAGGACCCGTCCCTTAAGATTTCTTTTGAGCTCAGCCACCATCCTTGCTTTGCGATTGCTATTGTCAAGAGATCTTAAAATTGGATAGCAGCAGCCCAGTGGCCATGATCAATTTTGAAACCCAATGTAGGTCTTCTAGGTAATCTGAACCGTGTCAATTGGCGAATGTAACATTAGTCCTTGAAAAGAAAAAAATACCCTTCAATTGATATTGAAATGAAAGGGATAGTTACATTTGGAGAAGGACATGAAAGTATTTAATTTGTGTAAAATTACTTCTAAGTTATTGAATTCCATCCAAAAAATAAAATATTTTTCCATGAACATTGTAAGATAATTTTATGGGTCTGGTTTTCATACACAATCGGGCACCCTTCATTCAGTAGGCAGGCAGAAATGGTATAACACAGGGTCAATTTATGTCTATCCGATGACTGAAATGATGAACACCGCTGTGCACATAATTTTGTCCAAGTATATCAAATAAACTACAACTCAACAATGCCTTATCTCAACTGTTTGAAGTCAGCTACTGATCGTACTGTCTATTGGTAAGTCCTCAGCTCACAAAATCGTTGCACATCCTTCCCAAGTACTTATTTTCTCTGTTTGGACTTCCAATTGTCACTATTGACAATTTATTATTGTATTCCTTGCTTGTTTATTGAGATACTTCAGGATAACACCCATCAAGAATGGAAATCCCCAGATGAAATCCAGCCAGAAAATTCTTGAGTTTCGTATTGGTTGAAATGAAATCCACTGCCCAATTCCCTTGAACAAAGTGTACAGGCACAGTGACTTTTATTCATTTTATTTGCATATTTTTCTTGATCCTATGTTCCATAACCTACAACTTGCCTATGGTTGTTGTGTACCCTGTTCTAAAAAAGAAAGGGAGAGAAGAATGGAGAAAGACTCAGAGGTGTAAAGTGTCATGGCCTGAACATACTAGGAGCTATTGTTGGAAAATTACAAAAATCTTCTCCACAATTTCTAAGGATAAAACTACAGATTGACTTCCAATTCAAAATCATAAATCCCTTTATATATTTTTGGTATATCTCCCCAGATTTTCAACTTTTCACTTTGCTCTAAAGTGCGTTCTTACTCTAAAAGCTTGACTTTAATAATCAATTTTCAAAAGTTGTCTTTCACCAAATGGCCGAGTTTATCAGGAATGAAGCATGAAACATAGAGTAGAGAACCTTTAGGCCCCAACCAGTAGCAGTGGCAAATGTTAATACTGCACATGAAAACCTTCCTAACGAAGTGGATTGCTGTGTAAGAAATCTTTAATCCTCACCCGCACCCCCACCCCAAAAAAAAGAAGGAAGAAAGATTCGAATTTTCTCACTGTATGGATTTGTTTTGAATGGTCTGAATTTACCCACATGTAAAACTATAATCTCAAATACAATATTTTATCCTCTCATGTGTGTCCATCCATTTCATATACACTCTTGTGGTAGTATTTAATTTTGCAAAGGGAACAAAATATTGAATTTTCATGTGATTAATTTTCTTTTTTAACTTGTCTACAAAATGTTGTATTTCACACGTTTTAAGAAATGACCAGTTTAACTAACCCTGGTGGAGGTTTTCGAGGCAGCTCAACAGGCATTCTTCTTGGAATTTTTGCAAGCTCAAGCAACACAGACTTCTACTAATTTGGATTTTAAGATTCTCCCCCTAAGCTGGGGCTGGCTAGGCCTCAGTTTGAGGGTTCCGTTGCCAAATTAGCACAACATAAATAATAAGATCAGAGAAGAGAAGGCATTGGATCCACCAAAGCAGGAGCAGGAGCAGGAGCAGGAACAGGAACGGCTAACAGTTCCCATTTCCTCCTCCGTGGTTCCTTCGCTGCTTTGCACTTTACACTTTACACTCCATCACCAACCAATAAAAACAAGTACAAAAAAATGTAGAATAATATAGGTCCACCAAGTCCCCATCACATCTCACATCCAATATCCAATGGTCCCTTCAACACTTTTCACGTACCCAGTAAACAAGCGAGACTTGAGTACATCACCCCAGCCGTTTTCTTTTCCCCAACACCTCGGGTTTCGGGCCCCACCGCCAGCAAGCTACATACGGTGGTTGATGGCCCCACAGGCCCCACATCCTAACCACAACCGAAACCACGCCACACTTCCCTCCTCTGCTCTCCCCACTATAAAAATATACCAAATTAAAAATTGGGAAATTCTTTCTTAAATGAATAATAGTATAGCAGTCAAATACCAATTCAACCCCTACGGAGGATTATACTCTCTTCTCTCTACTTTTCAAGACTCAGACTCTCAGGGGTATGATTGTCTTTTTGATGAGGTCTGGATTGGGTGAAACGTTCACATCATCATCACATGGTGGAAATGGGATCCTGGATGCCAACTGTCAAGGCGGTTGCACGTGGCACATTGTTGTCAAACAGTAGTAGTAGTAGTTGTTGTTGTTATTGTTATGGAAATGCCCCTGGATCTTGCATCTTATTGCAACATAGGGCTTCTTAAACCATTATTATTTCTTTCTTTAGACCTCTAAACCCAAAAAAATAAAAAAATAAAAAAATTTAACCATTAAAATATCAGAATTATCAGTTTATCACTCACCATCAGAGGTTGAGTGGCCGTTTGGATACAGCCATCGATCTCTGCAGAAAACATAACAGTTGCCCACAAGTAAATAATAATAATAATAGATAATTACATTCTATCTAACAGTTAAGTTAACAGCCAATCTCCATCGGCCGTGGAGAATGCTCAGACATAGGGGTGCATAAAATGATCGGCATATCCTTGATGATTTCTATCTTTTAAGGGGGTTTGTGTGCCCCTGTGTTTAGGTGTAGTGACACACCACAATGATGAAAGAATGACCGAATGGTGTTCTTTTTCCTATAAATATATATAAAAGATAAAAAAAAAAAAAAAAAATGAAATGAAATAATTTGATACTAAAATATGTGATTATTGAAATGTAACTTTTTAAGAAATTTAAATTTAAAAAATTAAAAATAGATCACAAATTTATTTATATTTATTTTGGATTACTTTATCAAGCAAGTAATTGAAATATTTTTTTTAAGGATAAGATGTTATTATATTTCTCAATGTGTTAGCATTTGAGATACGGCTTAGCATGCCTTGTTAAGCATGCGTCAATTGGTGTGATTAGTGCTTACCTAAACATGAGGCATGGCACCAACCAATAATAGTCTTTGAAACCATCATGAACACCAATCAAGAAAGATATATTACTACACTAATTGATGTTGCTCGGATAAAGCCTTTTTCTAATCACGAGAATATTTCACAATCACACCACCGACATAATTGAACATGTTAAATAGGATCTTGAGCAATAAGAACCCTCTAATAAAGGGAATAAAAAAATTAAAATAAAGGGAAAAAGTACATTATATGGTTTGTGTGGCCCTTGCGTCTAGACATAAAAATATGTAAAAGTACCATACTGCCCCCATGAAAAGTTGGAAATCCCATCCAGGGTGGTGCTTGAGTTAAACAGTTAAAGAGAGAAATATCCAAATCCTTATAAGTTTTCATATCAAATTATTCATTTGTTAGGACGAGAGTAGAACTCACCTTTAAAATCTAGCCGAGAAAGACAATTATTTCCGCATTGAACCCCAAGTCCCAACAACAACAACAACAACAAACTCAATCTTATCCCAACTTAATGGAATCGGTTACATGGATCCAAACATAACAAAAAAAATACTGAGTTCTAGCGTAAGAGGGATGTAATATGAAAAATGAAATGGAAAATGAGGAAAGAGAAGAGAAATGGAAATTGAAAAATGACACATGAAAGAAGCCTAACCCAGCATAACAGGAGAATCTCAACTAAATGGGGTCTGCTACCTAGATCCTTGCCCTCCAATAGGTTTTATCCAAAGTCATATTTGGTACAAGACCTAGGCTATGTATGTCCTTCTTCACCACTTTACCTATGGTCATTTTAAGCTTACCTCTAGCTCTTTTATCTCCTTCAATCAGGATTATATCACTCATCTTTACTGGAACGTTCCAACTCCCAACACGAACATTAAATCAAACTATCAAAACATCATTTATTAACCATTAAGACTTATGCTTCCACATGTGTAAAGTACTTTTGTGTTTTGTTGAAGCTTTTCCAATTAAGTGTGGCAATGATATGTACAATTTTTTCATAGAATTTTCCACCAATTGCCACATAGAAAATATTTTAGAACTGTGTTAACAAGCCCCATCTTAATGAATCAATAAGGAAACCTTTAAACTATTTTAAGTTAGTTTTATTAGATTCAATAGCCTACACCAATGGTATAAACCAAAAAAGGAGAATATGAATTTGGATTACTAAAGAGTGTTTTCAAGTGATTTGGTTGGTAATGATCTTCAAGTAGCTAATTTAACATTGTTGGTCATACTAAAATCAACTATTTTGAAAACTTAGCTACAATGGTCGTTGTGTCTCATTCTAGTCTTTGAATGGTAATTGATTAGGATATTTATATATTGACCTAAGAATTAATTGATCGTGGCACCTGAAGGTTACCTTTAGAAGAAATAAATAATTATTTGAAATTTTTCTTGGGACAAGAAATGATATTTTTTTAATTAAAAAATTTTACTTGTACATTGGAAAAAGCTTTTTAATTTTAAACACTTCATTTATATATTTAATTGAAAGAAATCTCAAAGATTCTATTTTTATTAGAAATTTGGTATGGTTAATACAATTTTTTTAATTTCTATATGAATTAATATTTCATATTTAAGTCGAAGTACAAAAAATATAAATAAAACAATAACTACGTGCATAAAAAAGTTGATGATAGAGTAACATGAAAATTTTCTTTTTATTACTCAATTAATTATTGGGAGGGGGATCGCTGCTAGGCTACGTGGCCTTACACTAGAGCGGGGGTGGTAATTTAGCTCTTCCCATGTGGTTGTGTCTAGACGGAAGCGCCACGTAGCTTGGTAGCATTCTTTTTCCCTTTATTATTATTATTATTAGGGCAAGAGATCTCTACTTGGCCGCATGGTCTCTACATAAGTGTCTGGGCCAATGAGGAGAGCACGCCTGGATATCTACCCAGAGGTAGAGGTGTCATCTCACAGTGCCCTGTGAGAGGGCATAGGAAACACCACCAAGTAGAAATCATTTTCCCTTATTTATTATTATAGAAATTGCACAAAGTCAAATAAACACACAAAAAAAAATAAAATTTAATAATAATAATAATGTAGCTTAACAGTAGAAGAAAGATAAAAAACAAAAAAAAAAGTGACAAGGGAGTCTGTCTAGGAATGTGACTCTTGCGCTCAAACATAGACCCCACAAAATGACCTTCTCCTCTCTCATAAGGCAAAAATCTTACCCATGTTGATGCTTTTGTGTGCGTTTCCATTGGCCCTGCATTGGCATAAGGGCCACACTCCCAGATAGAAAACTCTCACTCAAAAAGAAAATGGTACTCCTACCTAATACTCCCCTTGGATAGTTGGATTAGAATTTAAAAACCTGGAATCGAGATCTATATCAGAGCAAAATCTAAAAAAATCAGCCCTAAACTGCCTTTACCCTAGATTTTGGACACGGATTAGTCAAGTCAGATCGATCAAAACTGAGATCAACCTTTCCTTATTCCTATCTAGATCTACTGATCCAATCCCAATTTTTAAAACCATAGCCTGCTAATACCAAAAAAAGGAGATTGGGGCTTCTTTTTGGGGAGCCAGGGGAGGGCAAGTAAGAGAAGAAGACAAATCAAAAGAGATTCTACAAATCAAACGGCTACAGATCAATCATTTAATCCAACGGAAAATATTACAGTTAGTATAGCGTGAACAAGTGCCAACCTTATAACGATGCTTGCAGGCAGTTTTTTTTTCTGATAAAAGCTTGCAGGCAGTTGATCCTCTATTGCCGAGCTACCCGGCAAGAACGTGCTACACAAAGACCAACTTACCCTCACTCAGGCAAAGCATTTGGACAGAGATAAAACGGACATTACGCACAACACCGTGTTTGGGCAGCACGGGCGGCCTTGCATGGAAATTTCCAACCTCTTTCCCCGCGTAAAAATTCACAATAAAAAAGAGTGGCATTTCTGTAATACATCATAAATCTGAACCCTCTTTTCTAAGGTGCGCCGGTGGTTTAGTACCGTCTAGCTGGCATCTAGTTTTTCCTCCTTTCAAAGCGACCCCCCCTCTCTCTCTCCAATCTTTCTTCTTCTTTCATTCCATTTTTTCAGATTTCACGAATTCAACTTTCCATTTCCACTCTTAAACCCTCCCCAGTCAGGTTCAAAATTAAAACCTCGATGGAGTGGTAAACGGTAAGCTCCGTTGTAGGTTATTATAATGTAACTTCAATCGAGACCGTCAATTTCGATAAAGTGACGTCATCACTTCAGAATCAAACGGTTCCGTAAAATTTATTTTCCCATAATTATTAAAACTACGACGGCGGGTGTAGCTGTAGCACTGTAGTAAGGTACAATACAAAGGTTAAGAAACACCTGAAAGTTGACTACGGTTAAAGCGCGCGCACAACAGTGAAAGAAGAAGGTGTAGTACTGAAAGGTACCTTCCCAGAGAAAGAACATTTTTAATTAATTAATTAATTTATTAAAAAAAAAAAAGATTGAAATTCGGTTTGGTTGGGTCGTCGGTGTCTTAAACATATTTTTTCGATTATTATTATTATTATTTTTTTTGCTTTTTATAAGTCGCAATAATAGACTTGGAGTCTCTCTCTCTCTCTCTGGTGTCTCTGGTTCTCGACTTTTTGGGTCGCCGACCAGAAGGACGCTTCA
Organism: Telopea speciosissima; assembly: GCF_018873765.1. Taxonomy (NCBI): domain Eukaryota; kingdom Viridiplantae; phylum Streptophyta; class Magnoliopsida; order Proteales; family Proteaceae; genus Telopea; species Telopea speciosissima. The sequence continues at coordinate 62,231,891 of NC_057917.1, read as the reverse complement.
GCTTTCCTCTCTCTCTCTCTCGTTCTGTTCTACTCAGATTCTGGTGAGTTTGAGCTCTTTGATCTCTGTTTTATATGAACTTTGATTGTCTTTTGCTTCTGTGTTTGAATGAACCACAGCTAGCTTAAGAATTTTTCAGTTATGTTCGATTTGATCTTTGATGATGATGATGATGCTTAGTCTCTGTTCTTTTTCCGTTTGTCTGTTCTGTTTATTTCGTGATCCTTTTATCTTTTGGAGGATTTTGAATGTATCATGTGCTATAAGAATTTGTTTGCTGTTTTGCAACGTTAAAACTGTCCTATATTTGTTGAAATTCAAGAATTCAATGTCGGTCAGGAATTCCATTTCTGTTCTTTATTATATTACTAAATAAATGAATTTATTAATTGTCTGTGTATGGTGATGAATTTCTACCAATCGCTATGGGTTTTGAGATGTTGCCAGCCTTAGTTTTATCCTTTTAGTGAGTCATTTTAGATTTGATTGCTGGTGTACCAGTCGTCTGTTTATTTGCTTGAATCTGAATCATTGTAAAGTTCAAATTCTAGACTTTCTGCCTAGATATTAATGTCTCGCTTAGAAATTCAAGGTGATTAAGTTTCTCAATAAGCCAATGTGGCTGTTTACAAGATATTAATTTCTTACTGTTTAAAGGTTTGTGTGATGTTTCTTTCATGACTGTAGATTATGTCAATAGAATCAATTTTTTTTTTTTCCAATCTTGCCTCTGTAGAATCTTTTGGTTGGGAGAAAAGATGTCTGGAGGAGGTACTCAGAAGAGCTTGAGGAAATATTTGGGAGCTATCAAGGACACCACCACAGTTGGATTGGCTAAAGTTAACAGTGACTACAAGGTGAGAAGTACCAAACAATCATAGTGCGTGTTTTTAGATTGCATATTTCTGAATTTTTACATTCAGAAATAAGGTTGGGTGGTGGTATTGAATTTCGCAGGAGTTGGACATTGCAATTGTCAAGGCCACAAACCATGTCGAACGCCCGGCTAAAGAAAAACACATAAGGGGTATGTAGATACTTATTTTATTTCTCTCTAGCTTCAGTTACTGTGTTTCATGTTGACCTTAAGGCACGGACAGCATCTTACATTAGGAGTTTCTCCATTTTTTTATTGATGTTTTATGTTAATTTTATAAAAATATTGCAATTGAGAGACTTTTTGATTGGTTTCCACCCCATTTATGAAAGTTCTCTATCATCATTGTAGACTTGCAGCTTCCACAACCCCAAACATCTCCTTTCTGTTATTTGATATCTCACTTTGGGATGTGTAATTGTTTTATTTTTTATAGGTAATATCAAATTGGGATGTGTAATTCTTTTGTTAAGAGCTCCAGTACAAATGCAAATCTATTCCATATATTGTAATATCTTTATGTGTCCATCTAGTATATGCTTCTCTCATGCACCATTGGTTAATTGGATGGTACCTAACTACCATACCTAACTGGCTAACCCTGTATATGGGCCATACACCAGATTTTAGTTTTGGTGCAGTCTTTAGGTTTCATGCTGCTTTTTTCCCCTTGTTCTTCCCCCTCCCACTTATTTGTTTGTCCTCAAAGAAATAATTGATGTACTGAAACTTATTATATTTGGTTTTGTCAGCTGTTTTTGTTGCAGTTTCAGCTACAAGGCCTCGAGCAGATGTGGCGTACTGCATCCATGCTCTTGCCAGACGTCTTGCCAAGACACATAATTGGGCAGTACGTGAGCCATGACAAATTTTTTTCCTTGATTCATTGAATACATGGAACTAAAACTAGTTTGACATTATCAATGCATACATTATTTTTTATGCTCAAGGGCCGTGATATGAAAAAGTACTGTGTTTATTTCTTTGAGTTAGAAAGGATACTAAAACTGATAGGAACCATTTTCTTGTTATTGAATCTGTTTTTTTTTCCTTGTAATTTTTTCAGTTTTTCCTCTGATCTTTACAAAAACATTTTTAGCAAATAAAAGATATGGGATATATAAAACATCAATAGCAGAGTTTATGTCACGAGCATCACGATATTGCCCTGATTGCAGCTGCTTCGAAGTTCTTAGAGATGAACTTGCTTTTTTATTTTTCCATTCATCAGGCTTTCAGTCATACATCTCAGCATCTTTTGGTGTAGGATGGGTGCACAAAACCTAGTTGGCTATGAACAGGTATTAGGAGCTTTGTTTGAAAATTGCAGGCCAGAGAAGGGAATAACAGAATTTATTGTAGGGTTAGAAAATCATGTATAAGCTATGTCGGTAGGTTGGTTTTGGGCTAGGACTGATGGAAAAAGGCTTTAGAATTTAGCGAAGCTGAAAATAGGAGTTCTAATTGGTTGAAGGCCTTGTACACAACACAAAAGTTGTAGTTGGAGGAGGATTTAACCTTTTATTTTCATTTATTTTTATCAGATAGGGTGTTTTAGAGTTGAACTAACAAGTGAATCTGGAGAATGCAAAAGACTAAACAAGGAAAAAACAATCAGAAAAAAAAAGATACTTTGTCGTCATTGTTTAAAGGAACAAGGAATATTTAAACGTGATCAATCTTGGTTATTAATGGGGCAATTTATTCAGTTTTTACTTGAAATATATTCTGTTTATTTGTCAAAATTTCTTGAAAGTATCAATATCATTCCCATGGCATGAAGCTGTCTTCACCTATACCATCACCATTGTTTTAGTTTAGTCCAAGCTCCCATTTCATGCATTCATTTTGGGGCTCAATATCTTGAATTGATCAATGGAGTGCTAAGAATTTTCTGAGCTGTGATGATTTCTTTTAGATCAACTAGTACTCTAACTACGCTGCTTTGAGAGAGAGAAAAAAAAGTCACTTATTTTCAGTGCTTTTAAAATAGTGGTTTAGTCACAAGTGCATCCCCATTTAAATGTATTTCTTGGATTTTGGCTGATCAGTGCTTGTTGGTGATTAGGTGGCATTGAAAACGTTAATCTTGATACATCGTGCTCTTAGGGAAGTGGATGCTACCTTCCGTGAAGAAGTCATTAATTATGGAAGGAGCAGAAACCATATGCTAAACTTGGCTCATTTCAAAGATGATTCCAGTCCAAACGGTACTCATTGTTTTGAAAGAGATGAAATCCAATATTCTAAAGCAAATGAATTGCTAATTGACAGTTTGCTGTTAATTTCTGTTCAGCATGGGATTATTCTGCATTTGTCCGGACATATGCTTTATTTTTAGAGGAGAGGCTGGAATGTTTCCGTATCTTGAAGTACGATGTTGAGACAGATCACCCAGTAAGAAATTTGTTTTATGTAGTTGCTACATTCTTTTTATCTTTGGAAAAACAAAGAGAAAGATAATGTGTTCGCTATTTGAAATCTTTAACATCTATACTCTTGGGTGCCAAGATTGGAGTTGAACTTCATGTTGATGTTAATTTTCTGCTTTAATTTCCTTGCTTGATCCTGGTATAATTTGTTGCTTTCCTTTAGTTTGTTCGTGGCTTTTTATTGTTTGTTGAATTTTCATTTTAGTGATCACATTAAACAGTTATGTCTCAGTTCAAGGCTAATTTTGATATTCTTTATAGTTTCAGATTGTTTTGCTAGCACAAGTCCTGCAGTAAGGTTACAAGTATGTGTTTTGCTTGTGAAAAACCTGAGAGAGAGGTGATGAAGTATGCTGTAATTGATCGGAAAAATGCAATAAATTTGGTTTAAATTCCTTATTTAAGATGGTACAGTGGGGTAAAAAGGGGGTTGAAAAGGCTCCAAAGGCATCTCGGTATAATTTTTTTGGTATTAGAATCTGATATGGACTGAAGAATCTATGCAAATAGACTTCCGTACAGGATCCATTGTTGCATGAGTTCGCCTGGCCTTTTTGGACTTCTTTGAAGGACAGTCATTCCTAGCAAGTATGGGTGCAGGGTTATGGGTTGGGACTCGGGAATCTGGAGAGATAAAGGGGACCTACAGTTTCAGCCTTTGGGGAGGTATAGTCAGGACAGCTTAAGGCTTCAATAATTTTATTCGATTCAAGGTGGGTTTCTGAGAATGCATTTGATTGTTGAATGACTAGGTGTATTTGATTTACCCTTGAAGTGTATATTCCTGCACCATATGGGATATTACTTCATAAGAATGCCTTAGTTGGGATTTCTCTGAGAATATGGACACTTCTGCCACTCGACTGATAAGGAGCGAAGGCGAAGCTGTGAGAGCGAAAGCAAGAGGGTGGCGCTGAGGCTCGGTTTCTTAACCCCGGCAAGGATAGAATTGGTGCCAATATTTTGGAGCATTCTAAATTACTGGGTGATGGATTCCTCTGTTACTTGGCAATCCAGTCTTGGACTGTGACTTGGGGTAGTTCTCAGTATTGTATTTACTTATGTGGTCCTGTGTGCTTCATATGTGAACCCCATATTCCCTCTGAAATTTCCTTATTCTTATGAACTGCTAAAGGATAAAATGCATGGTGGATCATCTTATTTTGAGGGGCAAAATTTAACATGTCCTTTTGGGACAACGAAAACATCAACCACATAATATTGCACTGTCCATTCTCTTGTACTATGTGGTCCCAGTTTATGGCAAAGTTTGGGATTGCCATTGGTTCCTCCTACTTGAATTTTGGGTGTTTTGGACCTTTGGTTTGATTGTTTGAAAGACGAGAGGATTGCCATTGGTTCCTCCTACTTGACTTATGAGTGTTGTGGACCTTTGTTTTGATTGTTTGAAAGAAGAGAATTTTCTTTTGGGGGAATGTGATTTGGGGGTGTGGTGAGGTAAAGAGAATAGACAGCTCCTTGTAGGCTGGCATATCTTTTTATTTATGTATTTCATTATAGTGGGTTGACATGTAAATGGCTCCATGTAACACAACATTTAAATAATCCCAAAAAAACGAGTGTGACTGTGTGACACATTCCTTAGATATATTTTCAACTCTCCCAGCAGCCCTAGGATTCTTATTGAAGCTTGGAGGGTTAATTCTTTTTCTAATGTTGCAACAGAGGTAGGATTCACTGGTATATACTTACATTTTTTATCTCCTGGTCAATGTGCCTACGAGAAACAGCACAGATTATTTGTTTGCATTCTGTCCCAAGGAGCAACGTGATTGACCAGGTCCTCAGCTGCATGGAAGATGCAATGGGTTGGTTAAATAGGTGCATCACCTGTGCCCTATTGGGTAGGGAATGGTATGACCTGCACCTGGATAGGGTTAGGCATGGTATTTGAAGGAGCTAGGGCCCTGCTCTGGTTGCTTTCTACAATCAGTGAGTCCCGTGCATGTTTCACAGGGTGGGATGCATTAGGGTGGAGTGACATTCGGGTATGGTACTCAGAAAACCAAATCTGCTTCTGGTGATCCATAGTTGCAGTCATCTATTTTGGGAGAATTTAGATTTGATGTCCCTCAATGTGCTGCTCAATCTTTCTCATTTCTGCTGCTTGTATCATGTGCTTGGGTCCATTCTTCTCTATATTTATTATTAAATCTCTTATCAAACTTAAAAAAAAAATAAAAGGTTAACTAGGGGGAGTACCGAAGATCTGTGCAAAGGTCGAGCTATTGCACTTCACATGAATATCAAAGTTTCTCAAGGCACTCAAATGTTTGACTTATTCAAATGGTCCACACACGGCAATGCAGACTCTCCTATAAGTTTCTTGTTTTAGACATTTACTTGTTTTTAATTTTAAATTGAATATAACTTAGGTCAATGTTAAGGATAGTTGAGAATCAGAGATTTAGGGAATGATTCAACTTGTCATTAATGACAGAGGTCAGCTTTATTTATAATGAAGTTACAACCCTAGAAGGGTAAAAAGGTAAAAATGTAAAGCCCTAAAAGTAAGGTGTGTTGACAACCAGACTATGACACGGATCTCAACAAGGATCAATTCATGCCCTTTTATTTGTCTAACTCCTTGGTAATGGAAAGGTTAAGGCTTTAGTGAAGTAATCTCATTCTGTGTGCATTCTGAATTCCATTTCTTAAAATACTTTTTTGTGCTGCTGACAGAGGACCAAGGAACTGAACACTGCCGAATTGCTTGAACAGTTGCCAGTGTTGCAACAGCTTCTGCATCGTGTTCTTGGTTGCCAGGTACCACCTTATGTTTCATTAATCAAGTTTTAAGTATGAGTCTGCATCCTCCTTAATGCTGCTTGTCTTTTGCATGGTTAAATATTTCCTGCACCTCTTTGTATATATAACATTGTAATTCTTGTTTTGGAACTTGTATGTAGCCGCAAGGAGCAGCAGTTTATAATTTTGCCATTCAGTTGGCAGTTTCAATGGTAAGTTTTTTGGTATAAGCTTGTCTTTCTGAAGTTTAAGATGGTGTGACTTGCAGAGTGACATTCTCATACAATGCTTACTTTTTATCATTTGAATAGGCAGCTGCAGAGAGCATTAAGATTTATCAGGCAATAACCGATGGTACAATTAATTTGGTTGACAAGGTATTTATTTTAATCTTCATTTCCTAATGAAAACTACTGGCTATTTATTTAGCAAGTTACAGACACATGTCTGGATTGTTACAGTTCTTTGAGATGCAACGCCATGATGCTGTTAGCGCTTTTGAGATATACAGGAAGGCGGGTCAGCAGGTACCTGTTGTCTTACACTTCCATTCTTTCAAATGTTTGTTTTTCAAAAAAGATTACTGTAATATGTCTTACCATGAAGTACTAGTGTCGCTATGGAAAAATTCTTCTTCCTCTTCTTCTTTTCTCTCTCTGATTCTCCTCAAGCTATCTTATAGGCGGAGAGGCTGTCAGAGTTTTATGAAATATGTAAAGGCCTTGATCTAGGACGTGGAGAAAAGTTTATCAAGATTGAACAGGTGTGAATTTCTCAAGCCCTGTACCTCTGATGGCTTTCCCTCCCCTTGTATTCCTTTAGTTGCAGTTAAAAGTTTTTCAGTTATGCTCAAAAAGAAAAAGAAAAGTGTTTCCATCAGTTGAATAATTTTTTGGAGTTATTCATTAATAATGCAGCCACCGGCATCATTTTTAGCAGCCATGGAGGAGTATGTCAGAGATGCTCCTCGAGCTTCATCTGTTCGGAAGGATCAGGTATAGAAGTTCTCCTGATTGATAAAACTAGTTTCTTGTTAGGTGGGTAGTGAATCTAAGAGAATATTATAATTTCAGCATGATATTGAGACCATAAGCAGGAACGGAAAGATTGTAATATGCCATCTTGTTAGAAATAATAGTAACTTGTCCACATCAGCTGATCATTAAAGAGCTTCGAGCGTCCACTACAAGCATGTAATGATTATTACTGAAGGATCATTCCTTGGCGATACTGATCTAGATTGATATGAATCAGATGGTTTCCTTAGTAATCAAAACCAGTCGTACCCCTTCTTATTTATGTCAAACAACTCCGGCTTTCCATAAAATGAACCCTTTTAGTTTTTATTGCTATAGATGACATTTCCCAAAAGGAATTGCTATTCTTTGTTTCATCGGCTGCCAGTTTTAACTTTTAATATCATTCACATTCTCATTATTTTCTTTTGATCCTGGTAGAAAACTAACCTCTTACAATTCTTTATTATTATTTTAAAATAGATCTAGTTTTGCATTATGTATTACTTGAAAAAATGGTCCTGGATCTTTTAATTTTATTGGTAGGCCATGAAATTTTTTGCCTTAAAACTGACAAGTTTTGCTTTAAATCCTTCCTTTTCACAATGCAGGTGGCTAACGATAAAATTGCTGCTCCCAAAGTGGTCCTGGCTATAGAGTATAAGAAAACCCCAGAAGTTCAGGAAGATCTCCCATCATCCCCACCTCCACCTGAACCTGAACCTGTTAAAGTGGAGGCTCCTGTTTCGGAACCACCTGATCTGCTTGTAATTACTCAACCTTATTTTTGTCTCATCAACAACATACATCTATATTTAATTCTATTTATCTGAATTTTTTCTGGGCATCCTAAGAATACTTTATTTGGTTAGCAGCATTTGGATAATCCTATCCCGGCTGCATCGGAACTAGATGAGAAGAATGCTCTTGCTCTGGCTATTGTTCCAGTCGGTAAGTTCTCCAGAATTAGTGTGAAATCATAAGCTCAAAGTTTGAGAACTTAAACATCCTTGGAGTTGGATGTTCACCAAGTTAATTGACTCAAACAAATTAATTCAGGCTTGAGTAATTAATAAAAGAGAATTTACATTAGGGTCATTAGGAACAAGAAATGGATAGTGAAATCAAGGATTAGTAAGAAATATAATGAGGGCCAACACTCGGGAGTTTAAATAAACTTTTCAGGTTGTGTAAAAGTTAAAAACCAAGGGGGAAAATTGTATTTACAAAATTTCCTATCACACTAAGAAAGGAAAGGCAATTGTCAACTAGTCTGGGTCATGTATTTACCAAATTAATTTTATATGTTTCCATTCAAAATACAAGTTTCCAGTTGAAATTCAGGACCTTTAAAGAGTGTCTGAGCAGTTCTGTATGATTTGTCTTCTTCGTCTTGCAGCTGATTCATCAACAACTCTCCCTTCTGGTCCTGATTATGCAAACGGAACTACAGGCTGGGAGTTGGCACTGGTAACTGCTCCAAGCTCAAATGAGAGTGCTACTACTGCAAGCAAACTGGTATTACTCTTATATTTTGTATTGTTTTATGCGTGGAGCTTCTTGTTGCTGTATAGCCTACGCTTAACTATGGTAGTAGATCTTATGATGGTATAGTTTCAGAGAGAACATTATCTATCATAAATGAAGTCACATCTTCCAGATGTTTCAAACTAAGGCTCCTCTCTTTCTAGTGCGTGGAGTTTCTTTTTGCTGAATATCTTACGCTTAATTATGGTAGTAGATCTTAGGAAGTTAGGATAGTATAGTTTCAAAAAGAACATTATCTATCCTAAATAAAGTCACATCTGCCAGAAAGAACATTATCATACTTAGTTGAATCCATAGCAGGATGAATAGTTTTAGCTTGTAACAACCTCTTGCCCTTGGACATGATTACTTGAAATATCTGACATCTCAAAAGAATGTGCTTAATTGATTTTCTTAAACTAAATCAATCAATTAAAATGTCTCCCTCAACTGTCCAGTCACTTTACTGACGGGGGAGGGATTAATGTCGCTACAAGTTGTATTAATGTCACTAAAAGATCAGACTGAAGCAATGTGTACAGCCAAATCTTGTAATGCTGCATCTGCTATTGTTTTTCTATGCCAATTTTTCCATGCAAATAAAAAAATTTCAATGAGAATATGTTTGAATACACCAATTTGGATGAATGCAATGATGCCATTTTAATGTGGAGCTGCCCTAATTTTTTTGCTGAAATTTCTCCTCTCTCAGTCACTTCACCAGTTTATCTTCTTCATCCATTGTCTTATCTGATAATTAAAAGGTGAAGAATAGGCGCAATTGGGTAGCCTTCAACTCGTCACACAGTTCCTATCCCAATTACTTTGGTGATTGTTGAAGAATTTTGGGGAAATGTGACTTATGTCTATGAGACATCAGCCAGCTTTATTTATAATAGAATGATATGAGGTACAAGTACAATAATGCCCCTGAGGCAACACTAGAGAAATTCTAAGGAAAATTCCACCCTTATACCCATATTACAGCACTCCCCCTCAAGTTGGTGCATAAATATCATGCATGCCCAACTTGCATACAATAGCATGAAAATCCTTACTACTAAGACATTTAGTAAACACAGCCAATTGATCACCAGACCTAACAAATAATGTATAGATAAGACCCTGTTTGAGTTTTTCTTTGATGAAGTGGTGGTCAATCTCCACGTGCTTTGGCCTATCATGCTAAACTGGATTATGAGCAATGCTAATAGCTGATTTACTCTCACAATAAAGCATCATAGGAAGTTGGACAAAAACATTGGGATCTTAAAGAAGACTCTGAAGCCATAACAACTCACAAATACCATGAACCATAGCACGAAATTCTGCTTCAGCATTTGATCTAGCAACCACAGCCTGTTTCTTCCTACGCCAAGTAACAAGATTCCCACCAACATAAGTACAGTACCCTGAAGTCGATCTCCTATCATCAGGAGATCCAGTCTACATCTGTAAAGGCTTCAACATGCATGTGATCATGAGGAGAGAAGAGAACCCCTTTTCCTGGAGTAGACTTCAAGTATCTCAAGATGCGAAATACTTCCTCCATATGAGTAGAACATGAATCATGCATATACCGACTAACCAAACTCACAACATAAGCTATGTCAGGGTGAGAGAGATAAATCAATCTGCCTACCAATCTTTGATATCTACCCTTGTCGACTAGCTCTCCCTCTTTATTTTTGAGATGACCATTAGCTTCAAGAGGTGTATCTACAGGCTTACACCCAAGCATCTCGGTCTCAGATAATAGATCAAGAGTATACTTTCTTTGAGAGAGAGAAAGATACCTCTTGATGAGCGGGAAACTTCGATACCAAGAAAATAACATAGAGATCCCAAGTCTTTAATCTCAAACTCCTTTCCCAAATAAGACTTAAGATTAAATAACTTTGTAGGGTCACTTCCAGTTAAGGTTTAAAGTATCGGTATCGGATATCGTATCGGAAAGGTGATTTTAAGAGACGTAATGTATCGTATCGGAGAGTATTAACCATATCGAGTCACGTATCAACCCTATACAGTTGATACTTTTTAAGTATCGTATCGGTGCCATATCGTATCAATACCCTAAAAATAAGATACGTATCGGTTAGTATTGGCGGATACGTTAAGATATTTAAAACCTTGCTTCCAGTGACAATAATGTCATCCATAGACAATGAGAACAATAATGTGATCACCTAGTGTCTTGATAAATAATGTGTGATCAGTGTTGCTCTAATTATACCCAACAGAGACCATCACCTTATGCAAACGGCCAAACCAAGCCCGGGTGATTGCTTCAATCCATATAGTATTCGTTTCAGCTTGCATACTTTTCCTTGAGTGTCTTTCTCAGAGAAGCCAGGAGGAATTCCCATAGACACCTCCTCCTCAAGTTCACCATGCATAAATGCATTCTTGACATCAAGTTGTTGTAGTTGTCATCCCAAGTTAACAACACATGAAAGTATAACTTGAATGGTGTTTCTCTTGGCCACTGGAGCGGAAATAACCTGATAATCAATCCCATATGTCTGGGTAAAACCCTTTGAAACAAGCTTAGCCTTGTAACGATCCACAGTGCCATCCATTTTAGTTTAACTATGAAAACCCATATGCAACCTACAATTTTCTTATCCCGAGGAAGAGAAACTAGTTCCCATGTGTCATTTTTTCCAAGAGCCCTCATTTCCTCATTCATAGCATCTTTCCATTGTGGGTCTGCTAGAGCCTCTTGTCAATTTTGAGGAATGGAAACAGAAGACAGAGAAGATACAAAAACACGATAGGATGGAGAAAGGGAATCATATGATACAACATGAGATATAGGATGTTGAGTGCAAGTCCGTTTACCTTTCCAAATAGCAATAGGTAAATCAAGAGATGGATCAACAGAAGGATCAACATGATCACTAAGGGAGAGAGACTCACTTGATGGGATGGTTGGAACGATGGATCCTGGATCTGAGGAAGGCGGTTGATTGGGTAAAGTAGGCACAATTGCAGTGGTGGTATCAACTTGCTTGTTCCGAACACGCTCATAAACATGTAGAGTCTTAGGAGATGATAGACTCCCCTTGAAATTGTGATTGAGGATGCGTATAGTCCCCTTGAATAGATTCATTCTCTTGCTCTTGAATATTGGTCCATCAAGTGAAGAAACCATCGACACATCTTCCCTAGTATTGTTGTACCCCTGAAGATGTGTAAAGGGAGAGTAATAAGCTTCAGACTCACGAAAGATCACATCCATGGTAACCAAGACATGGCAGGAAGGAGGGTGGTAACATTTGTAGCCCTTTTGGGTAGCAAAGTAATCAATAAATATACATTTGAAACCCCTGGGATCAAGTTTACCATGAGGATGATGGTTACGAGCAAAACAAACACACCCAAAAGCATTGGAGGGAACAACAAAGGAAAAAGAACCCTGAAGAATAGAAAGGGGACATCGAAAATTTAACACACGAGTGGGCATGCGGTTAATAAGGTAGGCTGCAGTTAGAACAACTTCACTCAAAAAACAAGCAAGGACATGCATCTCAAACATGAGGGAACAAGCAAGTTCCAGAAGGTGACGGTTCTTGCATTCCGCTACACCATTCTGAGCAGGTGTATCAACACAACTGATTTGGTTTATGATACCCTGATCAGCCAGATGAGATTGGAAGTCACCATCCATATACTCAGTTCCATTGTCGGTTCGAAGAATTTTTATTTTAGCATCAAATTGGGTTTGGACCATGCTATGAAACCCTTGAAAACAGCAAAACATCCCATTTTTTTTACACAACAAATATACCCAAGTGGTGCGAGAATGACAATCGATAAATGTAACAAACTAGCGAAAACCAGTAATAGAAACACAATGGGCAGGGCCCCAGACATCATAATTTATCTAAAGAATGGGAGTTTTACTAATATGATCAGAATTAGCGTAGACAGAGCGAGTCTGCTTGGCTAAAACACAAGCATCACAGGAAAAGTCATTGGAATTACAATGTTGAAACATAGGAAAAACTTTAGCTAAAGTGCCAAGGGGTGGATAACTGAAACGTCTATGCCAATGATCATCATACTTCATACCATTCACCATAGCTTTATTTTTATTACTAGAAGAAATTTATGAGATTGTTTGGATCATCTGATTGGATTGAATAGTCTTTGGACGTCTGTTGCTATGCATGGATGCCATGCATATGCCAGAAACCAGGAGTTCTCCCTATCCTTCCATAATGAAGTTTTCTTTTTTGCTTTAGAGGACTGCTGGACATGTATTGGTATTCTTTTTCCCTGGTTGTAGATACATGCTAATTCTTTTTAACTTGTTAAAAAAGGCGGGAGGGCTGGACTTGCTTACATTGGACAGCTTATATGATGATGCACTTAGAAGAAATAACCAGAATGTAAGCTACAATCCATGGGAGTCGGTGCCCATGGCTAGTCCTATGATGCAACAACCAGCACATGACCCATTCCTTGCCTCCAACACTGTGGCAGCACCCCATGCCGTGCAGATGGCAGCAATGGTCCACCAACAGCAAGCTTTCATGTTGCAGCAACAGATGATGATGAATGTTCCACAACAGCAACAGCCTTTAAATCCTTTTGGTAATCCTTATGGAGCTGCAAACCACCCTTATGGGTCGGGTATTCCTGTTCAATCTTACAATCCATACACCAGCCTCATGTAAGGAACGGGATCAGTAGTCATTTGTTGTTGGGTGAGAGCACAAGAAGTTGGTGGAATTGAAGGACAAGCAAATAATATTTGAGGCTTTTGGAGACTGGTAGGGAGGGCTGGTTTCAAGACACAGATGTACCATATGTTGTGTATGTGCAGTTACTATCATGAGAATATTACAGGTATTAGTTAGGGAGTGGAGTTCTAGGTTATTGATTATTTTTGTGGGTAATGATTCCTAATAATGTTTTTCAGATTATCTGAAGATTTGACCTGCATTTCTGTGCTTAGGCAGGAATCCCAATTCTTGTTCTCTTTATTTGAAACTTTGAAGGCTGTTAATGATTTGTAATTGCTTTCCTGTTATCATTTACATATGAAGAGATCAGGGAGACATTGTGATTTTTTCATGTTGCAAGATCAATTTGCTACTTTATCAAGGTTATTTAGAATGAAATTCCCTAGATATAAATGTGCCTGCAGCTTTAGATTTTAGGGTTTCTTTGGTATGATTTATATTTGTATTTGTGTTTGTTACTTAGTTTTGAGAAATCATTTGTGATAATAAATTATGGCCCACAAATAATAATTGTTTGGTTACTATTTATACAATATATTATATAATTAGAAATAGGTTTTGGTATGCCTATGTGCATAATATATTATGGGAAAAAGAATTTGGAAAGGCAGCGTGGCGCCGTGGCCCTTGCGCCCAGACACACAGGGGTGTGAAATTAACACCCCATCTCCATGAAAGGTGGAAATCCACCCATGTTGATGCTTCCGCAAGCACTCCCATTGGTCCCTGCGCTAACATAGGGGTCTCACTACCATTCACCCTCTCCCATATATTATATAATCCTAAAACTTTTATTAGAATTTAAAGCATATTTGAACAAAGGATTCCTGGTCATCCTCCAATCCTACTCCCACTTCTCTTGGACCTTTTATGAACTTATATCATGGAATACAAAGAGAAATAACTTGATCGCTGCTCTATTTATAGGAATGGTCCCCACATGTGTTGAAATGATGACTTTTGTCTTAAACCTTCTCATTGTTTCTCTGGCTCTCAAAAGCTCTCTTGCTGAGTATTTTCTCATAGGCCATTGCATTACATTGTCTACCAATGTGGTCTTCAAGTTAAGTGCAAGTACTCTTGGATAAGTTTGTAAAGGTTATTGTATCTTGGGGGGATTAGTTTTGCAAGGAAAGTGACTTGTTGGTACGCATCAGTCTTGTTTTGTTATTGTTTCTACCGCTGATCTTTCTGAACGTAATCCAAAAACCGACTCTTTTGAATGTGACGTTGTTGGAAGAATTACTTGTCATAAGATAAATTTTACTTTATTCCTATAATGGTGTTTATTTCCTACCAGAAAAAAAAAAAAAAAAAAAAAAAACCTTGTAGATCTTGAGGGGTCTTTCAAAGAACTAGCACATTTGAGGGATTGACGAACCATAGAGATGGAGGCGCTTTGGTAAACAATGGAGACGCGGTACAGAAACAATGGAGATGAGTACTTTCGAAGTACCCCCTGCCTTCTTCAAGAAAAGAAAGAAAGTAGTGTTGGTAGGGAGCCCAAGAGCCCCGGAAATCTATGGTTAACATTAGTGATGATGAGAAAAAGAAACCCACCGGAGTAGAAATGGGAAGAGACGGTTCCAATGAACTGACCTTGAAGGATTTCTCAATTAAAACCACTGCAAGAGGAGGTAGATCAAGTCCATAGATACTTCCATGGTTTCCTGTTTGTGACTCCAAAGCGGAAAAATGCAAATCGTTGCTTGTAATCTTGTGCACCCACTCCCTTTGTTTTCCTTCCCACTACATCTCTTACTCTGAAATCAAATTTCCTGTGTCAAACTTTTTTGAATTTGAATTTTATTTTTTATTTGGGTAAGAGAACGCTTACTAGTCGTGTAGCGCCTGCATCAACGCAGGGGCAGTAAGAGTGGGTGTAGAAGTACTTATTATAAGTGAATGGAATTTGGGACTTCTAGTTCGTTAGAGGTTGAGGAGTAATTTTGCACGGCTCTATGTCTAGGCAAGTTTTCATGTACGGCCATGCATGTGCATGATTGGCATAAAATGCGATCAGATTGGCAAAAATGTCCATCCAATTTGACTGTCATACCTCTCTTGTTAAATGCCCTCTCATTGGCACGCACAAGTGCAGGGGTCACCCAATCGCACAGCGAATCCTTTCCTAAAAGAATGCAACTGATCCAGTAGATGAATCCGGATCCTCTATTTCTGCCCTGCCCCTACTGCCGTGCGTCCTACACACAACAAGTCTAAAAAGACCATCTTACTCCCACTCGAGCTAGGCGCTCAGGCAGGAATAAAGCGGTCTTTACACACCTTCCTGTGCTGTGTGTGGCGTACATGACAATACGGGCAGGGCGGAAGTAAAGGACCCCGACGCGAGACGGAGACTCTGGACTCAAAAGGAAATCCTTATAATATGTTTTTGGAAAGAATCGAATCTCTGGCTTTTAAGAAGTTTCTTCTATATCAAAGAGTATCAAGGAGAAAGAAAGTAAATTAAATTACTACTGTTAAAGTCCTACAGTGATACAATTACCCATTTAAAGGAAAATAATTAATAAGCAGATTTTAAGAATTGATTAAAGGGCAAAAATATCCAATTAATAACAATTAAGAAGTGCCAACAACTAGGAGGGAGAAGGTGAGAACTGAGAACTACTGGGGGAGAAAAGAAAAAGAGAGAATTTTTTGTTTTTTTTTTTTGAAAAGCGCTTTCTTGTTCTTCTTCTTCTTCAATCCTCCCTCACTTCTCTTTGGTCTCTCAATCTCGTAAACCCAAACCCCGATAATGTCTTGGCTTTCAATTCCACTCCCAAATCCCTTCAAATTCCAACCTCCAGACGATGATGAGGATTCAGCAGGAAAAGAAGTAGTAGTTGAAGAAGAAGAAGAAGAGAGCTCTTCTCCTGGAGGGGGAGTGAAAGAGGACTTATCAGAGCTGGGGAAAACCATTAGTCGGCAATTATGGGGTGTCGCTTCGTTCCTAGCCCCTCCCCCTGTCACCTCTTCTCCTCAGTCCCCCGTGGATTCCACTTCAACCGATGATTCTTCTTCTCAGACACTTCTCGGCATTCGCAGTGATTTCGCCGAGATCGGTGGCAGCTTTAAGTCTGGCCTTTCTCTACTCTCTACCAATAAGGCTGTTAATGAGATCTCTCGGTTGGCCTCGAATCTTCTTCTGTTCCCCAAGGACGGTGATGATGAAGAAGGTGAGGATGTTGATGAGTTTTCTGTGGAGGGTCACGGTGGTGACATTGTTGGTGTTACGGAGGAGGTATTGGAATTCGTTCGAGAGATGTCAATGCGATCGGAATGTTGGACGGATTTCCCCCTTTCCCTTGAGAATGGTAATTAAATCCTATTCCTTTTCCTTACTTGCCCACGGAATTCGATTTCCTATTATCCTTTCCAGCGTTTTTGCTGTTAATTGTTATCAATGATTAGTATTGGTTCGGCTACGTTAGTTAGCCAGTTTTGCACGGATAGACCAAGCAATTTCTTTTTCAAGCGATGAATACCGGAATTAGTCTCTATTGGTATCTGATTATGAACTATGCCATCATGTGAATTTGTAAACTTTCTCATCACTGTGGAATAGGAAAAGAGGTTCCTCTACCTTGTGCCTTAGTTGTAGAGAAGTACCAAATCGGGATTAAGGAGTGACTTCTTGGATTTCATTGAGTGGGCCCACTATATCTCTTGGATGTTTCCAAATAATGAATGCAGAGGGTGGTTGATCTATGGATTTGTTAGGAAAGGAAGGAACCAAAGGATCCAGTGTAGAGTTTGTTCTTTTTTATTTCATTTTTATGTGAGGAACAGAATTTTGGGAGACTTATGGGGGGTTTTAATGGGTTTGTTTTATTGCTAAATTGATTGTTCTAAGTTTCTGGTTATGAGATATTTCAGAGGATGGTGTCACATGTCTGAAGGCATTCGGAGTAGTACTACTGTTATAAACTGTTACCTCTAGAGAACCTCCATTTGCCACTTTTTTCAGTTGTATCCCTGTACCAAAGATATGATGCTTTTAGACCCTTTTTTCAATTGAGTTTTTAGAGCTGCTTCGGTATTCCTTTCGTGCTAGAAATAGCATTTGTCTACTAGGTAAACACTTGTCAGACATTTGACAATTAAAGGTCATAGTCTACGTCAATCCCCCTGGATTTTCAGGGTGATAATAATTCTCCTGGAGGGTAACTGACTGTGATAAGTGTGGCTTTTATAGAACTCCAGATTATACATTCCAAGCTCTAATTTTACAAAAGGATAATTGGTGTAACATCAACATTCCATTAGCTGATGTTTGTTTCTTTGTATGTGTTGCATTCATGGGTTAGAAAAATGCCAACACTCAGCTCTCTTAAAAGAATATTTTTCCTTATGTGATGGATAACCTTTTTTTAATATCTTCTCCCCACTCATAAGAACATCCATCTTGATTGTTATAGTTGCAAACTTTAATTTATTATACAACATATCATGCAGCGTGTGAAATAAACTGCATGGATCTGTCTCTGTGGATTTTATGGTTTAGTGAGGGTAGTATGCCTTTTTTACTTTCATATCCTTGCCTGGTTGGCTAATACCAACAGATGTGTTCATGTCAAGGGATTTGGTCCTTTTGAGCCTGGAAACACTTCAGTAAATCTGATGTATATCAATCAAGACGGATCTGCAGGTGATGGGCCAATCCCCAAGATTCTGTTTCAAAGGTTGATATTGCATAGATCTACCAACCAGAAATTTAGAGATCGATGGGGTGGATTGATGAGAAAGAAGGGGGGTGATTGATGTGTAAGTTGTGAAGAGATAAAACAGGGATATAAATCCTAAGATGTAAGATCAGAATGTAGCATTTGATGGAAAATGGAGGAGAGAGAAAGCTGTTGTGCTTGTCCAAAAAGAAAGAGCAAAAATAGGAGGTAAAGAAGGGGAAGGCTCCCATTGAAACAGAATCACATTATAATCTCTTGTTAGAATTACAAGGCCCTCCAGAAACAAGGATAAAACAGGGATATAAATCCTAAGATGTAAGATCAGAATGTAGCATTTGATGGAAAATGGAGGAGAGAGAAAGCTGTTGTGCTTGTCCAAAAAAGAAAGAGCAAAAATAGGAGGTAAAGAAGGGGAAGGCTCACATTGAAACAGAATCACATTATAATCTCTTGTTAGAATTACAAGGCCCTCCAGAATTTATAATTTTCAGTGACTTTTATGGAACTGAATACAGTGGAAAACTGAAATGTAACATTCATGAAGTTGTAATGGACAAACATTTAGATGGAAGCTATGCTAGCATAGTTGTCTAGGCAACGCCTAGGTGTCCAAGCGCCTTGATCGCTTTGTTGGTGTCACCTTGCATACATGCCCCTCCAACACCTTGGGTTGCCTAGACACTGTGACAACTATGTATGCTAGTCTTGCTATTTTACCCATCTGACCATCTGAAGTGACTGGTTGGTTGACTATTAGTTGAGTTTGCATTCTAACTACGGATAGCTGTTGAAATTTTAACCACCTTAAGGTCAGGTACTGCAAACAGAAAATTGCAAATTTTGTCAAATAATTCTTGAGACAAAACCTCAATTCCATGAAAAGATGTTTTATTTCAGCAAACTAGAATCAAATGTTTCTTTTTGACCTCTATTTTCTTATTTCCTTTGTTGACTAGAAGTATAGTAGAACATGACTTGATATTCTTCTGTATTTTGTACCCTGTTCTATAAAACATAAACTATTGACTATGCTCAAAGATTAATGCAACATTATTTTGCCTGTGAATTTTGCATATTTTCTGCAGATTTTGAAATGTCTGATGCTCAACGGGAACACGCTTCAACTGTTGAAAACTTGGCTCCAAGTTTAGCAGGTCTTAATGTTAGGCTTTGCCCAAGTCATATGAATGAGCAGCGGTTTTGGATGATATATTTTATTCTCTTGCATCCAAGGCTGAATGAACATGATTCTAAGCTTCTATCAACACCACAGGCAAGACTCCTTTGTACAGAGGCTGCTTCCCTCCCCCCCCTTGCTCTTCTTTTTATGCTTATCAGGAATAAATTGAAGAAAATGATCAATTTATTTGCACTCATGGGAATATTTGCAGAAATTGAATTCTAGGTCTTCCTGGATGAAATACTTGGTGAAGACATATAGGGTGGGGGGGGGGGGGGGTTGCTTCTTTAGTCTTAGACTATCTGCTTTTGCCAGACTGAGGATGAATTTTTTACCATTAAAAAGTAGTGTTGCAGTCTTCTTTAGTGGTTCTTTGTTCAACTAGTCCTTTGTGAGCATAAAAGGCATAAAAAAGACAAAAGATATTCAACAATTGAAGGAATGAGAGAAAAGAATCAGAGAAAGAGACTTATCATACATGATTCCATAATAGTGGTATCATGTTTTAAGATGTGCTAATTCTGCCAAGTTGGTAAGGTCTATGTGTTTGATACCCTATCCCTATATTTCTGGTCAAACCCATACTTAAGAAACAGATTAGTGGTTCATATTCAGGAAAATTACAAAGATGAACTTCTGCCTGCCTCCGTAAGTGATAGATCATGTAGTTAGCTATGACCACACGTCTGGAATTATTACACATATCTTGCATCTCTTCAATTCACTTGATGAGGTTATTTTGTGGATGAAGCATAGCTCTAACTCACGACAGTGAGCTCATTGTAAGCATCCAGCTTTCCATTTAGTAGACTATTTTTACTTGATCCTGTCATATAGGGGTACTAAAAATCATACATCTAATCAGATAGTTGGGATGATTTGCTTTATTTTATTTTATTTTTTGTTGGGGTGTGTGGGTTGGTTTATCGACTGTGCAAAATGTTGCGCATCACTTGGACGGTACAGATCAAGGTTGCATGTGGCGGAGCGCTAGTAACTGATTCACTCATTCATTCTTCAACTAAGCCTTAACTGATCTAACTAGGTATGCTACACAAATCCTGCTTAGAATTCCACCATATTTAGAGCCATTTCAACTGTTAACCATTTGTGTGCTTTCACACCACTTGTACCCACGTTTTCTTTGGTCTTATTGTCCTTTAACCTTCTTCGTCTTTGGCAGTCACCATATCCTTACTGGTGCATTGGCTGGCCTTTGCATGTGTCTGAACCATCTTAAGTGTCCTTCCACATGTCTGAGCCATGGTAGCAGGCTGTAAAACTGAATCACTGGTGTAAGTTTTCAATGATGTCAGCAGGTCTGAGGTTGAAGTGCATAGCCTTTGGTCAAAGACTCAATCACCCTTGCATGAACTGAAGGGTAGAGCTCTCACTGACATTATTTCTTGATATAGAATGCACAATGTTCCCAGTTATACTTGCTTTGGGTCTTCAATTAGAACATCTTCCCATGGCATTTAAGACATCCTTTTTATTACTTCTGTACTTGTAGTTGCATCCCTCCCCCCCCCCCCCCCCACCAAAAAAAAAAATGTCCATAATATTTGAAGTAGAAGTCATATTAGGGGACTGATTTTTGAAGACTGATTTTGAAACACTCTCATCAGATTTGTCCAATAATTGATGGCCTTTAAACGGGAAGCTAATCTTAAAAACACATTGGGACGCCCTATAACAAGTACTAATTTACATTTCTAGAGAAACTCCTTTGGAACTTGTTGCAGTCCCATTCTCTAATTTGTTATAGATAACTGTTTCCTTGATATCAACATTATTGTACTTCTTTGCAGATTATTGAAGCGAGAGATTCTTTGCTTCAGAAATTGCAAAAGAGAGTGAATGAACAAGTGGAGAGCTCTAAGAATGGTGATTCATCGATAGAAGTAAGTGATAAGGGTACTAACATTCATGAAGAGAGCAATCCAGTTCAGGAAAAGGAGGTTTTGGTGGAGACTGTAAATTCACCACATCACATGAAGGCTGGTGAACAGGAAAACACTGAAGAATGGTTAGAGGAAGAAGATGAGACTGACACTTCTGTTGCTCCCCATAAACAGCTTGGAAATGAGGAGGATGTTTCCTTCAGCGATCTGGAGGAGGATGACGATGATGATAATATGTCTAGTAGACAAAGGTTCTTGAATTCAGAAAAGGATATAAGAGTTCCCTCACCAATTGGCTCCTCCAGTGAATGGGTTCGACTAAGTGAAAATTCCGACTCTCGGGAGAAAAAGGTAGTCCATACAACTTCTCAAGAGAAAGATTCAGAGGGTGAAGAGTCGAATGACTGGCTTACCATTGATGATTCCGATTGAGCGGGTAAAGACTACTTGACTTGTCAAGTTTGTGTAAAGTTCTATTCCTTTTTATGTGTTTCATATTTCCAGCTTTCAACCTGCAAAATAAGCATCTTTTTGAAGGTTAATAATCAATCAAAAGGAACTCACATGATCAATCACTTGGTGGTGTTAACCAACTTTGGTGGATCATTTATGCTGTATTTTGCACATATTTACTGTTGGCTGTGCATAACTATGGCCGTGGAACCTGGAAAAGTACAACTGCATCTTTGATGGTTACTTTGTGATAATGCTTACAATATCTGTACATTTCTATTGCCTTCCTTCCTTGTAGTCTCTTTGCGTTGACCCTCTACTTAAAACCCTAAGGAGCCACCAATATGTTCATCAACCTGTTAGACTGATCAATCAAAAGATACCAATTCCGAAGAATGATCAATCAATCTTGTTTATGTTTATCTTTTGCTTTTGTGAGCATTTCTCAATGGAGACTTTTGAGTATTCCAATGGTGAGAAGCAAATGAGATTTATCAAAAGTTCAGATCCAAGAATATGGTCTTAATAATTAGATCTCACAAAGAAGCTTCCCAGTCTCCCTCGGAAAGGTTGGTCAAGTCTTCAAGGGAGGAGTTTACGGTGCATATATTTTGCTAACACTCATTTTGGAGGGATCAAACTCAACAAATCAGGAATGTCGAGCAAATGCTTATGCCTGATTCCAAATATTCTTCATTGAATCGACTCTTGATCTCTTCTATAGAATGATGAAGACACCATGGATTGTATAATCTGGAGTGTTCTAATATTGACTGTTACAAAGACAAATGTGTATATGTAAACTATGCTCATGACCATAGTCAGCAAAAACACGTCTAAAACGGAGTTTAAACACGTTTCCTTTTTTTACAGTTTTAAATGTGGGATTTTAATCCTCTCCAATTCTTAAAATTGCGGCAATGCTAGATGGAGATGTCGACACCTGGCAGCTCGAACATCCAATGGTCCGAGCTCATTGACATCCACCATTGGATGTCCGAACTGCCAAGTGTCAACATCTCCACCTAGCACTGCTACACTGCACACTTTTAAGAATTGGAGAGGATTATTTTCCTTTAAACGTGTTTTACCGGAAAACGGAAAAAAACTCCAGATGGCAAGCATTCCTGTTTAAATGCATTTAAAACACATTCCCCCCCCCCCTTTTTTTTTGTTGCCCTTTTTTAAGATCTTAGACTTGTTAAACAATGGTTTACTTAATTGATCATACCTATTTCTACCTAACTCCGATCAACCTGATTCTTTCATTGACGTAGAGCTATCACCTTTAACTCATGTTCGATGTACGGATCCTAAAATTGAGCTACAAATTGATGCATTTGTTGGAAAGGGTTTCTAAAGCGATGACTCCCAATTCGAATTGAACATGTATTATTTTGGGTGTGTATTGGTTGTGTTGACAACAATGAATAACACCATAGCCAAACCATATTGTTCAATAGGACTTTGGAAGTGTTTTTCTTTTTTTATTTTTATTTTTTAAATGGTGTATGAATTTGGATGGATAATGGATTTTAGAATATAAATGCATTAATGTTGGATGTTATAGCTGTTTTGGAACATCAGATACATGTATTAAGATAATAATACCTCAATTTATACGAGTATATTGCCGTTTTTTGGGTCTTGATTTTTTGAAATCTACACATTTAAAACCCGTACTCTCCGTTTCTGTTTTGTTGCCACTTTTTTTTTTTACCGCTCTTTTGATCGTATTGTTCAGTTTACGCTGTTTAAAACCCATACCGTCAGTTTCTGGTTTTTTTTTTTTTTTTTTTTTTTTTTTTTTTTTTTGTCATTCTCGTTTTTTGCTTACTATGCTCATGACTAGACTATCACATACTGATCAGGTCAGGATCCATGTGTTAGATGATCCTCAGTAAGCTATCTTAAAGACTCCTTGTTCAAGATTAAATGACCCTAGATTCTATATTTAGAGATGAACAGGATAGAACAATGAACGCAAATACAATCTCGTTTATTTGTAAACAGTCCAGAATCATAGAACAATCAAGTACTAAACAGCTACCTATGAACATCAATGCAATCGATGAACCTTCTTCCTTCTTCCTTCCTGTTTAAAAGGTTGCCACCAAAAGCACTCCAAAAGCCACTGGTATATAAAGGAAATTATTTCCTATGTAGAACAATCCTATTTACAGCTTTCTTAGAAATAGGGAAGGAAAGAACCAGTTGAGTTTTCAAAGATTAAGGCATAAGGCATCATTAAGTCAAAGCAAATTTGAAACATTTGTTAAACTAAATTCATCCTTAAGAATTCAAGTGATTAAATATACATTTTTAACTTTGAACTATAATTTCGTTGATCCTTCCGTAAAACAAGGTACTAGAAGCTTCTATTTTTTCTGTGGATTGTGCAATGTATTCAAGATTATTTGTTTTAGTAGTTTGAGGCTCAATTCTGAAAATGTCTATGGGTGATACAATCTAAACCGAATATGAAACCAAATAAAGAACCAAATACAAAACTGAATCGAATTGAATCGGTTCGATTATGGTTTTGATCTTATTCTTGGTTTGTTTCAGTTGTGGATTCTACATTTTGTATCTTAAACCAAACTGAATAATTGAAACTGAACCAATTAACACCCTTAACCGGAACTAGGCACCTCTCCCTCGCTGCAATGATTACTTCAAATCTAGCTACTACCAATAGTTGGCTTACATCCAACTCTTTTGGCAAGAGTTTCACTCATAAAATTATGGGTGCTACAATTATCCATCATAACCGTAATTACTACTTGGCCTATACTCCTTTTCACACACATGGTTTCGGGAGATTGCACACTGTAAATAGCATGTAAAAAGGAAAAAATTTACTGCTACAAATGTAGCAGGAATGCAAGACTGGCAGCCAGAGGAAATACCGAAAGGGGAAATGAATTATTCCATTTCCTTGGCTGTCAGCCTTGTAGCAGGAACATTCCACAAGTATAGCAGCAAAATTCTGTCCATGCAAAAAGATCTCTAACATATCACAATCTTTTTTAAGAATGTTTTCCCTCTAGCCCGGGTTGTTTTGGCCTTTGTCATCTTCATAGCTGCTCTCGATCAAGAATAACTCTTGGAAGCTATGCCCTCATACAAATTTTTTGTTATAGTTGTTGCACAACCCCTTGGCTTACCGAATTTTTATCACCTCAAGTGCACCAAAAAGGTACATCTGACGGTGCACCATAAAGTGATTTTATTTAAAACACTCCCCCTAGTGCATGTGTACCGTCAGATGTACCTTTTTGGTGCACTTGAAGGTGTACTGTATTTGAGGGGATAAAGGTCCAGCTAGGTTTCTAAGAGTTGTACTCAATAAGACAAGAAGAAGACTTCAGGAAACATTTCAAAACAGTACATGAAAATGGCTAAATCAGTGAGGGTTGAAAGAGAGGAAAATAAGTAGATGATACTTAGAACCAACCCTTAAAATGGCTAGGGTATCCTCTACTTGTAAAGTAGAAGTGTATCTTGGACATACCTGTCCAAAAGATGCATCTGCTGAATTGATTTTTTATATAAAAATTGTTACCTGTTCACCACCTCCTCCCAACGGTTAAAACAATGTTCTTGAGAAACTTAGTCGAATGATGGCCGGTCGATCACCTGTTTTTCATCTGTATGCAACTAGCTAAAAAATGCATGAAACATGAACGAGAAGTAAAATTAAAAGCTTTAACTGTGCCAGTGTCAACCCCCCCCCCCCCCAAAAAAAAACCCTGAAGAAGTTTCTAGCAAGAAAACCAGCATCCACTTGAACCTTCATTATAAAAAATAATGGAAAACACAAAACAAGAAATACCAAAAACAAAAAATGGGGACAAAGCTGATGGCACAACAAAATTCCAAAATTTTCCAGATATGCTTTTTCCAACAAAAGAACGAAATGTGGCATTTGCAACTGCTAGTTCCCTTGGATTTTCCACATTCTTACATTTGATTATTACAACCCTATTTTCCCTTCCCTTACTATGCATTTCCCCTTTCTGTTATTTATTTAACAGACCATCCCACGGTTCTACCAGTTCAAATGCCAAGAGATGACTCTAAAGAAGGCTGAAATGAAAATATGAAATATTAGAAGAATTGAGGGAAAAAAAATTGGTGGAAAGCCCTTTCACGTGGAAATTTCACTGAGCTCTACCGGTAAAGAAAAAATACCAGCCAGATGAAAGATGATCACTGTGACTTAATACAGAACTACAAGATTCTGCAACTGGCTTCAAGTAGGATTGAACCAAGGTCTCGCTGCACCATTCATGTGCCCGTTGCTGTGGATCCCGACACCATTTGGGATGAGCGAAGGAGGCAATCCAACGGCCATGGGAGGTGGGGCCATAGGATACAATCCATGGGAGTGGGGAAGAGCATGGGGGCTCACTAAAGGGCTGCCACCAGCACCCCCTTTCCGTTGTTGGAGTGCGTTGATCTGCCTGAGACCTTCTTCATGGATACGTGACAACGTTTCCAACTCTTTCATTGACAAAGCTTCCAAGCCCGCACCATAGAGGGGGGCATGTCGTGACATCTCTTCTTGAAGAGAAGCCTCAAGAGTATGGATATATTGCTGCAAGACAACAGCAGTCTTTTAGTTGAAACATTTACACGTTTACCAAAGTTGCAGGGAGGGAGAAGAGTAACAGATGGACTAAGAGACAGCCAAGTGGAATTTACTGATTGCAATCTTTATAAAAAAATAATAAAGAACTTCAGATTGCCTAAAAAATAAATCTCTCTCGTGCAACTGAAAAACCCAATCTGTCCCTTTGCGCATTCGGTAAAAATTGTGAAGAGAACCACAAAGAAACACCATAAACAGAAGAAATTCCATCAAGTCATCAAGATCCAAGCTCATTCATCAGTGAACATGTAAACATCCTTTCCAAACCCCCCACACTTTTTCTCATTCTATTTGAGTTCATATTAGGACTATCTGACATGCAGACATACTACCTCATTCCACTACAGAAGTCCCGGCATTAAGAATAACGTCTAATTGTGCTATTTTGGAAGAGAAAAAATAACATAATAACAAATCTAAACAAATGATCTAGGACATCTACAATACTTAGCATCCAAAAACAATAAACAGTAGCAAACAAAAAAAATCTGGACCAAGTACCATCAAAATCTTACAAGCCACACAACTATTACACAACATTTCGGCCCATCTAGCACACAGCCAAGATCATCTAATCAAGATGATGATGCATAAAATCTTGCATGTCATAGTCATAATTTAAATAGTTAACTGCAGCATTTTTCTGGTAATAAACATTTTTGGTGATGTCAATAGTGTAGACAAACTTATTTGTACCACAGACCTGTAATATTTCACTCAAAACCAACACTTGAGTTCTTGGAATAGCTTGATTAAATAGTCTTTACATCAAAGAGCTCTAGTACTTAATTAAGGTGTCCAAAACCTATGGATTATACAAGCAGATCAAATCTTACTATTCAAGCATGCAAAATAGCATATATCAAAAGGTACTGATCTCTTTAAGGCATTAAAGATGGTTTTATGCTTAAATGATTGGAAAAATGTGCATCAGTGCTTTAATCCATCATTCTACTAATTCCAGTGTGTTTAGATTAAATATTTCCAATTCCACGAGGTCTACTAAATATTTCCAGTTCCACACAATCTCAAAAAATATTTTAAAAAATCAAAATTTAAAACCTTGCCTAGAAAGCCTCTTGAATAGGAAGTCAAGAAAGTCCACTACGCTGGATGGTGATAGTGAACAAATATCAGCTGGCCAGCTACCTTTTATAGAAATATTCATTTTAGGAGACTACCCAGGTATATGTACTGTTCCCAAGAGTTCTATGATGAAGGTAATTTGAGGAGCAATTCTACCTTGATCACCTCAAATCAACAGAAAGAGGTCCTGAAGAATTGAAAGATTATCATTCCATTAACCTTGTATGAAACACCAAAATGTCCTTGTCTCAGAATCATATGAGGGCCTCAAGGATCTAATGTAATCACCACTGTTAAGAGTTAGTACCGTAAGGGTAGTTCTGGAATTCTCTTTATTTCTTAGTAGCTTATGTGTATATTCATATAAGGGTTTACTTGTAATGGCTTATGCTATTGTCCTAATAAATATGAAATTGCTGCTACCGATTGGTATAAGCTATTCTCTCACTATTCTCTATTCTTCTCTTCTCCTTTGTTTCCTCCTTTCCTCCTCCCACTAGTCGAAATTGCTGGTTGTCTAGGTCTAAAACTATCATAAATACAAACTGCTTATATTTGGAAAGAAAACTTTAGGTGGCATTTAATTGCAGGAGTATAAACTCAACGGCAACAGAAGGAAGTTCAAGGCTGATCATGTAAACAAAGACTTCATAGAAGAGAACAACCACAATTGACAATATTCTTCTGCTTCTTTATTAGTTTTGATTAATGAGGTTCATGGCTGATTCTTTAGAAGTTCTGAGGGCTTCTGATAAGGGAAAACCCATTTCCCTTGTTTATTCTAGCTACAAAGCAGAAGATATAATGAAAGAAGGGCGGCTGAAGGAGACATGCTAGAAGGCTTATTCATGGCAGGCAAGAGCCTGGTATTTCTCACAGTTTGCAAACATCCTTGTACTGAAGCTTCTTATTCTTAATTATGGACCACCCAAAATCCATTGGTGAAAAAAGTTGTTCTGAAGCTGTTACCAGCTTTGCCAAAAATTAGCTAAATGGAAAGGGGCAATATAAATGAGATCCCCAAGCTTAGACTGCAAAATGGTCATCCTTCCATCTTCTTAAAGGAGTGCATTTAAACAAAACGCTTTGTTTGATATTTGATCATAAAATATGTTATGAAGAAATTGACATCGTTGATAAGCAGCAAAGTCTCAAAAAGAAAAAAGTTGACTATAATCAGCATGCCAATTTATTTAATTTCACTTTTCTAGTGTTAATTTTCCATGCCGAATCATCCAAACTGCGTCAACAGAATTTCTTTCAGAAGGATAAGAAGAAGCATCAAAATACCACCTTGTGGGTTGAGAACTGGTGATGAACTCCCAAAAGATGAGGAGGTTTAGAACTTTGACAATGATAAAAACCTGCTGTGCAAGTGACCAGTAATTTGGTGTATAATATTCTAGTTACCGGAAAAGGTCAAACCAAAGTTTGGAACCTTGAATAAGGTATTCAGTCATGTTGCTAGTTTATGGAAAAAGTCTAGAATGAAGATATTGCCAGTATTTCCTCGGAGGGAGGATCTCTCGCCTGAACTCATTATGGGCAAAGGGGGTTGATACGAAGACAGTGATCCGGGAGATGGAATGACGATGTCCTAACAAGTCGACCACCAACTCGGACCCAAACAGGCTGTTGATGGTCCCTCTGACATGGAATTGTGCCTTAAAACACAAAATCCCAGTCAGGTCTATCTCTGGGTAAGAAGTGTCAAAAGGTAGGGTTAGGGACGAGATGGATAGGAAAGAAGAGGGTATAGAACAGAAAGATGACAAACACACCCCTCTGACAGAACATAGAATCAGAATCAATCAGACAATGGTTAGCTAATTTGAGAACAGAGTTAACCATATTCTGCTGGGATAGATATACTTCTTTTTTTTTTTTTTGGAGGGGGGGGGGGGGGAGAGCAAAGAAGAAAGATGGACTGTGTTCTGATGAGATTTCTATTGATAAGTGAAGTTACACGTGTCAAAACCTGGGTTGCAATTGCTTGGCAAGAGTCATGCTGTCTTAGAATAAAAAATCTCATAGTATCCCTAGTTCCACTTTTTTAACACCCCCCTAATGGGATCTTTATAGTAAATAATGCTATTATAGGCATTCAGGAACCATCGTGAAGTCTGTGTTTATTTTATTTATTTATTTATTTATTTTTACGATTCATGAACACAATTAAGAACGGAGGCTTTCTGTCGATGAAAACAGTGCTATAGGAGCATTTAAGAGACTTTGCACCCCTGATGATGTGATGCAATCTACATCAGGCAGATCACAACTAGAAAACTAGATTAATCTAGTCCTTTCATGAGGTTAGGCTATGTGATACGCTTGTTCCTAAAAGGGCGTACCCAGTACACGAGGCTTGTTCCTATAAGTAATTAATATTCCAACCCATTCTTCCATTCAGATGCTCCAACATATCGCTGCTGGGTCTGTTTTCATAAGTGTGTGAGCAGAAGCTATATGCGGAAGAATCCTAACCATAGTTGTCAAGGCGTCCAGGCAGATTTTTTTGGGGTCTAGGTGACTGTCTCTTTAGTGTGATCGAACCCAGTTTGGCCCTTATTTATGTCAAAATATTATTTAATTCATTTACTTAAGATATTATTCATAAATAAGCAAATACCCTCTATTTAAATCTAATAAAAAGAGTTACAAAATCAATTTCCAAAAGGATAAAAAGTCAACATCCCCATTACAAGAACAAAAATTGGTTTCAGCGGTAGGTGAAACTTTCAACTTTCTAATGTTGGGGTTTTTCTCAAATCTAAAAATTCCATAAATCTTAATATGCTAAAACATTACTACAAACCAAAAGAGCGATAAAATATTCATTTGTTTTGATATCTAAAAAATATATTTTCATTCAGAACGACTTTGACAGCATTCATGCACACCAAAAAAGGTTTGACTGGAACATAACTCTTTCACTATAAATCAGATTTAAGCAACCTTGGATTTGTTGGAAAGCTGGTTTTGTGCTCTACCTAATACAAAAATTCTTATGTAAAAATAAAATCATTTGACCACTCAAACTTCATAGAAAACCAGAACATTTCTCTAAATCGAGAGCAGTTTAATTACTTATAGATAAGAACATATTTTCTAAGAATAGTATATAAACCAAATGTGAGACTAGGTATACCAGGACATGACCAATTCCAAGAACAGTATAAACCAAATGTATGTTTTTATTGTTTCAAACTTCCAATAGCTTGCTTCTTCAGTTCTGACGTCTTCTAGTTCTGTATCGATTTTTTATGACTTGATTCGACTTAATGCTGATTATTGATGACTTGATGTGGCTTAATGTTGATTTTTGATGATGTAAGGTATATATTGTAGCATACTATATAATGTTAGAAAAGAGGGGAAATAAAAATTAACACTTGGGTGCCTTGTCGCCTAAGCGCTTAAGCACCCCTCCACCGCCTTGGGTCGCCTTGCAGCCTTTACAACTATGATCCTAACTCTTGTTAAGCTCAGGTTACTCCATGGCATAGACTGATTCATCCCATGTCTAAGGACAGATCACACTTTCAGGCAAGAAGACAATCTAAAACTAGATACCTAATGTACTATATTTGTGCAAACTGGACCTTGGAGTGAACTCTCATTACACAGGCAATTTAGCTGCTGTCAACACAAACATTTACAAGGATTATGATTTTGAACTAGATCACATGACAATAGTAACCATGGAATACCAACTGATGTTAGCTACACAAAACCATGTTGGATGATACGCATATGCACAACAACTTAGAACTAAGCATTAATAAAACCTAAGAAATAAAGGAGGAAAAATACCTGGCAGGCATGTAATTTTGCTTCCATCCCATCAATGAATGCCTCACATCGAGCAACCTGTTCTTCCTTCTCCCTCTTTTCTCCTTCAGTTTGTCCAACTGTTTGTGTCAAACGTCTGACTTCGTCCTCAAGGGACTGTCGGACTTCCTCTCGAGTCACAGTCTCAGTGGCATAACGTTTGAGTTCTTCATCAAATCTTTTCCGTGCAGCTTCTGCACTCTTTAACCTTTCAGCTAGAGCATTTTTCTCTTTCACTACTCTCTGCACCATTAGAAGAGAGTATTCAATATTGTCATCAATTCAACTCCTAAAGATGACATCATCAGTCAATATTAACAGCTAAGAAACAGAATTTTAAATCATTTATCAGTAAATCTAGAATTTTAAATGCATATCTCAAGAGAAAATACTAGTCAACCGACACAACAGATTAAAAAAAAAAAAAACAAATAAAATGGTAGACAAGAAGTATGTGAAGTGCCAACTGAAAAATTATGCAGAAGCAGAACTTTCAATACTCAATATCAGCAAAAGCAAATCATTACCAGGATGACTACAAAACATTAAGATGGAAAAACTTTTAGTTAACAAATCACGAAAGGATGACCATGAAAAAATACATTAAGAAAAATGTCGCACAATGCAATTTCTGATATGAAGAAAAAATCCCCAATGGACACTAATAATTTGAATCCTAAATTGCTCGTGACAAAAACAACCGTCAGATTGAAATTCTAGGAGCTATTTCATCTAAAATGAGATAAATAATGATTGAAATCATTGAATCATTACAGAACTTCAGTGCCATCTCTGTATCAAGAGACATGTACTTAACTTCATAAATGGCTTTTCTAATTTCATTACATTCCATACAGAGATATACAGCTCTCTTTGAATCATATTTTCTGCCCCTTCTTTTTTAATTATTTTAGGAGTGCATGCGCGTACGCTACATAGTTGTAAAGGCAGCACCTAGGCAACAAGGTGGCCATGATGCTCCCAAACAAGACCCAAGGGAGGAAAGGGAGGCAAGGAGGCAAAGAAGGGGGAGAAGAAGAAAATGGAGGAGGGAGGAGAAGAAGACACACCAGAAATTGGCATAAAAATATGGGAAATATGATGGTCAACTCAGTCACCTTGGCCTTGCCTAGACATCACCCAAGCATCATGGTGGCTAGCCATAACCTTGGCACCTTGACAACTATGATATACTACAACCTTCTTAAAAAGGATAAATGTATAATTTTCGTAATTTAATAAATAATTATGCAAATATGCAAACCAATCAAGAGTAAGAACACTCAAGGTAAGGGTGTAACTAATGCTCCTCTAAGATCTTTTAACCATCCAAAAGTTGAATTTCTCTGGAGAACACAGGTTCCATGTCTCCATGTTCTAGCGGAAATCTAGCTCACTTCCAAACTTAAATAGCAGCAGAAACATTTGTAGGAAAGCGAGATGAGATATATTTTACCTTCAGCTCATCACGCTTTCGAGACTTCAACTGTGAAAGTTGAGTCTCAGCGTCATGAAGACGGTCCTGAAGAACCTTCTTCTCAGAGGAAAGCTTTGCAATTTCATCATCCCGTTCTGAGCGTAGCCATTCAAGCTGATTCTCAACTTCTTGTGTCTGTTCAGAAAGCTCCTTCTTTTCCCGAGCAAACCGATCCATTTCAGCCCTCATCTCAGCCTGCCATTCATTTGCCATTCATTTTCATAAATAGCATGATCTTGCAAAATCACTGTACAAATTAGCAGCATATGATAACAATTCACTAGCAATGTGGGCAATAGAGATGAGAGATCAGGTACCTTAAGACGGTTATTAGTTGCCTCAGATTCACTCAGCCTTTGTGACAACATAGCTTTCTCTCTAGCCATATTGGAAACTTCAGCTTGTCTTTCTTCGCGAGCACGGGTATTTTCATCTTCACTAGCACATAACTGATGCCAAAGAGCAGCTCGATCCACATTGGCCAGCTCAGTAACTTCCCGCATCATGCTCAGAACTGGCATGGCAATCCCTTGTTCTTCGCGGACCAAAAACACCAAAATATCCAAATCTAAGTCTACTTCTCGACAGTTATCAGTAGTGCTAGTGGCCCGATCAATAAGCCCTTTCAACATCCTGACTCGATATCCCTCATCAGCATACAGTTTAAACAATATAGCATATAGCATCCTCACAAACCCTTGCACTTGAGGGTCCCTAGAGAGAGCCAATGCTTCAGCAAGACCAAGAACAGGAGCAAAATCATCTTCCTGGACTGGCAATGACTCATTGATCTTTCCCTCTACTGTATCTTTATATTGAAAATTCTCAGCAACAGATCTAAAATTAATACCCAGACTTTGAGCATGGCGTCTTTCCAAGACCATGGCTACTGACTGAGCCAATATGGCCCCACGAGATACGGCTCTCTCAAA
The DNA here is from genome assembly GCF_018873765.1 of Telopea speciosissima. Lineage (NCBI taxonomy): Eukaryota > Viridiplantae > Streptophyta > Magnoliopsida > Proteales > Proteaceae > Telopea > Telopea speciosissima. The sequence goes on along the minus strand of NC_057917.1, from coordinate 62,198,308 downwards.
AACTTGAGAAGCTTCAACAGCAAGGCAAGGTATGGATAACATCTCTATCAGGATATAAACATCAGCAAAATGACGACCTGCATTCACAATCTGCTCCTCTACCAAATGCAACCTTTCAGCAGTAAATTCATTTTCACCATACAAAAAGAGCCCACATGGTGTTGTTAAGCAGCAGTCATCGAGCTCACAATCAGAATCTATCTCCCTCAACATTGTTTCAGCGACATCAGCCCACCTACTCATGGTTTTGGCCAGAACATCCAGGACACTAAATGACACTTCAACTCCCAAACTTTTCAGCCTAGCACGAACCATTCTGACCTATGAGGAAAGACATAAGAGATTATAATAAATAAGATAGGAAATTCCAAATTGGCTCATAAGAAAATTAACAAGAAAATCCAACACGAAATTTCAACTCTTGATGCATACTGCTTGAGGAAGATGCTGGCATTGAGATGCAGCTTTAAATATAAAACTAATGGTTGCTGCAAGTGGTTCATCATTTGAATCTGTCAACAGCTTGAAAGTCTGAAATAAGACACGTTCCCACACTTCACTGCCAAACTCCAATTGACTAAGGGCACCCAGAACCTAGAAGAATAAATAAAATTTTATTTAAACTGGGCAGACCAAACAAAAAGATAAGCAAATTAATCCAAATCAAAGTTATATGACTATACATTCTCTAAATGTTAACAACTAAAACAGTCAATTTCTAAAATCATATCCCAGTAAATGAAGGGAAAAGGAAAAGAGAAAATAAATACGCAAAAAATCTTCCTTACTGGCAGTCGAAATGCAGGCTCGGCATCTGGTTTTTGAAGTCGATCCAAAAGTGCACAAGCAGCAAGTGGATGCTCTGACTGATCAACCAATTTGGGAACCAAAGAAACTAGGTCTGGTTGCAGATGTTTAGGGGCTTTATCAATTACAAGAGCAATCTTTTGTGCAGACTGAGGCCTTCTACGTGGCTCGGGACCACCTTGTGGAACAGCACCATCTATTGTTCGCAGGGAATTTACAATTAATTCCAAGAGCTCCTCAGACTGCTCCGGGCACTTTGTCTGAAGAAGCAGTGGGTTCAGCAGTTAATACCTGGAAATCAAGCTAGGAAATCCCATCTAAACTGAGTACAAGTTCATGTACCTTGGAAGATCGAATGAAACCATTGTCAACAGGAAGGCCCCCTGCAGATGTCTCTGGAGGAGTAATAGGCTGTCCAGGGACAGCCTTTCCAGCTATATCACTTCTATTCATGTCCGAGCTTTGTACTGCATAGGTATTAGTATTTTCATCTGCCCCAGAGTCTAACCTCTCATATACAGGAGATTGCACAGATTCCGTCGCTCCAGTTTCCCTGCAGGATTCTGATGGACTGCTGGCTCCATTGTTATCTGGGGAAGGATTTGAGCAGGTTTCAGAAGAATCATCACCAGATCTTCCTTCCGAGGGTTGGCAGCATTCAACCATTATGTCTAAAAGTAAATCAATGATTGCCTGCTGCAAAACTTTAACCCCCATCAGCAGATTCATCACACTGGGAGAAGATTCATCTGTCCGTGTGACCTCCTTCTTCCCATCATTACTGCTAGAGAGTTTGGTGGGGAGAAGCAAGCGCTTTACTTTAGCAGGGTCATCAAGATAGACACGAAGCCCAGTAAGAAAACCAGCTATTGCACCAGCATCCATTAAAAGCTTTTCCCTTAAAGTGACCTGTGGCTGTGAAGAATTATCTCCATATGTAAGGTGAAACCCTGCTCTAGCAAGAAGGTTTCTAAAGATGTCTTCCTCATCACCACTAATTCCTTCACTGTCTTCAGAATCAATAAGCTCATCAGGGTCAGTCGACAAAGCATCTTGATCATCCTCAGAAGCCAAAACCTGACCAAGGGAAAACCAGATGTTGATCATTGGTATAACAAAGAGAAATAAACAATAAAAATAGTTAACCCGCTGTTTTGAAATTGATAAATTTGAACTAAGTATTAAAAGAATCTGTACAATAAACAAAAACTATACTACACTTGATTTCCTGGTTAAATAAATTAGGACAGTATAACGAGCTACTATGTAACTAACAGCTGTTAAAGTGGGTAGACATCAAAACACATTTCCATAAAGTTCCAAAAAGTAAGCACTTAGTGCTGCAAGTGATAGACTAATATGTAATACTTGGAGCATACTCTGCATGAGAAGATCCCAGCAAGTCAATGGATAGATCTTGAGTACATCTGCAAATTGGTCCAAGATAACACAACATAGCCAGCAAAAAGTAATTCAATCTCACAAAAACAACTGAAACTTAGTTTTTGGATTCCCCCCCCCCCCCCAAAAAAAACACAATTTTGGGAGACCTGCATCCTTCATCAATATGGCAAACTAGAAAATATATATATATATATATATATATATATATATAAATATAAATATAATAGCAAACAAAAGTAATCCAGAAGCTTTATTATGGGATATGACCCTCTCTTTACACATGACCTCCCTCATAACCATAGTTGTCAAGCCATCGCCTAGGCCGTGCCTAGGAGCCTTGTTGGTGTCACCTTGTTTTTTCCCCCCTCAACCGCCTTGGGTTGCCTAGCTGCCTTAACAACTATAACACAAGCCCTCATAGCTACATACCAGGATATGGACAAGTAAACATGGATTCCGTCAACCCAAAACCCCAGCAAGGTCATCCCTCATCATCTATCAAGTTATTAGATCTTGGCCCCTCATGGGTTCAGATATTTCTAGAGAACCTAATGGATCTAGTACTCATATAGTGTGAAATTGGCAATGAACTCCTATAAATCACACACATATACTAACCATAACCAAGTCCCCTTCCAAAAAGAAGGGGTTCAAGGAAAGATGGAAAGTCTCAAACCAAAGATAAAGGCATCAAACTCTAAAAGCAGACTAATACTTACAAGAGCAAGGTCTCTCAATGAACTACCATCAAAATAGAGATTAAGGGGTTGGATATGTTGTGACCATGGAACTACATCTCCGAGTTGTCTCGGTTTCGAGCCTGGCCGAAACGAAATCCAGGGTTTCAACCCATATTTCAACCGTGGTTTCAACCCAGGCCCCAGGGTGGTCCAAGGTCAAAACCCAATGTCAAAACCTCGAAATGAGATCTGGCACGGTTTTGGGCCTGACTGAAACCAGGTGTGAAACCAAGATCTTGATCCTTGATGGTGGCCAAGGCTTTTCGAAAGAATATATGGAGGAGCTAATCACTTCCCCCACAATCCTTCAAGATGTAATCAAAACGAATAGTCTAAAAAATCTATTGTAGCTGCCTTGTCTAGCCAAGGAGGTCTATAATAATCCTAAATTCTTTAAAGACGATAAAGAATGTGTGCAACTACCCAGGAGCTTACCTTGCCACAACACAAGCAATCATATCATGGGCTACAATAATCATGCAGAGAAATCAGAAATGCATGCACGCACGCGCACACACACACACTAGCAGGATGGTAGGGTATCAAAGGGAGAAAAAAAAAATTTTGGGGGGGGGGGGGGAACGGCCATTGCTAGTGGCTTCATATTATTGGCTACAGTCAAGGAATACAGATAATGATCAGAATTCAGAAGAGGTGAGCAGGGTATGAAAATCACCAGGCCCTTACCATGGACAATTTTTGGCTATGAGGTATAGCGTATGCTTGCCAATATATGTTGTCTTTACTAAGATCCCATTTGTTCTAAAATTTTAAGGTGTTTGAGATCATCATCGTCAAGGCCCCTCCTAGGCATCTAGGCACCCCTTGCTGGACGACACCTTGGGTAGCCTAGGTGCCTTCTTAGTGTCGCTTGGGCATCCAGCCCCCCCCCCCCCCCAACACCCTGGGTCACCTAGTCACCTGACTCGCCTTGACAACTATGTTTGAGATAATACGGAGATAACCAATCAGTTTATCTAGTAATATAGTTTATTTGGTCTACAGGCATTGAAGCAATAGATTTTCTCAATGCCCTAACAGACCTCTGATGCAGTTCGATATCCAAAAATATATGGATCTCAAATGCAAAACAGCCCCAAGGATGTACTGAAGTAGAGAACCAGAAAACAGAATAATAACCCTGTTCAATACTTGAGGCAGTCAATAGAAAAGTAATAAAAGTAGGGTATCGTAGGGGAGGGAAAGAAGGAAGAAATAGATAGAAGAACTGTTTGGGACGGTGACGGGTGAACATTACGTGAGAACAGTACCTTAGAAGAAAAGAGGAGAGGGTTAGAGGAAGAGCTCACAACTTACACAACTCAATTCTCAAACCAAAACAACTTCTATTCAGTCACTATTTTCCTAGGGCTGGTTACATCTATTTATAACTAATCCCAAAAGCTTATGATTGGCTTAGGAAAGAGCTTATATCATCCAACCAATAGAAAAGCTCCAATCTAACCCATTAATTTTTTTTTGTGTGCAAATCTAACCTATTACATCATCCAATAAGAAAACTCTAAACTAACCTATTACATCATCCAGCCATGGATAAGAGAATGTGAACACCTCCAGCCTCAATTGTTGACTGCAGAACGTGAACACAATGTGAACACATGTGAACATGTCCAACCTCCTTATGTCTGCATCAATATTTAAAAATAGGAAAAATTACACAATTGCCCCCAACTTTTCAATCAAAAGACTATCATGCCCTGACATACAATATCTGACCCAATGCAAATCAAAATTAATCCCAGCCACACGATCTGAATCATGGATTGCTTCTGCATTATTTCCCCTTGGTTCACAAAAACTCATCCCCAAGTTTTTTAGAATGGATGCAGACTTTCTAGCAAAGGATACAGCTAAAAAGGGTTCCTCCTCTACTTCAATTGTTTTCCCTTCTCATATTCAATTGGAACTTGAGCGGGATGTTTAAGGCAGACCGCGGTATCAGTTCTCTAGTTAAATCTTTTTACTCAAAGGCCTCTTGACATTCTCTCGTCCAATGCCATGGTTGGATCTTTGTTAGTCTGAGTTGTTCCCTGCTGATGGCACTGCCGAAGGTGGGGCTTCTCAGGCTAAATCGTTTCTTGTATTCGTCTGGGTATGCCTGGACATTAACTTTATAACTTTTTCTTATTATAATTATATACTTACTGACCTTTAGCAAAAAAAAAAAGAATAGAAGGATCTTCAACGCACGACCAGCAGCAACCATCTTCCTCAAACTACTGATGCCTATGACAAGCAAAGAGAATGTTGTTGAAGCTACATCTTGGAAGACAATCAAAAGATCAACAAGTTTACGCTCCTCCCCGGGTTGCTTTTCAACAACAATTGGTGCCACTTCGTCCTCCGTAACCGATGGCTCATCTTCTTTCTCTTCCATGCACTATTCAACTGATATTTTGTCAAAAGCAGCATCGAATGTTCGAACGTGAGCAATGGCTGACTTCATAGGTTCTCAAGTTGTCGCTGAGATTAGTCAAGATTCTCAATAATCTTGTGCAAGTTCTCTAAAAAGAAAGCAAACTTTTTGTACGGATCCATGGTATAACTGTCATATCTGGATAAGCTAGGGTAGGCTCTGATACCAAACTGATGCAGTCTGATATCCAAAAAGATATGGATCTCAGATGCAAGACAAACCCAAGGATGCACTGTAGTAGAGAACCAGACAACAAAATAACCTCATTCAATACTTGTGGCAGTCAACAAAAAGTAATGGAGGAAAAGAAGGAAGAAATAGATAGGAAGATTGTTTGGGATTGTGAACAATACCTTAGAAGAAAAGAGAAGAGAGGAGAAGGGTAGGGAAGGAGCTCACGTCACACAACTCAGTTCTCAAGCCAAAACAACTTCTATTCATTCACTATTTTCCTAAGAGTGGTCAGTGGTCACATCTAATTATAGCTACTCTCAAAAGCTTGTGATTGTCTTAGGAGAGAGTTTACATCATCCAACCAATAAGAAGATCCAATCTAACCTATTACATTATCCAACCAAAAGGAAAACACTAAACTAACATACTATAGCATCCTACCAATAAGAAACTTCTAGCCAAGTATAAGAGCATGTGAACACCTCGAGCCGCAATTGTTGGCTACAAAATGTGAATATCTTCAACCTCCTTACGTCTACATCAATATTAAAAATAGAAAATTTACATAATTGCCCCCAACTTTTTAATCAAAAGACTACCAGTCCTAACATACGATCTGAACCAATACTAATCAGATTTAATCCCAGTCGTACAATCTGAATTGTGGATTGTTCCTGCATTACTAATTATTTCCCCTCGGTTCACAAAAAACTCATCATCAAGTTTTTTAGAATGGAAAGATCTTCAAGCACGACTAGTAGGTAGCAACCATCTTCCTCAACTAGTGATGCCTACATAAAGCAACAAGAAGTTCGTTTTTGAAGCTGCAACTTGAAAGCACAAATTTGACTGCAATCAAAAGATCAACAAGTTTATGCACCTCCACAGGTTGCTTTTCAACAACTGGTGGCACTTAATCATCAATGTCTCTTCTTCTTTCTCTTCCACCCACTATTCAACGAGAGTTATTTTGTCAAAAGCAATGTCCAAACATTTGAATATGGGCAGTGGCTGACTTCGTAGGTTCTCAAGTTGTCATCAAGACTCGTCAGGTTCTCACTAACCTTGTGCAAGTTCTCTTGAAAGAAAGCAAACTTTTTGTATGGATCCATGGTATAATGGCCATATTTGAATTGGCTAGGTCCATGGTTTTAAGTTTCAATCGAAACTTCCAAGACGTATCGGTTTCGATACTAACTGAAACAGAACAAAGGTTCGATGCTGGTTTGGTCCAAGTTTCGACCTTGTTTTGACCGGTTTCGATCGAAACATGGATAAACCATATATATAATTCACAAGTTCTGTATTTTAACAGGTTTCGACCGAGAAGACCTTGTTTTGCAAGTTTCGACACTGCTCCTTGTTATTTTGCCAAAAAAACTCAGTTTTTTGCCAAATCAATTGATTTCTGTCCACTTTTTTGCGTTCTACTCATTCAACCCTTCACATGTTGGGTATGGTGGATATGCTGGTGAACCATCCTTCGAGAGCACCGGTTCGGCATTTGGAGAGCATGGTAGCAAAGGTAGTGGCGAAGGTGGATCTTCTACTTCATTCCCCAGCAACAATTATGGGGGTGAGTCAGGTGTTGGGTCATCTTTCATCGATAGCATCTTCGTGTATCCGGCCCAAACATTTGTGCCAGGTCACTCAGTTCCCGTGTCATTGAGCTATTCTCTAGGTTGGGATACCTTCAGTATGTTGATGATGAGGCTTATCGGTGGGCTGTCATGGACTATCAGAACAACTGTGCACAAAATGTGTCATAGGATACATAACTGCTGCATTAGGAGCATCAACGAAATCTTCAATCACACACAGCTCATGGATTAGTCTCACCAAGAAACTCCATGTGGTATTGAGTGGAGTGTTGTATACTTGTATTTCCCTAACTTAATACATGTTTTGATTGTTTTAATTGCATATTTACATTTCCAGTAGCTAAATTATATGTAGTCAGTATTTATAATAGGGGCTAGTATACGACAATATTCAGCGTACACTAGCAAACTTGGGTCCAAACCACAATACCATTTTGGGCAGTTTTTTGTGAAACTAATTCATGGAATAGGTGTGAAATGGTAAAATAGGCAGCACAAAAAAATGTCAAAAAACCATATTCTGGGTTCGATTTGCCCAAAAAAATCCCAAGTTTCAGTCGGAACCTGGGAAGTTTAGGTTTCGGCCAGGGTCAAACCTGATCGAAACCTGAAACCTGGAACCTTGGCTAGGGCAGGTTCTGATACCAAACTGATGCAGTCTGATATCCGAATAGATATGGATCTCAGATGCAAGACAGACCCAAGGATGTACTGTAGTAGAGAACCAGGAAACAAAATAACCTTGTTCAATACTTGTGGCAGTCAACAAAAAAGTAAGGAGAGCAAGGGATTGTAGGGGAGGGAAAGAAAGGATGAAATAGATATTTGGGACTATAAACAGTGCCTTAGAAGAAAAGAGAAGAGAGGAGAGGAAAGGGGTAAGGGAAGATCTCACAGCTTACACAACTCAGTTCTCAAACTAAAATAACTTCTATTCATTCACTATTTTCCTAGGAGTTTCTACATCTATTTATTCCAAAAGCCCATGATTGGCCTAAGTGAAAGCTTACATCATCCAACCAATAGGAAAGCATCAATCTAACCTATTACATCATCAGCCAATAGGAAACTCTATACTAACCTATTACATCATCCAACCAATAGGAAAACTCTAAAGTCTAAACTAAATGTTTCAACTTTTCTTGGCCAAAAATTCGGTATCTCACCTAAATGACTTAAAGTCAATTATATAAATACCATGTTTCAACTTTTCTTGGTTGAAATTTCAACCTATTCTGTATAAACTCTACCTGCAATTTGTGAAAAAAATAGCTCCAAAACACTTATTTGCTCTAAATCTTACCGAAAAAACCTTGGAGCACTTGGATTTGATGCTCAAGAACAACATGGAGGAGATTTGATGCAGATTGACCAGCAGGTCCCTGGTCGAAATTCTGGGTTTATTCAAACCCATTGATTTCTGCCCCAAAGATAGTTATCGTCCAGCAGCATAAAATTGGATTTACTCCAAGAATTAAAGAGGAGATCGATCAGTTACTTAAGAGTTAAGGAGATATTTTCTATCCTATTTCCTAGTATATCAACAACAAAACAATAACAACAAACACAGCCTTATCCCAACTTAATGGGCTCGGCTACATGGATCCAAACAAACAGAATAGAGAAAACATAGATATACGGAAAAAAAAAAAAAAAAAAACAAGAAAGATTGGAGAAGAGAGATGGGGAAAGAGATGAGAAAAGACAAAGAAAATGACAAATGGAAGATTGCAAATAAATAGAAAGATGAAAGCTAGTAAGAGGTAAAAGGCACAGCCCAACACGTTCAGGATAATCTGAGCTAAATGGGGTCTGCGACATGGATCCTTGCCCTCCAATAGGCTCTGTCCGAGGTCATACTTGGGACCAGACCTAGACTATGCATGTCCTTCCTTACCACTTCTCTTATAGTCATTTTAGGTCTCCCCCTAGCTCTTTTAGCTCCTTCAATCTGAATCATATCACTCCTCCTTACTGGGGCTTCCCTAGATCTCCTTTGAATGTGACCATACCACCTTAAGCGACTCTCTCGGAGCTTGTCATTGATTGGTGTAATTCCCAAGTCCACTCTTATATGTTCATTCCATACTTTATCCTTCCTTGTTTTTCCACACATCCACCGTAACATCCTCATCTCTGCTACACAAAGTTTATCAATATGACACTTCTTAACAGCCCAACATTCTGCCCCGTACATCATGGCCGGACGAACAACAGTCCTATAGAACTTTCCTTTAAGTTTTAGAAGAATACGTCGGTCACACAGCACTCCGGACGCACCTCTCCACTTTATCCAACCCACTTTAATTCTCTGTGAAACATCATCCTCTATGTCACCTTCTTTATTTATGATTGATCCCAGGTATCTGAAATAGTCACTTTGTGGTATCTCTCTTTCCTCAATTCGCACCATCTCAGTATCCATCGAGGTGTGACTAAAATTACACATCATATACTCCGTCTTCGTTCAACTAATCTTAAAACCTATTGCTTCCAAAGTTGACCTCCACAGTTCTAACTTAGAGTTAATCCCTTCTTTTGTCTCATCCACCAAAACAATATCATCAGCAAAGAGCATACACCATGGGACCTCGTCTTGAATGTTCTTGGTTATATCATCCATGATAAGCACGAAGAGGTAAGGGCTTAAGGGTGAGCCCTGATGTAATCCAATCGTAATTGGGAATTCCTTGCCCTGACCTCCCGCAGATCTCACTCTAATCACCACACCCTCATACATATCTTTAATGACATCCACATATTTACTTGACACCCCCCTCTTCACTAGGACATTTTGGATTATATCTCTAGGGACTCGGTCATAGGCTTTTTCTAAGTCAATGAAGAAGATTATGAGGACATTGATTAGAGGGTGGACCCTTGGTGCAACGGTTAAGTTGTTCCATTGTGACCAAGTGATCACAGGTTTGAATCTCTGGAAACAGCCTCTATATGAAACAGAGGTAAGGAAAATACATTATGACCCTCCCCAGACCCCGCAGTAGCGGGAGCCTTGTGCACTGGGTATGCCCTTTTTTATGAGGTGATTGATTAGTTTTATTTGGAGAGTGTCATTAGCTATTGCCAGCCTGTCATGAAGGGTTTATTTTCCAGAATTGAACAGATATTGTTCAGCTCTATTGGGAGGAGATTTCACGACCAAGTGGGCCTCACAGCCAGCTAGCTAGTGAATACAAACTGAAGACTCAATTGCCAATACGTGGAGGACTCCTACAGCTGTTATAATTAGTTTTATTCGATAGGTTTCTATTGGGATTTGTTTTCGTTTTGGTTTTATTAATAAACTTATATGTAATCTGAAATTAGATGGTTAGATAGACTTAAATTCCTAGATAGATAGAATTTTTATTTGGTTTTTCTTTAAATATTTGTAATAGCCATTAGCTGGGGATGATTGAGATAACGAATATTTGAAGTTTTCTTCATGAAGCTGTGTGATTCAGTTGAGAGGTGAGATACCTATGGGTAAGAGGCCCAGGAGAGAGTGAGAAGTTCAATCCAAATCTATCCTTCTACCTTTCTTTATTAATCAATTTGCTTGTGAGAAATCTGTGTCCTGAATCTACTGCAATCTGAGATCCATTCGAAGCTCTAATTGGGTGGTTGCTATCCCTGTTCGATTGCTGAGAAGTGCTACTACTGATATCTTAGTGATCCTGATGTGGAATTAGTTACTAGTTGTGGACTGATTCTACATTAAGAATTGCTGCCCAACCTTCCTTGGAGGAGATTTGAACTTGAAGGCCCGGCACTCGTTCAATATTAGGATGAACATATAAGGATAGGGGTGACTTGGTACTTGGTAGTTGTTGGCTTGTATTGTTAAATGTTGACTCAAAATATATTTGACTCTATATAACAAACAATCTTAGATGTATGATTTATGAAATGGTTCATAATTTGATGTATTTTCATTCCTATTGCTTATTTAAGTTGTTCTACTTGAATTATATGTGCCGCAATACTAAAGTTGGTGTGGAATATGTCATGTCAGTATACACATACAGCGTAAACTACTACACTACCAATCTAAGGTCCTAAGTCAAACTACCATTTTTGGTGTGATTTTTAAAAGGGGTTCCACCATGTTTGTAGGACCTAAAATAGGCTGTCTTACAAGTTTCATAACCTAATTAGGTTATATGGCCCCTGAAACCAAGAGCTAAAAAAAACATTAACTCGGCCGAGATCCCGGCGAGTTACCGAGACAATTTGGTTTTTGGGCTGACCGAAACCAGCCAAGATACCAAGACCTCAAACCTTGGTTTTCTCCCAGATTTGTTTTGGGAGACCATCCCCCTTTGAGACTCTTTTTTTTTTTTGGCTTCTTTATTGCTTTCTTGTCCCTTGTGGGTATTGTTGGGGGGGTTGGGTAAGGAATGTGTTATCTTTATATTATAGCTTTGGGGGGTTGGCTAAGGAATCTGCTATCTTTATATTAAATCTTAGGCTGGCTTTTTCCAGCTCTGTTGTTGTGTATTATTAGTGACGTAGATCGAAGCATGAAGAAGACAGACAGAATTAATGAATGAAATTTAGAGGCATTCTTGCACTTGATTATGAGAGTAAAACCCCTGTTCAACAACAGGGATAGCTGTGGGTGAGAGACCCAGGCTGAGAGAGCCATTCCCCTTCCCCCCCCCCCCCTTCTCTTCTATCTTCTTTTCTATTGCAATCGATCCTTTGTGCTGCTGTTTCTCTGTTGATCAATACAAGTGCAGTGAAGAATCCTTTGAAGGCTGCAATCAATACCCAAACACTCCAAGTCTGTTGATGCTGCTGTTGTACCCATCGATTGAAGACCTATGCTGCTCCTGCGAGTTGTCTCTCGCTGCAACATCAGAGTGGGATATCTCCACATTCCTTCATCAAAACCTGCAGAGTTTTGGACCATCACCTCACTCCATCACCCCCTCCATTCGATCCCCACTTCTACCCCATTCCATTGGCTAGAATTCTCCATATTCACAAACCTTCTATTTTCATTCCTCCTTTATAACTTCACTTCTGTCCATAAAAATTACACCAAACTTGCTGCAGATCACCTACTCCACAAGGCCTCCACTCGATCCTCATTGGAGCCCAAACAAAGTGCCAGTTTGTGAAATAACCCTTAACCTTTTATTTTGGAGTTGCTAACAAAGTGCTGGTTTGTGAGATAACCCTTAACCTTCTATTTTGGTGTTGCTGCCATATCTTCCAATTCAATAATCAGAACCAAGTGAGACTTTCAGCAGTGCTTCTACTCCATACAAGCACCAATCGACCTGAGTTTGATCCCTTTCCAATGGCCGGTTTGGTTCTTATTTACTAAGTTACTAATTCTGATTTTGTTTCTAATTTGATGTTCTGCTGCAACCTATCACCGATCCTACTGTAGAGTGGTTCTTAATTGAACCCCTTCTACATTAATTAGCCTATCTTTTCTTGTCAATAAAATTCTACTACCTATCCAAAATAAAATAAAAAAGCAACCAACACTTCCAGTAACAAAACATCATTTAATGGCCCTTTTCTAAGCCAAGAAGATTCATCTAAGAATCAAAGAAAAAGGAAAAGCTATTAATAAGGCATTATAAGCCACAAGGAATACAATGGAACAAATAATGACAAATAGAAGGTAAAGACATGAACTCTTCAAAAATAATTTATACTAACCTCGAGGTCTGAAAACTCAAACCACGGGCAGCAATCAACAATCTCGCAAACAAAAACAACTGTGTCGCGTACAAGAAATCCGGCATCTGCTTCCAGCATATCAGAGACCTTCATGAATTGGAGAACAGAATTATTCCATGTCTTTGTACAGATAGAGGACTCTTTCCACACAGTTTTGGCAGGATTCTTTTGATTCACCATGGCCATCCTGTATCTGACCCAAAAATTCTTGTCTGGGTCACTTCCAACTGATTGATCACTCTCCAGATATATACAGATAGTGTCAAAGGATTCATAAACACCTGTGCATTATGATTTTGCAATTAAGTAGAAAGACAGCGACAACTTGTTTGATTACAAAAAGACTGAGGTTCTACAACTGCATATTTAGTTAAGAACTGGAAATATAAAATAGTATCATCTACTTACCAATACGAAGCTCACATCCACCAGCCTGAAAGAATTTGCTAAAGATCTTTCGGGTTTCCATTATTTCCTTGAAGGCTAAGAAGTTCTCCACCTTCCATGTAAATGACCCTCTTTTCCCAACCCCATCAATTTGGGAACCAGCATTGCTTGTATCTGACTCCCGACCAGAAAAATCCTGCATTATAGAGGTCTCCTTCAAGATAAGCACCTCTGCCGAGAACACAACAGTGTCTTGAACAAGAAACCCAGAGTCCTGATCAAAGAGACTGGTAAGCGTCACAAACTCACGCCAACCCCAGTCCTTTGCAGCCTTGGAGTAACGGTTCTGTGACTCCTTTGTAACAGACTTGTCCTCCATTCTCTGATTCACAACCGACAACCTATGACTGACAAAACAGCTCCAGTCGCTGGAAGTATTTCGGGAATCTGTCACTTCAAGAAATACCGAAAGGTGGCATGGTGGCTGAGACTGCCCTGATGGCATCAAGTGCAAGTGGAAATTCCATCAGTTTTCTTTCCATTTCACAGCCTAATTAACTAAAACAAGGTGGTGCTTGAAAAAAAAGTTGCTTAGCAGGTGAGACTGAACCTAAAAGCCACATCTATATTCAATTCAGTAATCATCAGCACTAAATTTTCTCTGTAACACAGCAATGCTGTAGAAAAATGGTTCGTAAAGCACATATGACATTAACTAACTGAACATTGTATTAAGATAATAAAGCTAAAAACCTGAACCAAATTGCGGTCTTACCTCTGGGATAAACAATAAGGCGACAATCCCTGTTACCAATCTGAAACCTCCTGCTCTTGACACACAGACCCGTAATCTTCCTCTTCTTAAGAAGATCCTTCAACCTGGTAAAATTCTCAATCCTCCAAGTGAACTTACCCAGATAGCCATCGGACTTCCTTGCTCCGCCAATCCTCCCTCCAAGCCAACCTCCATTCTTAGAGAAGCAACTGGACTCCTTAATCACATGAAATGATGCGCTGAAAACAGCAATATCATCGACAAGGAACCCTGATTCCGGCCCGATAAAGTCTGACATTTTCATGTAATCATTCCAACCTAAACTAGTATTATCCCCACTCTTATTATCCGCTGCGAAGCGTCCATAAGAGTCTCTGTGCATGTGGTTAAGCCCAGGCTTCTGGTTCAACACCGACATTCGGAACAAACACCAGCAGCTCCGGTCGGGAACAACGGACTTCTCGGTGTCCTTGCTCTCCAAACACATTGACAGATACTCAACCCCATTGACAGAGCTCTGGTAGACACTAATCCTAAGATTACATTCCCCAGCAGGGAAAACAGGGCTCATTATCTTCTGGGTTTTGATCATCTCCTTAAACAGACTGAAATTATGAACCTTCCAAGTGAACTTCCCATTCAAGACGTCGGAAACAGGACCGGAAACGACAACCGAGGAAGACGACGATGAAGACTGTAACTCATTGTTATCACGGGTGAAGGAAATGGATTCATTCAATACGAGGATATCGGCAGTAATGAGAACAGAGTCGTTGTTGAAGAGGAAACCGGCTTTGGGTTCAAGAATTGAGGAAGAAGGGGTAAAGTCGCACCAACCATGAGATTTCTTCTTGCTTGAGAATCGATGCCACGAGTCTCTTTGAATGGACTTGGACTCGTCGAGATGGTTAACGATGGAGAGCCGATAACTAGCGAAGCAATCCCATTTGGAAGAAGAGGACCCCCGAGGATCCATGATTTGAAGGTAAATGGAGAAGTAACCAGGGAGGGCTTGAGAGTCTCCTTTCGGGTATACGAGTAGACGACAGTCGTACCCACCGACCTCGAAGTAACGGCTCCATAGTGCCCTAGCTTTCACCTTGGGGAAATTGACGACCGTCCATCGACACACCGCCGAATGATCTCCACGACGCTCCACAGAGACCGATTCTTGACCGCCCCCTTCCCGGGAACCCGCAGGTTCTTCCGCAGCTGATATTGATACAGAGGCCGTCTTCTCCGATGCCGTCGCCGCAGGCGACGTTGACGAAGGAACCGCCACCGGTTGCTGTGGTGGGTCGGAGAAGGCAGAGTTGGATGACGATGAAGCTGCTTCTGCTTGGCTCGACTTCATCGGATATGAAAGAAGAGATGGAGATAGGTATAGGGGGCAGGGGAGAGAGTCGTAGAACCCTTCGGTTCCTCGTTCTGCTTTTTTGGGTTTCCTAACTCCGTCTTTGGTTCTGATATTTTGGTTAATTGATGTATATTGAGAAAGATAGAGAAGGAAGAGGAGAAGGAGGAGAAGAAGAACAAGAAGTTTTCTGTGTTGTTTTATTCATGAGACGGAGAGAGGGGATGTGTGGTGAGAGGTACAGGGGGTATTGTGAAAATATGAAAAAATAATTAGTGCAGGATATGTGTGACAAGAGGGTCTAAGGGAGTTTTTTGAAAGAAAAAAAAATGAAAAGAATTAGTGCGGCCTGGCCGTGCAGGTCCTGCGGGGTTTGGACTGTGATGATGAGATTTAGGGAAAGAGTGCTTTCCCCTACGTAAGATGAACGTGTAGTTGCCGTTGGATACATCATCATGCCTTGTAGGACATGCACACGTGTATTATCTATGAAACATCTCTAGTAGGAAAATTATCTCATGCAATTCTCTACCCGGTCCATTTTCCCAAGTCCTTCTAATAGCGGATTTTTTTCCTCTCCTATCCGTTGCCCGGACAAGATCGTGCTGTCCCCTCACATGGGGGTGTGAAATGACGACTTAATCTCACCCGAGCAGGGGGTTAGGTCGTCATTTTGTGCCCCCATGTGAGGGGACAACACGGTCCTGTCCGGGCAGTGGACATGAGAGGATAACGATTCATTTTTTATCCCTTATAATTCCTTGCCCATCCATTTCCAATAATTCCTCTCATAAGGGGGTTGAAAATCGGACCGCATCGGATCGACCGATAATAAATTGAAAATCGAACCGAATTAAACCGATAAGAAAATAATGAGTATAAGGTTATGAATCATTGAATTGATTTCAATATTAGTGAGTAAATTTATGATTGTAAGATAAATTTTTACAAATCAATGAGTATGAGGTTATGAAAATAGGGAAATTGAATTGTAACAATGTGTGTTCCATTGATCTCCTTTTTAAGTGTAGGGCTAATGAAATATTTTATATAGTTGAAAAGAAAAAGAGAAGAAAATAGGCACAAACTGAACCCAACTTGTTTAAAAAAACCCGGTACCGAACCGATATCCACCCGTTATCATAAATCGAAACCGATACGAAACCAAACCGCACCGAAACCGAAATTGAGCTGAAACTGAAAAGTTCTTATTGGATTGGTCTCGGTTTCTCTAAAAACCACACCGAAATTGAAAAACCTGAACCGACCCCTTGACACCCCTACCCTTGCCCAAACACACTGCCCGGGTGGAAGATGCGTGTTGCTGGAACTTCTTAAGAATATGCTGCTTCCACCCAATCAATTGGTCCTGGCCCAGATGCTAACTCAAATGTGTTCACACGCCAATTGAGTGGTAAGTTGTAGGATCTAGATCAACTGGCATGGTATATGCATATTGGGGTTCGAACTACTGATGAAATTAGGTCAATTGGTGAACCTCATGTGGCTCCACAAGAGTCGCAAAATTATCACTCCGTCCTTCTTGAAATAAAAAATATCATCCATGTTGATGCCCTTACGCACCCTCTCATTGGCTCCATGCTAGTGCAGGGTTAAGTGACCCGACAACAATCTTTTGCCATAACTAACATATTTGATTTGTACTGTCTTCATATGCCTTTCAAGGTCAATCCTATTACTATTACTAAATACTATTACAAACTAGGGTTTTAGTTCATGATATCAGTATTGGTCACCATCGATACTGATATAAAACCACACATTTATCAGATTATACCGCTGGGGGATCTTGTATTGTTGAGATAGCAAATGTGGTTGGACAGCCCTGTTGCAATGAAGCTAAGAGCACAAAATCAAATCCTGACCCGGAAATAAAACACAATAGGACAGTGTGTGTAAGAGAAAAGTTTAATGTTTCTACAACATTGAGAAAGAAATTTTAATACTTCAAACATAATCTCCAATCCATGTTGGGATGAGGTATATATCATAACCCAAATCCAAATCTACTAAAATAAGAGTCCAATTATAGCAACTTCTTAAATCATATCAACTAGCCACAGGATTCTAATTAAAGCAATTGATATTAAAGGCAAATAAAAGAAAAATAGCAACATAAATAAAAGAACTCTAGAGTCGGTTGGGCTTGGGTCTCTGGGATCTAAGCTTCCGCTAGACTTTCGGGTGCTACGATTGTTTAAGATAATCTTCAACAATGTCCTATACTTCAACAACTCAAATGAGAGTGATGG
This sequence comes from Telopea speciosissima, assembly GCF_018873765.1. Classification (NCBI taxonomy): domain Eukaryota; kingdom Viridiplantae; phylum Streptophyta; class Magnoliopsida; order Proteales; family Proteaceae; genus Telopea; species Telopea speciosissima. The sequence goes on along the minus strand of NC_057917.1, from coordinate 62,180,656 downwards.
CTTAGGCCACACTCTCGGACAGGAAACTATTTTTCATAACATTTATATTGAGAATGACTCACCACGTCACAAAATGAAACCCTTTCGCAAATTCCCTGCACCAACTAATATAGAGAATATCTATACACCAACAACTCAAATTCTTTTACATTTCATATTAGATAAGATTGCAATTTAATAGATGCGTTATCCCAAAGGTCTGTTGCTCATATGTCAAATTTCAACCCCAAATAGAGTTTATGAAATGACAAAATAAAACGTTAAAAATTTTTAAATGTGAAGAGAGGGTGCATGAACATTCATGGAGAGGATTACCAAAAAAAAACATTCATGCCACTTCATGGGAGCATATATGATTGAATCTGAATAGAATTTGATGTTGCCATGGTCAAAATTATCACATCACTTGTCAAGTAGCAAAAAACTTGGGTTATGGTGGAAAAGTATTCTATATGTCTATTGGTTTAAAGAAACTTATATATACTTATATATTTTAATTTTACTTTTTGAGATTTGAATTTTATATACTACTAGAATTTCAATGAGTAATGCAATAGATTGTAGGTCATTTAGCTGAGTCAAACTATAAGGCTTGACTAGAGCAATCTTAAAAAAAAATAAAAAAAATAAAAATGAAAAATAAAAAACCCTATAAACCTTATTATTGATAAGTGTATTTGGACAGTTCAAATCAACTACATTAATCTTCTTTTGCCGACAATCAAAAAGAATATAAAGAAAGAGTAATTATCCCTTAATGTCATTGAAATTTCAAGGATCATTCAACAAATAAATATAGACAAGCAAGGTTAAGAAAAAACTTGTTTCCATGTGATCAACTTGATTATGCTACATGGAAGGGCGATGTAGCTTTATGATCACTAGATAGATAGGGTATGGTCTAGGTTGTCCATTTTTAAATTTGAAACCTAATTCAACATATGTCATTCTATGCATTTTTTAATTTTCCTTTGTGCTTTTAGCTGCCATTTGTTTTCAACTATTTTTAAATATTTCATTTTTTTCTTTTGAATTTGAAGCTTTATTTTGCCACATATCTAACTCTTTCTAGCTAATATTTGATAACGCTGAATTGGGGACCTTGGACATTATATGCTGACAATTTTCCGGCGTGATCTACCACATGGCCTTTTCATATATGTATGTATATGAGTCACCAAACAAAGAAATCTTATGATCATGAAATATTATGGATAACAATTACTTGGCAACCGAAAAATGTTATATTTGCTAGCCGTGCTACCATGGAAAAAAATCCTCTGCAGTGCCCTAATCTAGCAGTGCGGTGCAGTGCGAGCTCTCAGGGCTGCACTACAGTGCACCACCAGATGCCCGCACTACAGAGGATTTTACTATGTGCTACCATTTATTCATTGGCAAAATAAAATCTATTTTATTAAATTTATAATGGTTGAGAAGAACACTCCATCAAATTTCTCTCTTTTTGCTCTAATTTTCAAAATTTTCTCAAAGCCCTATAGTGATTATCAAATCCCAACTTAAATAAATCCTTACTTTTGAACACTATCTAATTTTTTCCCATCAAATTGCTTGATAATAGAATAGGTTGTTTAATTATTAAGGGTGGATTGAGGTGGTATGGGCATTTGCAACAAAGGCTGTTGAATGCATCAGTAAGGAAAAGTAGTGAAGGTTAGTATTTAAAAGACCAAGTAGAGAGTAGATAACTAGGGAAGAAATGGTGACTAAAAGAATTGAATGACTTTGGACTGATAAAACCATGGTTATTTACAGAGTTTAATGTCAAAAATGGATCCAAGTAGTTGATCTTACTTAATTGGGAAAAAAGCTTATATGAGTTTCTCCACAAATACAAGGTAGTTCGCTATGGCTCAACTTTAATGAACATGCTGGCCATGCCATTATGTTCTCATTGCTTAATTTTTAGACCCAATTTGACATTTTCACATGTCAATATGATGCTTTGAAAATATTTTTCAAAAGTTTAATTTATTTATGAATTTTTTTGAAGAACAACGATCATTGAAACCGAAAAAGCAAAAGACCCGTAAATGGTGGTTTATCATTCAAGAATCAAGATGGGTCATTAAAGTTTAGCTCATCTAGGAAATTCCAATATATTGAATAGTCAAATTGACATTGACCATTAACCATTTCCATGTAGAACTTATGATTCTACCTATAAACTGTTTCCTTATTTATTTTATGGAATTTTTAAAAGTATAACAGTTGAGGATTAATTTATGGATAGCCGAAACTAAGAACATCACAGGAGGAGAAAACTTAAAAACCTATTTGGTTTTACATTACAGGAGAGAGTTGAATCATATCTTACAAAGAATTTGTGCCTCACAGACTCACAGTCTATATTCAAGTGCCAAATTTCAATCTAAATTAGATTTCACATAAGTGCCATAATAGAGGGAGAATGTTCTCTGTGCAGCACAGCCTGCGTCCAAGTACATGGGCAGCCTGTGCAGGGGGGCAGGGTGGTCATTGCGCCCATCCCCATGTGCTTGGACGCAGGCTGAGCTGTGGCATAGAGACCAACGCCCCTAAAGGTTAGGAATGTAGTTTTTTGTCTGGGAGTGTGGCCTACACCAGCACTGTTATATGTCTATCTCTCTCCTCCTTGGTAGAAATGTCTTTTCAAATGGGGAAGAGAGAGAGAGAGACTCATGGGAGTGCTGGCACAGGCCACACTCCCGGATAGAGAACTTTCTCCCTAAATGTTAAAAAAAAAAGAGGTTTGAAAGTATCATTTAAAGGAGAAAAAATAATTAGAATTAAATAAATGATGAGTGGTCCGAATATCCAGATGATACCCCCATCTGTGCAATAGTTACAAAAACCAAGTCATTTCTCCAGGTTGTGGCTCAAAAAAGGATTAAAAAAAAAGGAGAACGTTTTTATTCACCGAGCGGGAACATTTCACCACCCTCCTAAGTTCACAAACCCCTGTAGCGTTTTAGTATTTTCTCTCAAATACCCTTGTGATATCCTCTGTGCCCATCTGAATCTGTGCGGTCAATAGATTCCCATTCACCATGAGTGTAGAAAAACTTGGTCAAAACAAAAAAAATTAATACATCCTCGTTACAGAATGATCTTATATGATGGGTTCAATCTTCCAAATGCAAAGCCCGGCCCAGTCAATGTGATGCCCCATGTCCTTGTCCATCATGACTCATAAGGCCCAGGGCTCCAGCCCAACAAAATTACTTCGGGCACGGCAATAGATATCTCCACTTACACACACATACACACACAAACACACACACAACAGGCATGTAAAATGACAAGATTTACCTGGTTGAAAAAAACAATGATAACACTAAAAGGGCAAAAAAGTAAGGTTATGATTCTCTTTTTCATCAAACCTTAGTTACAACAAGCATTTCCCACAAATAAATCAAGCAAAAAAGGCCCACTCTAGTGACTTTGGATCATTGACGGCCTTTTCCATGTACTAACCCCTCTCTCCCACCCTTTTTTATCCGAAATGAAAATGAGATTTTATCGACTAATCAAACAGGGGAGGCCTTCAGGCTAGTACATGAACTACAGAATTGAACCTTTTTTTTTGGCTGGAGTGGGTGGAAGGGGGGGGGGGGGTGGGGGTGGTTGGAGTGTGGTGCTAAGTTCTATGCACCATACCCTTGAAGTATAAAAGATATTAGCCCTGTAGCAAGAACCTGGCCTTCTTGTATAGCAGTTCCCCCAACTGAGAAGTTGATTCTCTAATTCAGATATTTCAGAAAAGGATCTGTTGGGCCACTGACCAGTGACCACAATGAACTAGCTCCAGATACACATGCACATGCTCTACAAACCTAGAAATTTTACCATTCTTTCCCTCTTTTTTTGTTGGGAGTGGGGGGGGGGGGGGGATCATTGAAAAGGTTCAAACTTACCTATATATATATAGGAATAAGTCTAAGAGAAGCTCCACCTATTAGGCTATTGCATCAGCTTTCAACAGAGACACCAGAAAGGGAGGAGCTTGAGTTGGCCACTCCCATGAGCTAGCTGTATTTACAGCAAAATTTGCTAGTTCATCTGCTGATCTGCTACATGGTTTGCTTTTCTATACACAAACAAACTTCTGTGAAAAAAAAAATACCGAATGATTAAAAGACAAGCATCATATATACGACTCTAATATCCATGGAAGAGGGTATGTTCATGTTCATCAACAGGTTAAACAGTTGAGTATTTCTGTCCACCTGCAACTTTAGGACACCCAAGATATTTGCCAATTTAAAAAATCTAGCCTATTCTGAGCTCTGTAAACAAGTTCAAGAGAACATAATTAACTGAGCACTAGTCCCTGAACAGGTACACAAAGTAAAAAGACTGAGAAGCTACAAACAGTATCTACACATACAACCTCTTGAGTTGCTCCATGGAGATTTAGTCGATGAAAAGAGTGTAATGATACCAGCTGTAATACAGTGGATCCCATCAGAAAATCTTGAAAAGAAAGTGGCTCAAATATGGAAAAAGGCATGATTAACTAGAGCAACAAAAGATGGAAAACATGAATGTAGATTTAACTACACAAGACAAACGAAGCACAAGCCATGAAACTCTAACCTGGCCTTGCTTCTTATGTACAAAGTTGATTTATCCCTAAAGAACCTGAATCTTTGTGAAATCATATTATCCAGAACAACTAATGGCATGTCTGAGAACATCAAAAGACCAAACACTATTTCTTGACTTACAGTAGCTATCAAGATTACGTCTCATCTTCCCCCCCATCTAGAATGTCAAGACCTCCGTCCCCTCCAACCAGAAGGTCTAATAGGAGATCTCATATTGAACACATTGTACTGTGGTCTCAAAGGGAAGTTAGGATTGAAGCCAGGCAAAGAACTTGTTCCTCTTTGAATGTATCCACCTACAGGTCTTGTTTCTGCTGGCTTCACAGTTATAGTTATAGGACAGTGCTGATATCCACGAGGTGATCCTTGAGCACATGATGGTGGACGTATAGTAACTTGAGATGGACAAGGGAAAGGAGGCCTTGGTGCAGCTGGTAGTACCTTCCCAAATGATGGATTGGGAACCAGAGAGGGGACCAAAGGAATTGGGAGTGGTTGGTTCTGGTGCTCCTGATCGGGCGGACACCATTCGGGCATGTCATCATCATCATCCCAGAGATTTTTTCTTGGGGTTATAGCAGCACCATGAGATGGTTTCGAAGTACCAGGTCCACACAACACCTCATTGCCGTGGACTTTGGGCTTCCCAACTGAAAGGGAAAACGTTGGAAGCTGCATTTCATATTCTCCAGGCTTCTTTATTGGAGGCATTCTGTGATTGGTATCCAAAGCAAGCCCTGGTAAGGTTGGAATATGTGGTTTTTGTTGGTTAATTTCTGTCAGTGGCTGCACAGTCACTTTAGATGTCATGGAACCATCTCCTTTCCCTGCTCCTTCAGCTGAAAGTTTATTGCCAGATGGACTGGCGTCTAAAACATACGCACTGTTGGTGGACAACAGAGGTTTGTTGAACATACTCTCAGAAACCCCACATGCTGCCCTGAAGTCAAACTCAGGTAGATCATCATAATCAGTTGCAGGAGCTCTATGTTGTTTTACTGCTTGAGATGGTAAAGGAATAACAGGTTTTGGCAGATCCAAACTTCTGTCAGGCTTTTCTGGTCCTGGAAGGCCCTTGAGAGGAATCTCAACTTGCAATGACTGTCCTATAAGGTGCCGCAGAGAATTTAAGTCAGCAATGAGAGCTGGTTGAGGCCCCATTGGTATGGCTTGGGAGTTATTTGGCCTAGGATTTGGTGGAGAGTTATTCGGAACAGGACTATGCTTTGCATTGAGATAGGTAAAAGAATTACCCCACAGAGAGCTTGAGTTAGAAGGGAGAGCTGATTGAAGTCCTACAGGGATAATATCTTGGGAACTGTTTGGTCCAGGGGTTGGTAGAGAATTGTTTGAAACAGAAGTTGGTTCTGGTCCCATTGGTATGCCTTGAGAGTTATTTGACCCAGGATTTGGTGGAGAATTAATTGGAACAGGAATTTGCTTTGCATTAAGATAGGTAAAAGAATTACCCCACAAAGAGCTTGAGTTAGGAGGGAGAGCTGATTGAATTCCCATTGGGATAACTTGGGAATTATTTGGCCCAGGGGTTGGCAGAGAATTGTTTGAAACAGAAGTTGGTTCTCGATTAGAACTGGTAAAAGAATTACCTACTCCCAGCTGGAGTGAGCTGGACTGGATAATCTTGTTCTCAGTACCTACGCTTCCAGCACTCTCAATAGGTGTGCATCCGGCTCCTGAATCAAGTGGGCTGGAAACCTGAGCCACAGTAAGTGACGGATTAATTTCCATAGTTTGTACGATAGCAGAGTCAGAGGGAGAGTTGAGAGTTTTCTCTGCTGACTGACGATTCTTCCCTTCAGATTTCTTCAACACAGCATTGGGATTTGACAATGTACGGTTTCTCCGCCACACTACGCAACCAATCAATGAGTCTTGATCTTCTTCAACTGCCGCCATGCCCTTAAAGAAACCATATTTTGCAAGTATTGTGATTATGGTGTCACTGCGAGGACAGACATAAAGATCTATACCCTGAGAGAGTTGCGCAAACCCTACCCTCTCTACTTCTTTGTAACCTTTTGCGACCTGTAAATGGACATTAGAGGTGGGGAAGAAAGATAATCTGTCAATTCAGAATCAGATCCTGAGTATTGTAGAGTTTCAATGTCCTAGTGGTCTCACGGTCTCACCTCCTTCATGCCTGTGAGTCCAGCTTTGGAAGATCCAGCTTTCCAACAAAGTGAGATTACCTGAAGATAAAAATATTTAAATCATTGTAATCGTGAATAACCACAAAATAGATTTGCAGAAATATCTGACCTTTTTAACCATCTCAAGACAGAAAATGACACAAATCATATAAGAGAAACAATATTTGTTAAGCAGTTATTTCCAATATCATTGTCCAAATATTGACCAAAAATTTAGAAATTTGAATGGAAGTAGCTTATATTTGCCACTACATGCACTAAAATTTGTTTTTCAGGTCATGAAGGAGTTAACTGCACATGGTCTTTAGCTTAATAGTAACAAAAGGTTCCTTTTGGCACTGCCTTCTATGAATAATCTGCTAACATCCTTCAAAAAATTCTTAAGCTTGATAGTAAGAAAAGCAAGTTCTAGTCCTTGCAGGATGCCCTTCCTGAATAATTTGCCATCATCCTTCGAATAAAATATAATAAGTAATGACATAAATAAACGGAAATTCTATGGACTCTCTGTACTGCTTAATGCTAGTAACCTGTTAAAGTTGTTATACTACGGGCTGAAGACACTGAAGAACAAACTGCACATCTTCTGGACTACATTCGTATCTCAAAGAACTACCTAAGTTCTACAACGGGCTGAAGACAGATGTGCACAACACGAAGACTAGTCCTACTCTTCTCAAAATCTGAGGTCGAATTGTTTTCTAAGAGGAGGAGAGTTGATGTAGATCGAAGCATGAAGAAGAGAAGAGTCATGAATTACTGTTCATGTGGTACTGTTCGCATGAACAGGGTCACAGCCCATATTGCCTTGATGGGAATCCTTATAGAAGACCCAAGTTGAAGACTAAAACACTGTTCACATCACTGTTCACGTGAACAGTGTCAGCCAAAATTTGCCTAGAGGGGGAGTGGAGGGGGGCAGACGCCTCTGGAGATGATGGAGGCAACCATGGAGCATCTGTCAAGCCCTGAGGAGTAGATGTCCCTGGGGCTCACCACTGAAGAGAGAACACCAGAGGGGTGCCATTTGTCATTCCAAAGGGAAGTAGATAGGTCATCATCAATTCTACAAGATGTGGCATCAATGGCAATGTGCCTGACTTTCAGGATTCTGCGCCAGACCCATGAAGCATCAGAGGAGGAGCTAACCGACCTGATGGAGTCCTTGCGGAGGGGTGCCAGCATAGACCCAAGATGTCCATATGCTGTCCTCCTTGGTAAGGAGCTTCAATATCAACTTGAGAGGGCCAGCAAGGTTGACATCTTTGATTCTTCTGAGATCAAGACCCCCTCCGGATTTGGGGAGGCAAAGAGATGCCCAGCTTAAGCGACGAAGAAATCTAGCAGATTCCACACCTTTCCAGAGGAAGGCACACATAATGGACTCTGCAGCCTTTATGATAGCCTTGGGGAACCCAACGACCCCACATGTTTATGACAGCCTTTATGTTTAGTTAAATCAATAATGACTCTTATGAATCGCTTGTTTTTAAACAAACTGCCTAGGCTCACAATGGAGATAGACAAAAACTGTGAGCTAGGTTTCTTCCTTGTTCTCTCTTCTCTCTCTCTCTCTTTCTTCTTTTTTTCCTACGATTTCTGTTGTTCTTGTTCTGATTATGCTACATGGTATCATAGCATGAATCATCAGTGATTGAATTCACCTTCTCTCTGCTTTGAGGGTCTCTTCTTAGGTTTCTTCGTTGTGGTGTGCAGCCACCTATATAATATGTACACAATGAGTTTATGAGATGATTGTGGATGTTCCCCTGTGATAGAAGTGCTGCTGGTGTTATGTGATTGGGAGATGTGACTGTTGCTGGATCCTGTAATTGAGAGATCTGGTTTTTGCTGCGCTGTGATGTGTCATTCAGAGATCTGGTTCTTTTTGATGTGCTGCTGTTCGGCTGTTCTTCCCATGCTCTATGATAGGAAGACTGATTATTTTCAGCACATGTTAATGCCCACTTGCGACTGCCACAACTGAGACTATTTTAAACTACATCTTTGTTTTGTTTATATGTTGTGATCCTATGTGGACAGGTTATTGGTGTTTTCTTGATCATGAAGCATTGTTTTCTGCACTTTCTTGAAAATCATTGTTCAAGTAGGATTTTTCAAGAAGTCTATCTATGCTGGTCGGATTGTTGTAAAATTTTGCAGACGTGTTCTCCATATTCACCATTATATAATTATATATGAACAATCAGCATCATCAACCCTCTATTCTTCCTTGCAATTTAGGTTGAAAGTCTGTCCTGTAGTTCAGTTATTTTCTCTCCTGCAATCTAGCCTGTTCCTACACTGTGGACCTTGGTTCTGATCTGGTTTGACTCTCTCTCTCTCTCTATATATATATATAAAGAGCATCCCAGGGCATGAGGCTCCCGTTACTGCAGGGTCTGGGAGGGCAAATGTACGCAGCCTTAACCCCTGCTTCGCAGGAGAGGCTGTTTCAAAGTTTTGAACCCGCAACCAACAGGTTGCAATAAAGCAGCTTAACCATTGCGCCAAGGCTCGCCCACCATATATATATATATATGGGTGCGTCAGTTTGTAACCAAGAAGGTTACAAAGAGAATTTGTAACCAGACTCTTCGGCCCTTGATAGAATGATGTGTCAAAATATAAGAGTAGGGTTATTGATGTGATTTCACAACTAAGGAAGAGGACTCAGAGTGAGACTAACAAGAGGAGGATAGAGAGCCGCTGGTGGGCAGAATAGGATGAGGCCTTTGTCGACGTTGTCCTAGTAGGTGTTGATGGTGCCTGAAGCGGTGAGCAAGTCGACAGACATCCTGCAGCCTGGACAGGAAGGAGTTGGATTCCCCATGGGTAATTCAAATTTATTGAGGACGAAGGCAACGAAACAATTAGAGTCTGATTTCTAATATTGTTTCAATGCAAAAGGGTTGTCTTCATCCCATTTCCACATCACACTAACTGGAGTCTTATTTTGAATGGCATTTATGTCTCCCCTAATTTCTTCTTTGTTATCACATTTAAGTGTTGAATCCCTGTGAAAAACCCAATTTACCTCCATTGAGAAAGAAGAAGTATATAGTTGCAGTAGCAGTTTGGAAGTGGCAGGGTTGGCCGAGCGATGCGAAGGAGGTGGGATAGCGCATCAACGAGAGCGGTTGTCTATGTGAGGAACTGGAAAGTGGTGATAGAGATGTTGAGGAGTGTTGGGCGGGTAGAGATGAGTAGTAATGAGGTGAGGAACTGTGCCTACTTTGGGCCATGTTTGAACATGCAGCGGAGTTCACAGAGCTGAGATTTGGCTTTCCTCTAAAGCTCAGGTCAGCCTTTTCACCAGAGAATAAGCGGTTCTTCATTCACTTCCATTTATGTTCTAGGTGATTTCTCTATAGTCTCTCACAGTCTCAACTCTCAATTTAATTGGAGCTGTGAAGCTGGGAGGTGGAGCCAGGGCGGGGAGTTCATTGGATCTAATACAAATCAAATCAATGAACCCAACCCAAGAAAACAAAACTTTAGTGAGAGATAACAGTCTCAAAACAGTGCAATCCATCCAACTCGGGCGCAAACCTTGGCAGCCACTGAAGTTGCTGTAGCCTTCCAACAGACACTGCTGGCTTTACTGTCTCAAAATCATATTTTGAGCTGATCCTACCTTAGCATCCTCTTTAAGTTTAAGCAGTGAAGAACCCACTGAAAGACCAAAGAACTCAGCAGACAGCACCTACGGCATCAAATGAACTGAAAATTGATTGAAACAAAGTGGTCGAAATCAACTTTGGCCGAAGCAAAGATGATCTTCAAGTTCTCTTTCTAAAACGGCAAAACAAGCCGAAATACAGAAACTCTGAGAGGTATACTCACTAGTCACTACAGTCAAAAACAATTGACAGATCACAAGGGATTGGGGGCAGTGTATCATAAGGGGGAGAGGGAGCCAGAGTCGGCGATGCAGGGCATGGGGAGAGCCAGAGGAAAGAGGAGGAGGGATGGGAAGGGGGAGCCGGAGAAGGAGAAGAAAAGAGACGGAGGAGGGGTGAAATTACAAAAAGACACCCTTAACTTTAAAAGGTTATAAGTAATGTGGTTGGGCAAATAAGTCCGGTTACAAGTTTCAACACTATACTGTAACCGGATTGGTTACAAACAGAGAAACCCTATGTGTGTATGATTCTACTAATCTTCTACTGCTCTGTGGATTTTTATCGTTTATCATACCTGTCCTGCGGATTGGAGATTTTTTTTTCGTGATCCATTATATTGAGTTGTGTATTGTTGATATCTTATCTTAAGATGGGTGATTCTAAACCCCCTGTGGAAAATGTTAATGTCCAAATCACCTCTATCAAGTTGATTGGTGCTTCCAACTACCTCCTATAAGCATAAGCTGGGAAAGTTTATATTAATGCCAAAGGCAAACTGGATTATTTGACTTAATACCCACCTTCTACAGCTGAGACGAATTATAAAGACTGGATGTGTGAGAGTGATACATTGTTAGTATGGTTATGGAATAGCATGGAACCATCAGTGGCTGCTAATGTCATGTTCCACACTACTACTAAGGGTGTCTAGGATGACTCGAAGGAGAGTTACTAGCAAGACAAAAAAATTTGGCAAGTTTGACTTGTATGAGAAGATTTTTTCTTTCAAGCATAATAGTAATTCAGTAGGTGAATATTATAGTGCCCTTAAGGATATGTGGAAAGAATTAAATGACTATCAACCTATCTCTACTGATCTTGGAGTGTTGAAATTTCAGCATGCAGAGTTCTAAGTTGCCAAGTTCCTCTCTGGTTTAGATCCCGAGTTTCAGACTGTGAAAAGTCAGTTGCTTAGAGCAGAAAATGTGCCTTCGATGAATGAAGCTTTCTATCGCATTCACCTGATTGTCTCTCCTTCCCTTGCCAAATCTAAATCCTCTTCTTTAACAAAGGATAGCTCTGCATTTGTTACTGGTAGCAGTGGTTGTGGACGTGGCTCAGGTTTTCCTGGTCGAGGTTCAAGGGGAATGAGAGGACATTATGCTGGTGATCAAGGACAGCAGCTTTATCAGCCTTAACACCAATGTTCTCATTGTGGTAAGCCCAATCACACTGGTGATAAGTGTTGGGAAAAGCAAGGTAAACCTGAGTGGGCATAATAGTTGACCAATTCAACAGTGATTGATGGGTGTTCTGATGTGGTGTCGTCTCATGACACCAACTCTGCCTCTACATTTGGAGCTGTTCCATCAGCTTCTGTGTCTCGAGATGACTATAATTAAATACTTAATCATCTTCAGCAGCTTGAAGCTTCCACTTCTTCATCCACTGTCACACTAGCCTACACAAGTACTATTATGATTCTTTCCTCTCACTCTCCTACCAGTTGGGTTATTGACTTTGGTGCGTCCAATCATATGACCGGTAAGTTTAATGTGTTTTCTTCTTTCAATAAACCTACTCATCCATCTTGGGTGATTCTCACTAATAGACCCTCTACTCAGGCTCCTAGTTATGGTGTTTCTCCCACTTCATCTTTGTTGTTATCTTCCATTATCCATGTACCTCAATTGCCTTGAATCTTTTATCTGTGAGTTAAATACTAAGTCTCTAAATTTCTGTCTCCTTTTATCCTTCATGTTGTGTCTTCCAAGATTTTCAGACATGGAAAAAGATTGGTGGAGGACATGAGAAGGGTGGCTTATATTATCTTGATGGTAATTCGGTTTCTATTGTTGCGTTTGCTGCTTTTGGTGGTGTTTCACTTTTGGATTGGCATTACTAGTTAGGGCATTTGTCGCTCTCTAAGCTTCAACAAATGGTTTTTGTGTGCAAATAAATCTCCAATATAGAGTGTGAAGCTTGTGAGTTTGGTAAACATCACCATATTTCCTTTCTTATTTCCTTTCTTACATGGGATGTTTCTCGGAGTTGGTCTTTGTTTTCAATAGTTCACTATGATATTTGGGGGTCTTCCATAAAAGGTAGATTTGGATGAGAATTCTCGGGTTGACCCCCGGGGGCGTGTCCGGAGATGGTTGTACGATTAGTCACCATACTAGCACCCAAATGGGGTGAGGGGGGGGGGGGGAGGGGAACTTCTTGTGTCCAAGGTCGGTCTAGTTTTATGTTTTTGTTACTTTTGTGGACGATCATTCATGCTTGACTTGGTTGTATTTACTGAAAGATCCTTTAGAGTTTTTTTCCCTATCCTTAAAGCTTTTTATAATGAAATAAAAACACAGTTTGATACTTCTCTAAATTTTTTTTGCTCAGATAATGCTTTGGAATATACTCAACGTACAATTTCTTCTTTTTCCTCTGAACATGGTGTTTTACATCAAACTAGTTGCTCGTATACCCCTAAAAAGAATGGTGTAGAAGAACAAAAGGACATGCACTTATTGGACATTGCTCATTCTTTATTGTTTCATATGGATGTTCCTAGGAGTTTTTGGGGGGATGCAGTTTTAACCGCTTGTTACTTGATTAATCACATGCCTTCCTCTATTCTTAATAAAATCTCCTTTGAATATTGTTTTTCCGTATGTAGGGTTGTATTTGATAGTATACACCCAACGACATTGCACAGACTCTTTACCTGGAGGGATATCAACCAAGGTTCATGTCTTACGAAAGACCAAAGCATACATTTCTACATCCATAGTCGGCTTCCACCCATGATGAGACAACACCTCATGTTGGGTTTTAAGACATTATGAAAACAAGGATAAATCTAAGCTATAAAGAGTAGATGCTAGATGTGACACAAATACAAATTTATCAATAGGGTACGCAACTATAGACCGTTAGGTGCACAAACGAGTACCTTTGTGCAAAGTAACCAGCAAGTCAGGAGGTGCGGAGGAAGAAACAGGAACTCCAGCCAACAAATCGGACTAAGCAGAGGGTAATGGAAAAGGAGATGAAGCCACAGGGGGAGAGGTCTAGTGCAAAAGCTGAGTATAGAACTACGGCTCATATTGTAGCCGAGTTAATGTGGTTGAAGTCTCTTCTTTAGGAGCTTGGGTTTCCTATACCAAGCCTATTGGTATGTTTTGTGATAACAAGGGAGCCATTTATATTGCTAGCAATCTTGTTTTTCATGAGCGCACTAAGCACATCGAGGTTAACTGCCATTTTGTGAGGGATGTTGTGATGAAGAAGTTGATTGCTACATCATTTGTTGATTCTGATTGCAACATCATTTGTTGATTCTGGGAGTTAGTTTGGTGATATGTTCACCAAGGAGTTGTTTTGTCCGGCTTTCCTTAAAGGTTGTTCCAAGGTGGGTATGAGTGATATTTATGCTCCAGCTTGAGAGGGAGTGTTGAAATTTTAATGGGCCTATTCTATAAGTACAAAAATTAGGGATATGTGTAGTTATTTTTTGTTTTTTAGTCATTAAGAATATTAGGTTTCAACATTTTGAGATTTTATTTCCTTGTAAGTTTTATTTAGTTGCTATTTTGTAACTCTCTCCATTAGCCAAGGAGAGTTTCTATTTTTGTAACAAGGCAATTTATAAATAAAGGAGGAGGCAGTTTGTAGCTTCCCACGATTTTAACAGCAACCCTTTGAATGCTATGTGTATGCATGTTAAACTGAGAGAAACCCATGTTGTGGAGACAACGAACCTTGGTGAGATTCCAAGGTAGAGATTGGTGAGAAGCCATCTTCTAGTTGGTAGGAGAACAGCATATCCCTTTCTTCTTCTTCTCCATCAGTTCTTTTTTTCTATTTTTTCATTGTTCTCTGCAACTCGTAAGCTGCTATACTGTTATTGACTATTAGTTTCCTTGTTTCTAATCTCAGTTCTCATCTTGTTTCTACCGAAGTACATCTGACCTTTATGTTCTGTTGTCTTAAATTTTTAATTGCATACCCCCATCTGTTGGCCTGCGCATGATGCTACAAGGTTACAGGGCCTTAGTTTTTGTTTCCAGCTATTGTTCCCAATTTAGTAACCTCTATTTCTCTGCTTTCTAATCTGGTTTTGCCCGACTCCTTTTATGATTTCTGGAAAGAGAGGAAGAAAGAGAAGAAGAAGAGGAGAAAAAGAGGAAGGACTGCTATTACCTCCACTGTCGAACCTCCTTCAAGTACGGTCTTCATCCAAGGGAGGGAGGTCTTCCACCATTAAAGCACCTTCAAGCTTTTTATTTAGAAATTCGATTTTCAGCAAACCTGTGAGTTAACATCTATTACCTTGTGCTTATTTTATATTAAAAATATTCTCCTCTCTTGATTCTAAAATTCTGTTTTTTCAAGCATGTGTTTAAAAATTTTATTTGAGAAAACTATGTTGAAAAATTCATTGATTTAAGAGCATAATAGGATGAGAAATAGTGAGAAGGATGTTATGATGATATTCTTCATGATTATGGAAGCATGGCAACTCCTTATGTGCTTATGGATGTATGGATGTTTGTCTTTTTTATTTAATTGTGATTGAGAAGATGAACCCGTAGTATGGTACAAGACATACTTCTTGTCCTCACCTTTGGTGAGTGAGCGGCGCTTGTAGTACAGTGCAAGGCAAATGCTTTTTGTTACATTGATGTGCATGCTCATGATTAAATTTGGATATCGTGTTTATGCTTTTGGCCAAGTGTAAGCATGACGTTTGTACTTGATTATGAATATGTTATGTTGACGTTGTGTGAAATTTGCTATAGGGATGAATAACCATAGTTTTATGCATATATGTTTCCAACTCTGTTATGGTGCATGTCTTTTAAAATATTCGTATGAGGTTTGGATGTTATCTCGTTAAGTTTCTTCTCGAAGCTTACCCCTATTATGTTTCAGACGAAGAGACTGTAGATATTGATCAGACCTTTGTGGAGAATCAAGAGGATGGAGCTTATGGTTGTGACAGAGACATACATTAGGATTGAATCTTGAAGTTTATTTAAATTATGTTTTAGACTTGAATTTTTAAGGGCATGTAACTTTGATTAATTTGAGTTTTGAGACGATGTAATAATTAATTAAATTTTCAGTATTATTGGAGACTTGAATTTAATCATGTTGATTGAATGAATATGGATAGAGACTTCCGTTGTAATTATGTTTGAGGTTACAGGATGACTTATAGTCAAGTCCACTCCGGTTCACATTCCCTAAGACGTATGATCTTGTGGATGGTTAACGATCAAACTCCTAGATGGATTTGGGGGCGTTACAGAGTGGTATCAGAGAGGCGTTTTAGGTTGAAATGAGAATTAGAAACATGAACCTAAGACATTGACATTGAACCTAGAAGAACATAGAGCAACTTAGCAGATTTCTCTGTAATGGGCAGAACAGTAGTCCGGATTTGATTTTAAGGGTTGACATATTTAGGAGTGAAATTTGGATCTAAAATTTTTACTGGGAGTAATTGAATATGGTTAGAGGACCTCCACTAAATTTCGTGTAATTTGAGGATGTTTTGGTAGGTCAAATAGTTGTTGTAATCTAAATTGTACAGTTGCTGTCAAAATCTGAAGACTGAGAAAAAAAGGGTTCATAGAGGGACTTAGAGGTTGAAATTTGAGGTGATTTTCGGACTGTAGACACTTTTAGGAGTCTTATTAATTCCAGAAAAAATAGGGATGTAATTGAATCCGGGACACCCACTTGTTGACGATTTTTAAATTCTTGGACAGAATCTACCTATAGTCAGAAACTGATTTTGGAGAACATAGAATCTAAGTTAGAAAAACATTTTTAATGTGATTTTTTGATATGTTATAAAACTTTAAGTTAGGTTTCATTAAAAGTTAATTGCTACTGTTATTGACTTCCAAAAGTTTAAATTCTTAATTTCTACCATAAGTGGTCAGAATTGGAGAAAACACGATTTAAATATATTGCAATTTTGGGTGTGAGTTGTTGATCTTTTGAATTTGGCCAAAACAGAACCATGCCTCCGCGAAGAGCAAAACAGAGTTGCGGCAATGCACTACCAAATGCTGGAAATCTTCCACCACCACCAACTGAGGATGAATATTGATTTATGAAACCACATGGGAATTATTGGAGATGAGTTTTAGTAAACCTTGAACTTAGAAATTGGTGACATAGGATTTTGATACATAGAGACATTACACCTAGCTTTGAACTGAAACAACTTGGGTGAAACTCTTTAGTATTTTGTAGTGAACTTGAGCTGTGGAGTGGGAGTGATATATTTTCCTTACCATTTGGAGAGACGTTTATGGCAAACATTGTATACATGTCTTATCAAGTATAGATAGAAGGTAGAGATATGCTTGCAGATTTTATCCTTTTAGAAATGACGGATTTTGATGTCATACTTGACATGAATTGACTATGTTAGTGTTTATCATTTTGATGAGAGAATAATGATGTTTTGTACGGAGGACAAGTTAAACCCTAGATTTATGGGACCCTCCACGATTGAGGTACACATAATTTCGAGGACGAAATTTTTTAAAAGAGGGGATGATGTAATAACTTGAAATTTTTGGAAATCTATTGGTCGTACATGCTAAGGTAAAACGATTTGACTTATAATGTGAGGTGCATGTATGTGAGATTATGTCATACATGACTCTGTATGATTTACACAAAATAATTTGAATGGTTTGAACTTGCATGATTTTATATGGATAAATGCTGAATGGTTGTGGACCAAGTCAATTCTGGTTCAATTTATTGGTTAGTCTAGCTCAAGTGTGAGAGGTTTAGTTTTAGCCAAGCCTATTTTGGACCTTTGATATAGGTCATGATTTAATAAATAATTTGCCAGAAATATAGAGATAATGATCTAGAAATTTTTAAAGATAGATTTGGCCAAGGTTACATGTTACTTCAGTGGTTCAAGAATAATAAATAATAGATTGATTTTGGTTCAACTTAGTGATTCAACATTTTAACCAAGAACCAAGTTACCTAATCTATTAAAATACACCATGTTGGACATTATTTATATCGGCCAAAAGATTTAGCCTGACCAAAGTCGAATTTTGGGATTTTGATTTAGTAAATCAGTTAAGTTTCTAGACATAATGTCTTGACCAGGTAAGCTTATTGATAGTTTCTATCAACAAGTTGTGTTGGCATGTGCTGAATTAGCTTAAGAAAATCCATCAGGTTTTGATATGATTGGGCTAGCTGAGAAGATGGAGTTTCGGTAATCCATAAAGAGCATTGGATGAGGAGAAAAATAAAAACAAAATGATATACGGTACAAGTATCCGCAACTGTTTAGAGATTCAGATATGTACATTTCGAGGATGGAATTTTTATAAGGGGGTAGGGATGTAATACCCATAACTAAAATATAGGGGTAATTTGGACTTTTCACCTTGGGAGTTGGATCTTTATCAATGGACCAATGAAGAGTGGAATTTTAGTTGTTAGCATGCACACTTGAGGTAAGGCCTTTGCTAGTATTTTTTTTTAAAGTGTAAGTGCAAGGTAGGCATACATGTACTTTTCCCTGTGCATGGTTATATGCAACTTTTATTTAAACAAATGCATTCATAATATTATCAACACTTTAAGTACTTAAGACTTTATATATAATTAAAGAGGTCTAAGGATCAATTATTGAGGGAAGCAATTAATTAGAGTTTTATTTCTTTAGCTTTGACCATCTTGGTGGGCCCCACTTAAAAACTACTAGGTGAGAGAAAATAAGGGGTTGGAGATTTCCTACGTTTGAGAGGGGAATGGCAATTTAAAAAAAAAAACAAATAAATATGAAAATAAGGAAGTTAGAGAAGGGAAAAAAAAAAAAAGAGAGTTTGAGTTGAAAAAGGAAAGAAGGGGAAATCGTGAAAAGGGATAGAGAGAGACAGAAATCCTCTTAGGAATCTAAAAGAGTGATTGAATGGAAATAGGAAAGAGGGGGACATAAATTGTAAAAAGGGAGAGACTGATTGAATGGAAATAGGAAAGAGGGGGACATAAATCGTGAAAAGGGAGGGAGAGAGAAACTGAAATCATGAAAGAGGGAGAGAGAGAGAGAGAGAGAGAGATCGTGGAAAAGAGAGGAAGAAGAGAGGAAGAAAGAGAAGAAGAAGAGAAGGAGAAAAAGAGGAAGGACTGCTATTACCTCCACTGTCGAACCTCCTTCAAGTACGGTCTTCATCCAAGGGAGGGAGGTCTTCCACCATTAAAGCACCTTCAAGCTTTTTCTTTAGAAATTTGATTTTCAGCAAACCTGTGAGTTACCATCTATTACCTTGTGCTTATTTTATATTAACAAAATTCTCCTCTCTTGATTCTAAAATTCTGATTTTTCAAGCAAGTGTTTAAAAATTTTATTTGAGAAAACTATGTTGAAAAATTCATTGATGTAAGGGTATAATAGCATGAGATATAGTGAGAAGGATGTTATGACTTATGATGATATTCTTCATGATTATGGAAGCATGGCAACTCCTTGCATTGTTATGGATGTATGGATGTTTGTTTTTATTTATTTAATTGTGATTAAGAAGATGAGCCCGTAGTACAGTACGGGACATACTTCTTGTCCTCACCTTTGGTGAGTGAGCTGCGCTTGTAGTACGGTGCAAGGCAAATGTTTGTTGTTACATTGATGTGCATGCTCATGATTAAATTCGGATATTGTGGTTATGCTTTTTGCCAGGTGTAAGCATGATGTTTGTACTTGATTATGAATATGTTATGTTGTTGATTTTGTGAAATTTGCTATAAGGATGAATAACCATAATTTTATGTATATATTTTTCCAACCCTGTTATGGTGCATGTCTTTTAAAATATTCGCATGAGGGTTGAATGTTATCTTGCTAAGTTTCTTCCTGAAGCTTACCCCTATTATGTTTCAAATGAAGAGACCGCAGATATTGATCAGACCTCTGTGGAGAATCAAGAGGACGGAGCATTTGGTTGTGACAAAGACATACATTAGGATTGAATCTTGAAGTTTATTTAAATCATGTTTTAGACTTGAATTTTTAAGGACATGTAACTTTGATTAATTTGAGTTTTGAGACGATGTAATAGTTGGTTAAATTTTCAGTACTATTGGAGACTTGAATTAAATCATATTGATTGAATGGATATGGATAGAGACTTCCGCTGCAATTATATTTGAGGTTACAGGATGACTTATAGTCGAGTCCACTCCGGTTCACATTCCCTAAGACGTATGATTTTGTGGATGGTTAACGACCAAACTCCTGAACGGATTTGGAGGTTTTACACGAACTGTTATTGACAGAGATCAATAATCTTTGTTTATATACTGTTTCCTGAGTTTCTAATTCTCGGTTTAGGGACTTGCTAATTCTGTAACAGTCCCATACCTTCACATCCAACCGTCAAATTTTGAGGATGTGTTCTCCACCCAATTAGGTATCCGACCAGAGTTACATCCTCGTCAGACTGACCTGTTGTGAGCTAGAGAGATTCCATTATTTTTGGTTTATTATCCTGCCCTGCAATCCTGGTTAATTTGGTTTCCTGGTCATTAATGATTTGGTGATTAAGAACCCATCAATAACTCGTTCCAAGGGTTCCCCTCCCCCCTTCCATGTAGAACAGAATTTTGGTATACTTGCAGTTGCAGTAGATGGAATGAGACTAGCCAAAATATGATTCCAGTGGGTTTCATTCATCCTTCAGGCAGTCTCACCATAGTGGCGAAAACCAAGCAAAACCATGTAAAATGCATATACTGTACATTGAGTACTGATTCCTCTAGTAAGGATCACACAAGCATACCCTTAGACCTTCATACAACCTTTCTTGATAAAATAGCAAAGCAACAAAAGCTCCAGTCAATTAAGATTTAAGACGGAAATTATGAACTCCAAAGTTATAGTAATGCCTACTAATAGAAATGGACAAATGGTGCACAGCAAATGACAGTAACTCATAGCCTGTATCATTATTATTCTTATTATTTTAGTTTTTAATTTTTATCATCATTACTACTAGTAGAACTACTATTCTATTGTTTTTTTTTTCCTTTCCTCGGAAGAAAACCTCTACATTATGAAGGTCTCTCAAATATGAAGATTTCCTATGCCTCATTATACTATGCATCTTCCAGAACAAAGGTGATGATAACGATGGCTTATTATTTCACATGCTCCACTCAATACTGCTACAAAGAGTAGAAGGTTACCATCAATCCACGGTTGCGTGAACGGGGAAGTTCTTGAATAAATTTTTCAAAAGCCTCCAACCTTACTTTGCCCTTAACTTCTACAAATTCAGACCAGTTGATCTCGGGTGCCTTCTCACCACTGCACAAACAATGAATTACAGGTACAGCTATCAAATACCTATCCTAATCTTTGAAGACTCAAGTGAGAAAACCCAGACAAGGAGAAAGAGAGAGAGGTTTTCCTTAATGCTAGCTTTTTAGGCCGAACTTACCACTTCAAGTATATAAAATACCAACAATAAATGCAATGTTTTAGGTGCAAAAACTAAAAGTCAGCAACTTTGCATTGATGGAAACAATCATATTGCAAGAATCAAATAAGAAGTGTAACTGGTACATATGCTAGTCATATCAAGAAGTACGTAAGGGAAAAAGAAATGCATCCAGAATTAGCAACTAGGAAAGGTGAAATAAGCACTCCATGATCCTATTTACAGGTGATTAGCACGATTTCTTCGCCCATTGTGAAAATCTAAGGAACAGGGACATGGGCACATGTGTTTGTGCTTGCCATGGACACAAGGTATCCGACTTGGCAACACACAGACAAGTTGGTTTAGGTGTCTAACAATTTTGTTTTTATGACAATGCGTACAATTATGTTTTTCTTCTTTAGAAATCTCTTTATGTCATTTTCCCCTTCTTTTTTCCTTTTCTAAAGAAGAGAAGTATGCGGCAGTGTAGATACTAGACAAGACCCAAAGAAAAAAAATTCAAGCTTCACCTTTATCATTTTATGGTTGTGCTTGTCATGCTTTAACAACTTGCTAACAGTTGAGGTTCATCACAAAGGAGATAATAAGTAGAGAATACATCAGTTGGCCTGTAAATATAATACATCAGTTGGCCACTAAAAGTAAAAGATAACAATATTTCAGAAATGAGACTGTTCAAGGAAGACCAGGGAATCTTATGAGTGGAAGCCAAATTGGCAGCCCAAAAAGGATCAAATGCTCCTTTTTGCGTGTAGTTGGAAACTCTGACAACTTGATGTAGATCAAAGGAGAAAAGAGAAAAAAATGGGCTCGCAGTATTGTTCGAGCCCAGCCATTAAGCCTCCATTGATGCCCAGCCAGCCCTTGGGTTTTGTCCAGTCGTGGGCCTAATTTCCAGCCCATTAAGTTGTCATCTAATAAGTTCTAGTGGAGGACGGTTAGCTTCAACCTTCTGGTTTTTTTTAGTTTCTATTTTATTATTTTCTACTTGTCTTTTATGTAATGGATACTAGTAGGTAGTGTCCAATGATCAAGAATTCGGTGCCGACACTGGTTTCGACCAGCCAAAAATCGAGATTTCCTAGGTTTCGACCATATCTTTGTCGAAACCTGGTACTTTCTCCAACCCAATCCATGCATTAGTTTCACATAGAGAACACCAAAATAATACTTGTGGTTTTGACCCAAGTTCGATAGTGTATATTGTTCTTGGACATGGTATCGAATAAGGTTTGATCGGAACAACTCTTTCAATATAAATCAGATTTAAGCAATCTTGGATTCGTTTGAAAGCTTTCCAACAATCCAAGATTGCTTAAATCTGATTTATATTAAAGAGTTATGTTCCGGTCAAACCTTATTTGCATAGTTGTCACAGCGTCTATGCGACCCAAGGCGTTACAGAGGGTCCAAAATCAAGGTGACACCAACAAGGCGTCCAAGGCGACCAAGGTGCCTGGATGCCTAGGCGACGCCTTGACAACTATACTTATTTGGTGTGCGCTAATGCTGTCAAAATCACTCTGAATGAAAATATATTTTTAGATATCAAAACAAATGAATATTTTACCACTCTTTTGGTTTTTAGCAATTGTTGAAATCTCAAGTATTAGGGGCAGAATTGTCCACTGCCCTTATTACTTGTTTTATTATCTTTTTATTCTCTGTTTTGTATTAGTGTTTAAGTACAGGGGTAGTTCTGTACTGGTCATATTCTTTTAGTTGCTAATATGTTTAGGGGAGGCAGCCATGATAGAGAATAATATCTCTTTACCGCAGGCTGCCTCCTCCCTTGGGATCGCAGCTTCCTTTCTGCTCTTCTCTCTTTTCTTGCAGTTTGATTACAGGTTTCTGGTTCTCTAACATGGTATCAGAGCTTCTGTAATCAGACAGTTTTTTTTCTTTCCTCTCTGCTAGTCTTCTTCTCGGTTTTCTCTCCAGTGGTGTGCAGCCACCTGCTGCTGCCTCTATCATGAAGTGAGCACTTCTCGTATTATTCATGAAGTGCTATTTACCTATCTACAACAGTACCAATATCTGGTGATTGAAGATTTTTTTTTTCTATCAAAATCCTGAGATCGATTTTCATGAAGACCCTGAGAGTGAAATCGATTTTTTGGTTTTTGACTGGTTGATGACTGCTGTGTCATGCTACGTGGATCAACTTCTTGGTCTTTTTTTTTTGCTGCCTACTACCTTGCTGAAGATTGAGGAGCTTCTCTTTAAAGTTCATCAATTTTCGATGATCTTCCCAACACCCTGCCCAATTGATATTGGAGGTTGGCGCTATTTTTTTCTGGTTTTGTGTTTGGATGACTGGTTGATCTCTCTTGTGGAGTTTTTTTTTTTTTTGGATTCATTACTTGCTATTGTGGCTGCTTCTACTGGTTTTGCTGGCTCTTCATCTATTCGGGTTTCTTCTCCATCCTATGTGGTATTGGTTTCTACTGCTGCTGTTGATTGGGCTTTTTGGTGACCTTATTTGGACTTTTCTCTTACTATGGCTGAGGTCAAATCTACTACCGATTCAGTTGATGTTCAGATTATTTCAATTAAGTTGAAGGGCAGTTATAATTATTTACTCTGGGTTTAAGCTGTCCGCGTTTATATTATTGCCAAAGATCAGCTATGTTACATTACTATTGATCCTCCTGCTCCTGATTCAAAGGATTACAATGAGTGGGTCAAGGATAATGCTATTCTGCAGATTTGGTTATGGAATAGTATGAAGCCAGATGTGGCTGCCAAAGTCATGTTTCACACCACAGCCAAGGGTGTGTGTGGGATAACCTCAAGGAGATGTACTCTCAGGAGAAGAATATGACCAGTATATATGACCTGTATGAGAAGATGTTCTCATTTCGACAATCGGACAAGTCTCTACAGGAATATTATAGTATCTTTAAGGGTATGATCGAAGAGCTGATGTATTTCAGCCTATTACTACTGATGTTGAGAAACTCAAGCCTCAAAGGAGTGAGTTCTATGTATCTCTCTTCCTTGCTGGTCTGAATCCTACTTTGAAGGCTGTAAAGGGCCACTTGTTAGCTGGAGAGACTGTTCCCACTCTTAATGACATTTTCTCCAGGCTGCAGCGCATGGGACCTCCTGCAAAATCCGAATCCTTATCTAAGGATAATTCTGCATTGAATGCTGGCCGTGGTCGTGGTCGTTCTTATGGTGGAGGCCGTGGTTCAGGAGGGCGTAGTAATGCTGGGCAGCAAGATGATTGTCCTCCTAGACAGTGCTCCTATTGTGGCAAGCCCAATCATACCATTGAAACTTGTTAGGCCAAGCATAGCAGACCCGAATGGGCTATACAGCTGGCCAATCGTGCCTACTCTGAAGATGGTTCTGATACATTACTGCTTACTGCAGCATCTAATTTCTATTTTGGGTTTGGATATGTAACCAGTGATCTGTCCATCAGGTGACAGATATTTTGAGGGTTGTCTATTTAATTGGGACCTACTGTTGCTATCGATTTGAGGGTACCCTACCCTAGGGTTAATGAGTTACATGTCGTTACAAAATTTGACAGCAAACCGCCATATACTGTAGGCCTTTAGTAGTTGCCAATCCAACCATTTGATTGTGTTCATTGTTTGGGGATGTCACAATTTGGGTACAGGGGTAATTTTGTCATATTTTATCCATTAGGGGTATTCTTGTACTTGTACGTATTCTAGAACATTCTCTAGTCTATTATATATAAAGTGGGCTATGAACATAATGTCACAAGCCATTACTCCCAATTTCATCATGGTATCAAAGCGAGGATCAACCTTGGGATCCATACATAAACTCTAGTTTTTCCCTCCTCTCAGCGCCGCCGCCACCGCCTCCAACTCCTACCAGCACCACCGTCTCTCTTGAGCCCCACCGCTCCTCTCTAGCACTGCAACCTCCGCCTCTCTCCAGCACCACCGCTGCCTCTACTGCTTCCGCCTTCCTTTCTCTCTTTCGGTTTCAACTAGCGACTCTGCCTCCTTTGTCTCTAGCACCTCTCAACATCTGGCGCTTCTTTCTTCCATCCCTCGGTGGTAGTTTCTTCCACCGAGGGTGTCTTTTGGTGATTCCATGTTTTTTTGAGTGATATCTCATTCCCTTTTAAAGATCAATGTTTCTTTTTCCAGAAACTGTTTGATTTGCCTGCTTTGGCTATGCCCTTTGAGTTTTAGAAATCTTTTGTTGGATATTTTGCTCTCTGATCAGCAACCATGTCGGGTGTGACACCGATGTGATTTCTCCGGACACTTCTAGTGATCGCTGCTTTCCTTTTCTTTTTTTTCTTTTTTTTTTTTTAAACCTGAACTTCTCTGGGACCCGGGCCAGTCCCTAAAGTGATCGCGGCTTTCCTTCGTTCCCTGTTTGTTCCATTAAATTGGATGGGAACAATTATTTGATGTGCTCTCGTTCCTGCTTCTTTTCTATAGCTTCTCGTGGTTTTCCAAGCTATCTTACCGAGGATGCTACAAGGCCTGATGATGCTGATCCTACTCAAAACAAACGGAATTCGGACAACTATCGGGTAATGTCCTATCTTATCAATTCCATGCAGCCAAATACTTACCGGATTCGGCGGCCAAAATGTGGAAAGTGGCCAAAGATACCTACTCTCAAGTGGGAAATGATGCCCTAAGTCTATGAACTCCAGAAGAAGATCCATGAGACGAAACAGAAAGAGATGACATTATCTCAGTATTTTTGAGTTGAGAGGTATGTGGCAAGAGTTAGACTATTATGAGGGTTTCTATGCAACTTGCACTACTGATGCCTTGAAGTTCACCAAACGGGAGGACAAGCTTCATGTGTATGTGTTCCTGGTAGGTCTTCATATTGAGCTTGATCAGATTCGGGCTCATATCCTGAGTCGAGATCTTTTTCCAACTCTGGAACAGGCGTATGCTAATATGCTATGGTTCAATCTGAGGATAGCCGTAGTACTACGATGTTGCAACCTGCTGCCCAGGATCGATCTGCCCTTTTTTTGGGGTCTGGAGTCTCTTCCAATGGAGGGACTCAACGTCCCAGTGATCGCCCTAATTCAAACAAGGGCACTATTAAATGTCAGTATTGTGGCAAGGAATGCCATACCAAAGATTTTTGTTAGAAGCTCCATGGTAAACTTGCAAATGGCAAAGGTGATGGTCAAGGGATTGGTTCGATTAAGGCACACCAAACCGAAACCACTAATGCTGCACCTATCGGGGCACCTCTCCCTCCGGAGGATTTGATGACTCAACTCCGCCGTTACCTTGCTTCGCCCAGTCTTATCCATCAACATCTGCAGCCACTTCCATGCCAGCCTCTTTAGATTCCCACTTTACCCACAAAGATATTTCTGTCGGTGGTCACTACGCCTCCATTGCATCCAATCCTTGGATTATTGACTCAGGGGTTACCGATCATATGTCTGGTTCATCTCATTCTGTCGGTGGTCTCCTCCTGGTTCTTCTGAAGTTGCCCTAGCCGATTTATATAGATGGCATCACCATTTGGGTCATCCACCTCTTGGGACTTTGGCCAAGATTTTTCCTGATTTATTTAACAAATGTAACCCGAACCATTATTTTGTGATGATTGCATTTTTCAAAGCAAACTTGTTCGGTCTATCCCCTTCTGATAATATAAGTTCAGTACCTTTTCATTTAATTCATTTTAATGTGTGGGACCCTGCCCGATGTGTTTCTGCTACTAGGTACCGATGGTTTGTTACGTTTATTAATTGTCATACGCTGGTTACTTGGATTTACTTGTTGCGCCACCGCATATTTGTCTCTCTGAGTATAAAGACTCAAAAAGGGTATAAATGTAATCATCCACCCTCTCACCGCATGTTTGTCTCTATGGCCGTGGTGTTCCATGAGAATGAGGCATATTTTCCCACTACCGCACCTCTTCAGGGGGAGTCCTCTCCACGGCTTCCGATTGCTCCAATCCCAAATTCGGTTCAGGTTCTAGAAGAAGACATGATTTCAGCCCAGGGGAAGCCCACAGCTTCTGTCCAAGATAAGCCCACGGTTCCATTGAAGGTTTTTGTTCATTCCAAGTCTGAAATGCAACAAAATGAAGCAACCACCACTGTGCTGCTCCAATCGTCACCTCCTGAGCCAAGTTCTCCTACACAGTCTCCATCTGGTGAGTCTTTTCCTATTTCTGATCCTACACTTGATATACCTATTGCCATCCGTAAACCTATTAGAACTTGCACTCTATACCCTATTTCCAATGTAGTCTCTTATGAGTTTCTTTCATCTTCTTTTCATGCTTTCATTTCCTGCTTGTCATCTTTTTCTATTCCTAAGGACAAGCAGGAAGCTTTGGCTGATCCAAACTGGAAGGCTGCTAAGGTAGAAGAGATGAGGGCACTTGGGAAAAATGAGACATGGGACTTAGTCACTCTTCCTCCGCGGAAGAAACCTGTGGGATGCAAATGGGTGTTTACTATGAAGCAGAAGATGGATGGTACTGTTGACAGGTACAAGGCTCGATTGGTTGCGAAGGGCTTACCTAGACAATTGGCATAGACTACCGGGAGACCTTTGCTCCTGTGGCTAAGTTAAATATTGTTCGAGTGATTCTCTCATGTGTAGTTAACTTGGGATGGGAGCTGCAGCAATTGGATGTGGAAAATGCATTTTTTCATGGGAACTTGAATAGGAAGTATACATGGATGTCCCTCCAGGATCTCTGGAATGAAAACCCATGGCCAAGTATGCAAATTGAAACAAGCATTGTATGGGTTGAAACAATCACCTCGAGCGTGGTTTGGGCGCTTTCATAAAGCCATAATGTCTATGAGTTACAAACAGAGCAATGCTGATCATACTCTGTTCATCAAGAAGAATGGTGAGCTGATTATTGTTCTTATTGTATATGTTGATGACATTGTGGTTACAGGAAGTTACATGAGTGAAATAGCCCGGTTGAAGACTTTCCTTGGTGCCAAATTTGAGATTAAAGATCTGGGAAAGCTACGGTATTTCCTTGGGATTGAGGTTACACGATTAGATCGAGGTATCTTCCTTTCTTAACAGAAGTATACACTCGACTTTTTGTCTGACACTGGGATGTTAGGGTGCAAACCTACAGATACCCCTGTCAAGGCAAATTTTTAGCTCAAGCAGAAGGATGGTGAACCTGTGGATAAAGGGGGATATCAGAGATTGGTTGGGAGATTGATTTATCTCTCTTGTACTAGGCCAGACATTGCATTTGTTGTTAGTATGGTCAGTCAATACATGCATGACCCATACTCTGGACACTTGGAAGTTGTTTAAAGGATCTTGAGATACCTAAAGGCAGCTCCTGATCGAGGGATTCTTTTTTCTTCTCATGGTCATCTGTGCATACAGTACTCTTGTTGGTGGAAACCTCGTTACTTGGCGAAGCAAGAAGCAGGCAGCTGTTGCTCGTTCTAGTGTAGAGGCTGAGTTTAGGGCTATGGCCCATAGTAATTGTGAACTTCTCTGGCTTCAGGATCTTCTCCAGGAGCTGTGTGTCCTTGTTCAGCTTCCCATGCAACTTTTTTGTGACACCAAATCAGTCATTTTAATAGCTTGCACACAACCCAGTTCAGCATGATCGGACAAAGCATATTGGAGTTGATCGTCACTTCATCAAGGAGAAGTTAGAACAAGGCATCATTTGTGTCCTTTTTATCACATCCGCAGTGCAGCTGGCAGAAGTGTTCACTAAGGGCTTATCTAGTAAAGTTTTTCATCCAATTATTACCAAGTTAGGCATGCTTGACATCTATGCACCAACTTGAGAGGGAGTGTTGTAATTTGGTTACAAGGGCAATTTTGTCTTATTTTATCCCTTAGGGTATTTATGTACTTGTTACCTATTCTAAAACATTCTCTAATCTATTATAAATAAAGTGGGCTGTGAACATAATGTCACAAGCCATTACTCCCAATTTCATCAGGTGGTATAATTTTGTTGTTGCACCCTTGCTGTTGACCTAATTTTGGGTCTGATCCAACCTCTATTACTGCTGTTATCAAGGGTTTTTTACTCCTGAATATCAGTACATATTAGTCGTGCTTGTGGGTTGGGTGTTTGTTCACTAGTTAGTGAACTTTAACCCTATCGCAACTAGCAGAAGACCTGGAATCCGATCTCATGGCTGAGATAGCCAATTCTCAATCTGATGAAGAACCTAATAGCTGATGCAGATCAAAGTTCCATGCCGCAGGAACAAGGCCCCAAAACCAGCCCAGATTGTTGTGGGATTCAACTACTGAGGGAGGCAGCCTGGTCTGATGATGTGGCAGGTTTTTGGTTCGATGGAGCATCATATAAGGCAGCCTAAGTCCAGATTGTGTGGAGATAATTCAGATTAAATTTGCAACCTTGCATATGAGTTGATGTAGATCGAGACATGAAGAAGAAAAAACCAAAAGACCGTTCACATGAACAGTGTCACAGCCCATATTTGCTCAGTTTGGGAATGGTTTTTAGTAGATCTGTTAGGCCTCATGGCCAGCTGGATGGAGCATGGTTTGAAGGCTAGTTGCGTGGAGACTTTTTCCCAAGAGATTGAGCTGCCAAGAGATAATTTAGGAACTCAGTTTGTCTTTGTGTGGGGGACTTAGTATTCAGTTTTACTTTCTATTTTTAGATTAGATTAGTTTCTAAATTCTAGGACTCTTTATTTTGCCAACTGATGGGAATGGATTTATTTGTAATTAGTTTCTAATTATGAAAAAATCTGTGTTTCTTTTCCATGCAAGAAAGAGTTGTTTTTATGTAATGGATATTTTCTATTTTTAGGATTCTTTATTGTTGTTAGTTAATTAGATTGCTATTAGGATTTTATTTTATCTCTAAAAGACTTTGATTGTAATAAATTACTATTTAAATAAAGAACAAGGCTGAATACAGTCCACGGTTGAGTTGGAAAAATGAACGAGCTTTGTTAAAGCCATTAATGGATGTGAGAGGCCATGAGTGAAAGACCTGGGAGAGAGTGGGATACTCGATCCAATCCTATCATTCTTTTCTATTTTCTATTTTCTTTGTTTCTATTTCAATCAATTTCATTGTGTGATCTGCTACGAGTTCTTCAATTGTTGCCTAGTATTTTGAAGATCAAATCAGCTTTAAAATTTATTCAAGAAGACCCTGCTTGGAGTTAGGTCCATCGTGATCCAGCTCTACTTTTATAGCCCTTCCTAACATCACAAAGAAAGCTCTATTTTAAAAGACAGTTTTGAAATAGAAGTTGGAACTTTATAGCCACCATCATCTATGGAATTGTATTACATGGTGAGATATGGAACCAGTGTGTACCTAGGAACTGATCACACGGCTGATTTAGAGGATCTCCATTCATATACTTGCTGTAGATTTGTACAAGGCAAATAAACTCAGCTTGAATCGCAATGGAAGGCATCAAATAATATGACTAAGATATCAGTTAGGCATCAAATCTTGAATTGGGAACTAAGTGATTGTGGTGTAAAACCAAAAACTTCTGTCTTAATCATGGTTCCCTTTTTATTTTCCTTTGTTTATATGAAATAAATGGGGATAGCTACACAAATCGTGTTTCATTTTCAACTCTTAGTTGTTAACCCAAATGTATCCATAAGTCTTTCACTATTTCTTCCAAGGTAATTTTCGGCCCACTCCTTGTTCTTTTCATTCCTTTAATCTGCACTGCATCACACCTTCAGGACGCATTCAGAGGTCTTTGTTGTACAAGCTCAAACCACCAAAGCAAGAGAAAAAGAGTGTCTCAGAAAGAGGAAAAGAACACAAGGGTCAAAGAGAACAAGAAACCCAGTCCAGATACAGGGCACAAAAACCCACCAACACAGAACACCCACGCCGCTTAACACTGCAAGTAGAGACAAGAAAAAAATACCCCTCGTCAGGCCACGGCCAATTCGCCAAAGCAACTCCAGTCTCCAGCTACAAAAATGTGTTAGGGATCTCCTGATGTAGGACAAAACATGAAGAAAAAGAGACCAAAACACTGTTCACATGAACAGTGTCACAGCCCCTTATTTTGCCTTGGTGAGAATATTATTAGAAGATCCTTGGTGGGGACGAAATGAGAATCCAAGCTTTGACAAGAAAGAGGATCGGCTGCTAGAAGACTTGAAGATCTGATTTATTTTTTGTTACTATTCTCTTAGTAGTACTTAGTTACTTAGTTACTAAATCTATTAGTTTCTATTTTAGTTATTTTTTCTTGTGGCTGAACTGTAAAGCCTAATAGTTTCTAATTTTAGTTAGGTTTTAGTAGTTTCTATTTCCCTACTTTCTATTTTCAGTTAGTTTCTATTTTAGGAAGTTTCTATTTTTATTGAGCTTGCCTAAGCTATAAATAGGCCCCCTATTGTAAGGAAGGAGCAGATTTTGAGAATAGAATTTTCAGGTCATGTTGCCATCGGTTATGGAGAAATTCCATGTTTCAACAGCTGGAATAGCTGTGGGTGAGAGACTCAGGCTGAGAGAGCCATTCCCCTAACACCCCCCCCCCCCTTTTTCTCTTCTATCTTCTCCTCCATTGCAATCGATCCCCTGTTGTGTTGCTGCTACCCTGTGATTAATACTAGTGCTGTGAAGACTCAATCGAAGGTTGCAAACAACTCCACAATCCAAGGCTATGCTGCTACTGCCTCCATTCGAGTGAAGACTGTTGCCGCTCCCGGACTTGAGTTCCTGCTGCAACTTCAGGGCTGCATATCTCCACCTTCATCCATCAAAATTTGCTGGGTTTTGAGCATAGAACCACACCATTAAACCCTCCATTCGATCCCCACTTCTACCCCATTCCATTGGCTACAATCCTTTATATTCACAAACCTTCTATTTTCATTCCCCCTTCATAATTTCACTTCTGTCCATCAAAATTACTCCAAACTTGCTGCAGATCACTTACTCACAAGACCTCCACTTGATCCTCATTGGAGCCCAAACAAAGTGCTGGTTTGTGAGATAACCCTTAGCCTTCTATTTTGGTGTTGCTGCCATATCTTCCAATTCAATCATCAGAATCAAGTGAGACTTTCAGCAGTGCTTCTACTCCATACAAGCACCAATCAACCTGAGTTTGATCCCTTTCCAATGGCTGGTTTGGTTCTTATTTACTAAGACTAAGTTACTAATTCTGATTTTGTTTCTAATTTGATGTTCTGCTGCAACCTATCATCGATCCTACTGTAGAGTGGTTCTTAATTGAACTCCTCCTACATTATCTCCCCCCCCCCCCCTTTTCAACCTTAAAGCCCCAGTTCTAGGGCTTAAATTTCGTCAGCAATTAGGGTAGGATTTTGTCTTAATCTTGTTATGCATAAAATGTTCACTACCATTTCACCTATAAACTCCAACTGTTAGGGAAGGGCAACATAAATGTATACATCAACACTCCCCCACACGTACACGCGAAGATCCCATGGTCCTTGCACGTGGAGCTCATGCAGCATTTACTTTACGCAGCACCGAGGGCACCTCCTAGGAGTCAAACACATGACCTGCCTGCTCTGCTACCATGTTCTCTACCATTTCACCTAAAAGCTCGAACTGTTAGGGAAGGGTAGCATAAATCTACTTCTTTTAATAGTTATACATGTTATCTTTTTTTTCATGGATTAAAAACAATATCAGTTTCAAGTCTCACTTTATTTATTTCTCTTCTTCACATAATTAAACTAGAAAGAAACTGTCAGGGAAGGGGAGAGCAGGGGGAATTTTTTCCTTAGGATAGGATATCTAGGGAGATCATTTTGTGGGTTCTAGACAAGAAAAATCTCTCAAGCATGGTTTTCAAGGATTATTGGGCTCAATGGTCAGACCGCACGGAATGTTGACTGCCCGGGCTCAGTCTCGTTCATTTTGTCATTATCCATCATCAAACCATTGGATAGGTGAGACTGTGATCAGACCATTCGCACCACCAACTCTGCGCCAGAGCAACTTGAGGCCTTCATTATTTTGAAAAAACTTAGTGATCAAGAAGATATGCTGACTTAGAGATATGTATGTGGGACTAGTAACTCATGTCACTACAATTTAGGGAGAGACAATTACAATAGATTTACAATGGGGCCAGCATTAAGCTTGTATACGTAATTCTTTGCATTAGTTATGGATAAGTTGA
Organism: Telopea speciosissima; assembly: GCF_018873765.1. Taxonomy (NCBI): domain Eukaryota; kingdom Viridiplantae; phylum Streptophyta; class Magnoliopsida; order Proteales; family Proteaceae; genus Telopea; species Telopea speciosissima. The sequence continues at coordinate 62,147,419 of NC_057917.1, read as the reverse complement.
CTAAGCATATTGGAGGAGGTTTCATTTCCTATGTTGTTTGCCAAGGATATAATCTAGATCACAAGAAGAGAGAGGGGTGCCATTTTAAAGCACCTGGACACCTAGGCGATCCCTTGACATCTATGATGCCAAACCTATTTCTTATTTGTAATACATTCTATGCAATAGCAACCAAACAATTTCTATTGTTGACCTCCACATTATTTCTGCAAATGATTTCCCAGACATAGCTGAAAAACAAAAATAGAAATCAAACCAAAGAGAATTGGCAACTTGATACTGTTTGCAATTTTCTGATTTGCTTAAACTTCGACAATGATATTTAATATAAATGTAAAATATAAAATGATTTGCATATTCAACACATGATTGTCATGGCGTCGCCATGGCGACGCCATGGCGTCTGGCGCTGGAGAGGGCTGCATGGCGACCTACGCCATGGCGACCCTCTTTGATTTCTTCTTCCGACTCTCTTTCCCTCTTCGATTTCTTCTTCGACTCTCTTTCCCTCTTGATTTCTTCTTCCTGTCTTCGATTTCTTCTTCCCTCTTCAATTTCTTTCGATTTCTTCTTCGATTTCTTCTTCTGTCTTCTTTCCCTCTTGATTTCTTCTTCTGTCTTCTTTCCCTCTTCGATTTCTTTCGATTTCTTCTTTCCCTCTTGATTTCTTCTTCAATTTCTGAATTTTCTTCTTAAAACTTGAGAAACAATAGAGAAAAATAAAAACATGGCTTGAGTATACATCTATTAACAGTTAAAAATAGAAAATAAAAAAAAAACACGGTCGACATGCTCGCCATGGCAACGCCATGGCGGCGACATGTCGATATATCGACGTGACACCCCTCCACCGACTTGGATCGCCGTGGCCTTGTGACAACTATGATTTGCATATTCAACACATGATTTTCCATTAGGGTCAGCGAAAAAAAACACACAAAATTCGGATCATAAGCCATGTTTGTGGAAGTTTGTCCAACCAGGTCTTGTTGCTGACCTGGATTTTGGATAAGTGTTTTTGTCTGACCTGGTTTTAATTAGGGTGTCTGGGTTTGAGCCACTTTCTCTGGAACCTATATATTTCAAGATATTTAATTTTAACAAAGTGTTATAATTTTGTTTATAACACTTTATTAGAATTAAATATGCTTGACATATATAGGAGACCAAAGTAATAGAAACGGAGTGGGGATAATAGTGGATAAAGATCTAAAGAAAGATGTAGTGGAGGTCAAAAGATTGGGTGATAGGATTATATCCATCAAGCAAGTGTTGGAGAAAGATGATACCAATATCGTTTGTGCCTACGCACCTCAGGAAGGATTGGATGAAAGTAGTAAGCGCCAATTTTGGGACCATTTGGATGAGTTAGTGCAGGGTTTTGGAAAAGATGAAACGATTATTATTGGAGGTGACCTGAACAGCCATATCGGGAGCAATTGTAGAGGCTATGAAGGTGTTCATGGAGGCTTCGGAGTTGGGGAGAGGAATGAGGATGGGACCTCTATCCTAGACTTTGCGGTAACTTATGATCTATCCATTGTAAACACTTTCTTTGCAAAAAGAAAGGAACACATAGTTACCTACACAAGTGGGATTCATACCAGTTAAATAGATTTCTCCCTAACTAGAAAGGCAGACAGAATGTCGTGCAAGGATTGTAAAGTTATTCCTGTGGAGAGTCTGGCCACCCAGCATAGACTAGTGGTCTTGGATATGTGCCTCAGTGCATAGAAGCGTGTAAGGAGGGAACCTATGTACCCTAAGATAAGATGGTAGAGACTAAAAGGGGCGTCCCTAGACACATTTACTAAAAATGTGGTCAAACAAGGAAGATGGAACTTTGAGGGAGACACCAATGTAATGTTGAACGAGATGATGACTTGTAATAAGAGGGTTGCCAAAGAAGTGTTAGGGGAGGCAAAGGGTAGGCGTCAGGCCCCTAGGGAGACTTGGTGGTGGGATGAGGAGGTCCAAGCAGCCATCAAGACCAAGAAAGAGAGGTTTAAGACATGACAACATACTAATGAAACAGAAGATAAAAAGAAGTATAATGAGGGTAAGAAGATGGTGGGGATGGCTAGGGCAAAGAAATATGAGGAGCTCTATATTAAGCTAAACACAAAGGAAGGGGGAAAGCTATTTATAAAATAGATAAAATGAGAGAAAGGAAGAGTAGAGATGAGGACATTGTGAGGAGATGGGATGAGTATATTTGTGAACTTCTAAATGGAGATAGTTCGATTATGACCGAACCGGTTAACAACATTATTCATCAAGACACCACACATCATAGATATGTACGAAAGATTAGTGAGCCAGAAGTTAAAGAAGCCTTAAGAAAGATGAAAGTAAGCAAGACACTAGGCACGGATGAGATCCCAATAGAAGTGTGGAAGGCCCTAGGAGTATGTGGGGTATATTGGTTAACCAAGTTATTTAACAAGATTATGAGTTCAAGGAAAATGCCAAATGATTGGAGGAGAAGCATTGTAATTCCGGTCTACAAAAATAAGGGTGATGTCCAGAGCTGCAATAACTATAGAAGCATAAAACTAATGAGTCATACTATTGAACTTAGGGAGAAGGTTATTGAAGCCCGTCTGAGAAGAGAGACTCATATCTTGAAGAATGAATTTGGTTTATGCCAGGTAGATCCACGACAGAAGCTATCTACCTACTGAGGAGGCTCATGGGAAGATGTTGAGCTAGCAAGAAGGATCTCCATATGGTCTTTATTGACTTGGAGAAAGCCTATAACAGAGCCCCTAAAGATTTAATGCGACATGTTCTTGCGAAGAGAGGGGTGTCAAGCAAGTATATAGAGGTAATTAAAAATATGTACAAGGGTGTGGTGACTAGTGTGAGATTTGTGGGAGGCTAGGGCAAGGAATTCCCAATTATGGTTGGGTTATATCAAGGATCAACCCTAAGCCCTTATTTGTTTGCGCTTATCATGGATGAATTAACCATGAACATCAAAGACGAGGTACCATGGTGTATGCTCTTCACCAATGATATTATTTTGGTGGATGAGACAAAAGCAGGGATTAACGCTAAGTTAGAGTTGTGGAGTTCGACCTTAGAAACAAGGGGCTTTAAGATTAGTAGATCAAAATGAAGTATGTGATGTGTAACTTTAGTCACACTATGATGGATGATGACATGGTGATAATTGAGGAGAGAGAGATACTGCCAAATGACTATTTTAGATATCTAGGGTCTATCATACACAAAGAAGGTGCCATAGATGATGATGTTTCACAAAGAATTAAAGTGGGACGGATGAAGTGGAGAGGTGCGACTGGAGTATTGTGTGACCGACGCATTCCTTTAAAAGCTTAAAGGAAAGTTCTATAAGATTGTTGTCCGACCTGCTATGATGTATGGGGCGGAATGTTGGGCAGCCAAGAAGTGCCATATAGTGAAGCTATGTGTTGCAGAGATGAGGATGTTAAGATGGATGTGCAGTAAAACTAGGAACGATAAAGTGAGGAACGAACGTATTAGAGCTGCTGTGGGAGTTGCCCCAATCTGCGACAAGTTCCAAGAATGTCGTCTAAGATGGTTTGGCCATGTGCAACGAAGGCTTGGGGACGCCCCAGTAAGTAGAAGTGATCTGATGCCAATTGAAGGACCTGAAAGAGCTAGGGGCAGGCCAAAAATAACCATAGGTGAGGACGTGAGGTTGTAAAGAATGACATGCTTAGTTTGGGTATTGTCCCAAGTATGACAGCAAATCAGGATCCACATTATCGACCGCATGTACTTGATATTTTCCTGATTTCCTGAGCTATCCTCTTTCCTCTTACTTTCATTTTTATTTTCCATTACTTACTTTTCTTATCCCATTTCTTCATTTTTAACCTGCATTCCTCTTCCTCTTACTTTGTTTTTGAAAGGATCCATGTAGTCGACCCCATTTAGTTGGGAAAAGGCTGAGTTGTTGTTGCTGTTGTTATAATTTTGTTTAATAGCTTTTAAGGTTTGAACTCCAAATCCAAAGGTTATGATTCACAACTTTAACCAAGCTTTTAATATCTGATTTAGGCAAAAGTAGCATGTCGAACTGAGATTTCAGGCATGATATGGCTGTCTAGAGTCTCCAGACAGTAACTGGGCCAGAAAAAAATGTCAGATGGGTCAGTCAAAATATTGCCACCAATATTTTGCATGCCTCATTGACGAAAGTAGAATGTTTTGACCAGGATATCTGGCCCAAACAAATCATAAGTACCATACCTCTAATAGATATATAGGTTCATAGCGGTCGAGCAATTAGGCATTTATGTTGCTCATAGAGGAATTATTTTTCCCTTTATGTAAAAGGAACTTGAAAGGTACATTTTTTCAGTAAGTAAAAAGGTTTATTCAGTGGTTGTGAAGTTTCCTCCAACTATATCTGCAACATAGAAGTCTGATTTGGTCATTCTGATTGCTGAACAGATAGGGTATCCTTGGGATTGGATACATACCAAAATTTTCTACCCATCTTGACCATCTCCATGTTTGGACACTTCTCGTATTTTCAGCAATCCATATTTTTCCAAAAGAAAAAAAAAAATTTATCAGTTCTCCATTCTCACGGGATTTACAACTAGGGCTGAAAGCTGAAACACGAGTGCATGTGTATAACATGTCCACAAGGTTGGGCACCATCCAAGCTTGCATGTGTCAGATAGTCCTCCAGTTTTGGAATGATCTAGAGAAAGAAACCATGGGCTCACTGCAGTAATAGGTGTAAGCTGGAGTTTGGTGTCATTTGCTCTTTGGCAATCCTGGTTTCTTGTTTTATGCTGTTTGTGTTGGTTTCCAATTCCTGCCAACTAGTGTATTTTCACTTTGGCCTTTTTATGTTCTTTAACCCTGGTTTTTGGGCCTAAGTTTTTATTCTTGGAAGTATTTAATTTGTCTTGTACCTTTATAGCTTGGCTTTGGTACTGATACCTTCCTTTTTTGGCTCCTTTGTTCTGTACTCTTTGTATACTTCCCCCTTAATGCCTAGAAACTATTATAGTATCAATCACAGACAGGCACATACAGAGTTATCTATAGCCTCATACCTTCTCCTCCTCCATCTATTCTTGTTCAGTCATTTACTCTTTACTTTACCATATAATTTATCTCGAATACCTTTCTTAATTGGAACTGGAGCAAGGGAAAAAATCCCATCACTTTTTTATATTTCCCTTTGCCATCTTTTCCATCCATAATCCAATTGTATAATACAAGAACTTCAGAGAGCTGATTCTTACTTGTGAAGTATTTAAGTTGATCCTTGGAGCGTTGCAGCTTTTATACAACAAAATTAACTAAAATTTAAAATTTAAAATTTCAACTGTGTGGGAGTCTATCTGTATGTGTCTGTTTGCAATAAAGAACAAGAGGTTGCAATTTATTTACAACCATCCCTCAATGCTTTGGGGAATTTTAATACAGAGAAATCAAATGATAATTGAAGAAATGAAGTTTGCAATACTTGTTCATGTTGATAGGGCTCTCTCTTTATGGATTGGTCAGCTACAAAGAATTCCACTTTTTTTGGGGGGGAGGAGGGGCGTGATAAGTGAGAGAGAAGGAAGCGTTCCTTAGTATTCAAGCTACCAGTTTCTGGGAGAACTGGTAGCTATCCAGCACAATTTGATCTGGGAGACCTAAACATCTTTCCTCTTTATATTTCCCCTTCTGTTTTTTGTATAACTGATTTCTCATTGTTTGGTGATTTCTCTAGTTCACCCACTTTGTGTTTCTAATTTGTAACTCTTCTTTCTAATTGCACTTCAATGAAAGTCTTCTTGATTGTTGCCTATCCAGGAACGGGGAAGATGGAACATTATCTTGTACCTCATGGTTGAGCCGTTGAGGTATGGTACATCAACCAATTAACAACAAAGGCAGTGCTCTAATGGACAGTTTCTTCATGCATTTTGCATCCAGTTCTGTTGTCTTACTGTTATCATATGAATTTTTCTACTACATTTGAGGAAAACTAGTTATTTAGTGTTAGCAACTCGTGATGGAAATGGGTAGGGTTATGGCTAACCCAAACCTGACCTCCGCAAATCTACCCTCAAAACAACCCCCAACCCATGAACAAGGTAGGGCAAGAGATATATGTGTGGTGTAGGACAGAAGATGATGAAGAGAGATTCAATAAAATATTGTTCCAAATAAGTAAGGCCCTCAATAAAGATCAAGTTCTTTTTTGCAACAAAACCCAAAAGAAACCCAATTAGGTGTTGCCAAACCCACAACAATAGGACAGGATGGCAGCTAGGTTACCATTTTAACCACTCCATTACATCCATATTAAAACCACCAGTTAAATATCCTATTGCTTTCTCCCATTCCTTTTTTTTTCCCATAATTTGTCTCACATTTTCTATCTTCTACATCCATCATCTTATTTTATAACATGACGAGGATCATAAATTATAATCACAGGATTCACAGGAGGACTGAAATCAAGGTTTTGAGTTGAAGGACTAATTCCTTCATTTGTATAGTGCTATCAGTGGAAGTGGAACTGATGCGGATCCATGTTGGGCACACTTCAGCGCTCATGTTGCCCCATTTCATCATATAAAAAGATATAAATGTTATTTTAGACAACACAGTGAGTATTTTTATTCTATGTGGGAGGAATATGTTTTTCTAATTTGTGACTGTCGCAGTGTCGCTGTTAATAAATCATTATATGCTGATGTTTCTTCTTTTCTATTTTTGTGAAATGTGGGTGTCAGGAGGATTGATTGTGTCATTCTGCTTTTTTTTATGTAGCTCATAATTATGCTCCTTATATTTGTTGTTGCAAGGCTCCAAGACTTGCTCCTTGTTAGCTTAAATAGCTCCCTCTACTGTCTTGTGAAAGTTATATATGATCAAAGATGATTATAAAATGATGATCCTCATCCAAAAGTTTCACTGATCATCAGCATTTGCAAATTAGTTGCAAAGATCAGTGGATGAAATGACTAATATGACTCAGTTTAATACAAATGCTTTACAAGGATAGAAAAAGTTGAATTCTTTGATTGATGACTGCTCTTTCTGATAACAATGTCATAAAAAATTCTGATTCATGAATACAGTCAGGCCACTTCCTAACACTTCAATAGTATGGAGCCAGAAATTGGCGCCAGTGTACTATTCCTAGTCACTTAAGAGTCTGGGATATTGTGAATAACTCGTGTCTCCAAGCTGCTAAAAAAATATTTGGGAAAATTTTTATTGAGAATGATGGTCAATACTATGTGAGTAGTTTGGGCCAACCAGTGCAACGGAAAAAAAAAATACAACTTAGGATTCAAATTGTGTGATTTAAATCCAATCATACCAAAAAGGATTGAGTGCTAGTACAGATTGATTTCAAGGTTCAAATTTCATTATTGACTATTCAACTTTAATAAAAAAATCTTAAGGCTGTATGAGTCATGGGATTTTAGTGTTCCAAAATGAAAGTTTGAGGGGGGGAAAAGGGGAGTTTTGACATTGTTTATTTTAACAACCAGTTAGCATACAATGGAATCTATTCATTCTGGAAGCCTAACTAGATTATTCTTGTTGCTTTTATCACCTTGACTGAAAGTTGGAGAAGGTAGAGTTTGTGTGGGTTTAAGAAAAAGAGGGAAAAAGCTTGCAATTGTAGCCTTTTGGAGTTGTCATGAGGTTTTAAGTGTTTCTATCTACATGCATTAACATAACTATATAAGTAATCTTCCATTTTATTTGAAGCTATCATCTTACCTCAAATTTGCAACCTAAAGCAAGGCACTTGTGCCTTCTTTAAACTTCTAATTTGAAAGTCTAGTGCTTGCTCCTTTTCCTTCTTCTGGTTTCTATTTTTAAACTTGAGACTGCCAAGGAAAGCTATGGATATAAGTCATATAACTTGGGAGCAGTGCAGCATGCTATATCTGGGTAAACAGGACAATTCGAAGTGCAATCACTGTAAAAAGGGACCATTTACTCATTTAGTGATGCTTTAAACAAAGCATCAGTTACTTCAGACAAGACGAATTTTCTCATCAAGGTTTATCCAGAAAACATTGGAGGAATAATTCCAAGTAAACTTCAGATGTATCATGAGGCAATAATGGAGCAAAGGAAGAAAGGCAAATCTTCTTGTCAAGGTTTACCCAGCATACTATTCGTAAGTAGAACTCTTCCTCTTGCCACCACTGGTAATACTCCTCTCAAATTTTTCCTCTCAAAGTTGCGGTTAAGCAAATAATAGTATTGGGTTTACCGATAATGGAAGGATCAGGTAGTGGCAGTGGCACGGTAGTGGGTTAAAACCCAGACCGCAAGAAATTTATTACCAAGGATAAACAGTTGACATTAACAATAGCAAGAATCAAAGATCATGGATTTTGGGGTGGCATTACATAAGATACCAGAAATCAGGCAATTATCTAGTTCAGGAGACAGTATCGCTCTGTCCAGAGATGAACATGATAATTGATGTAGACCTAGGAATTCACGGAAGCCTCTTCATCAAACCACTATTACATGATCATGGAGTTTATTCTTTGGCATCTGTGTGCCATGTCTTCCCCGACTTGGGCCCTTGACTGACAAGTTGAACTCCTTTACTAAATCCATTGCTCTGGGAAGAAGTCCCGTTGATGATCACTCAACACCCATATTAAGAGGGATACTATTTGAGCCAAATGACATTTCTGTCCCTATAGTTTTGGAATCAGGCTTCAAAATTGTCAGAGCCAATTAGTTTTTCGTAGATTTATTAATATTTAATTGTTCTACATTATCAATTCCATGTTCTGTATTTTCAGAAACTTACACAAGAATTGAGTTAATGGAGGAGCCAGAACATTCAAGAGTACAAGTCATTTCCTTGTTGCTGAACATGTCAAACAAATAGATTATGAGTGTGATTTTAGTTTAGATTCTATTGTATTATACCACTGGGTACTTTATGGCAATTTTCGGTCTTATTATACCACAGGGTATTTTATCAAAATTTTCAGCCTTCACTTTTTTCCCTCTGTTATTAGCAGATAAATTTATTCAACGTAGCTGAAGAAAAATATATTATTGTTTCAAATTGAAATTATTTCAAAAGGAAAACTATGGAGTCTGGAAAATAACTAATTGAGCAATCTGAAGAACTGTAGACCAACATTCTGAAAGTATATCTGGAACTGGCAATTCTACCACATTTAAGGTTTTCTTAAGATGGTTATCAATTTATCATATAAACCAATTGCCAACAACACTTGTGAAAACAGTGTAGCACATCTCCAAGGTGAGACTCCAAGTGGGCAGACCCATCCTTGCATGTGTGTTCCATGTACAAAAAGTCATTAGTAGCATGACTTTGACAGGCACCCACAAACTTTTTACATTTCCCCCACACCCATATTTCCTCTGTTTATTGAGGATCGATTGCAAATATGAAATTTCCATTTCTAATAGATCAATAAAAGCACTCAAAGATCACATTTAGATGACAATGCCAGTGCATAAAAGTGAAGAAACAGTTTGTAATTTGCATAGACAGGAATAATAGTATATGGGAAAAAAGAAACATATGGACGAGATGGAATTTGCAAAGTAGCTGAAAGAAACCTTTTAAAGAAGGCAACTGCTGACACAGTTACAGATGCATTTAGCTGAAGGGATCCATCCCAGAGTTTTTCAACGCCTGGAGGAGCTACTTTGCCTGCAAGTGACTTGCTTTTTCCATCCATATGCTGATCATATCCAAAACTGTGCCGAACACGAGATTTGGCAGGATTATCAGCATTTCCAGGCGAGATTTTCTCCCTCGAAGTAGGTTTCACATTCCCTGAATCTGATCCTACTGTTTTCTTAACATCCTTAATGTTCTGATCTGCAGGGCATTGATCTCTGTCCTTCAGTTTAACTCCTAAACCCACATCAGAACTGGCAGATCTTATTTCACTGTTAGGATTTTCACACGATTGATCATTTTTCTTTCCCTCGATGCATACGGAAGTTTCCCATGAAGTGTTCAAATTTTGAGCACTATTCTGAACCTCTATGGAAGAAGCAATGCTACTAGTGCCTTGACTACCTTCTTTTCCATCAAATTTTACAGAATGCATCAACTTTTCATTTTTAACCAAACTCTGCTCTGACATCTCCGAGGATCTCAAACTTTTAAAAGACACACAGTTCAGTCCCATTGTTGGATTAGCTGCAGCAAATTGATTTCCATGGCCAATGTCCATCTCATCCTTTAAAGGAGTACCATCCTGAGCTTTTCCAATACATGCATCAGCTGAATTCAAATAAAAGGGAAACTTGTGGGCTTCAGTTTGGCTGGCTGTATTATGTACTAGGTGTTGAAGATCAGGTATTTTAAGGATTTCCTCACCTGCCGACTTGAGTGAAGGTGGGGGTCCTTTATGATGAAAAGATTGAGGCAGCATACTCGAATTATTCATTTTTTCAACTGCAAATTGTGGTAAGTGCATATTGTTGTTCTGCCAAGTTGTTGAAAAGTTAGTCAGATGATGATGTTGGTAGTTCCCAAATTGAGTGTTTTCAGTGTTTGGCTCTCCAGACTGAGCAGTTTGACTTGAAAATGTTCCAAAACTGTTCTTTTGCATATTCATCACTGAAAGTGCACTATTCCCATGCTGTGCGTATGACTCTCTAGGGAAGGAATTTTCTAGAACTGACTCAAAAATGCCATCAGATAAGTTATTTCCCTGTTGACTCAAAGCTGATGCTTTCCTTTTCCTTGATGATTCTGCCAGGAAACCCTTATCAGGAACACCAATGGGAGGTGGGACTATCATGTTCTCCAAAGGGCTAGGCTGAGGCCGAGGAGGACCCATCATCTGACCTGGGAATGCCATGTTTTGTTTCTTATGCCACATTATTTTGGTCAACTAACATCCAGCAGAACTTGGGAAAGAAAACCAAGTTGCACCAAGATCTGTAGCCAAAACAATATAACCATTAAAAAAAAGAGTTTAAAGAAATCCATGTGTAAGGTAAGGACTAAACTAAAAACTGAAAAACAAACAAAAGAATGGTGTTCCTAATTCTATCAAGAGAAAGAACAATATATTGTTACATTGCCCGGTTGTGGCTATATTTAATTGAATAAGGGTAACTGTCCTTCAGAGTTCATTATTTACTTGATAATGGCAACTAAGTAGCCAAATTAAGTCGCGTCAGTTGAATGCAATTGTAAAACAAGTTAATTAGAGTAGGGGGTGGTCAAAGTAGAGATATCCTCAGTTCCACGCTACCATATGTGAAATCCAGAACCTGCCGAAAATTTTATAAGATGCAAGAAGGCTCAAGCTATTGGAGTTCAGGTCATATAAAGATATTCTATTGTGTGGGAATCTTCTGAATCAAGAAATTCTTGTCGATACAGCATAGAAAGGATTATAACGGTTACTAATTCCATATTCAAACAACATATCAGAGATCAGATTGGAGCACAGTTGTCAAGTCAGGCAACGCCTAGTTGTCCAGGCGACTTAGTTGCCTTGGTCGCCTAGGTGGGCGCCTTGCTTGTAGGCCCCCCTCCAACGGCTTGGGTCACCTAGACACCGTGAAAACTATGGGTTGGAGATAGTAGTATAACTTCTTTTTGGGAACACAAATGATGACACAATGTCCCTTTTCAAAGACTAAACAGTATTCAAGTGGCTGACCCCACAAATTAGCAAAAATAATGGATGAGGAGCATCTTTCTTACATTTAAAGAAATCTCTTTTTTATAATCATTATCCTCAAATCTCTACCATTATTTTTTTAGCAGAACTCTATTTTATTAGCCTAATACTGCGTCACAAAAGTTCTTATTTCTTAATGGCTTTATGAAATACAAAACCTGCAATATGGAAATCTATCTTTAACTCCTTATCTCTGACACATTGTTAGGAAGTTGTTCAATTGCATTGGTCCAAATTCACACCAGTTATCTCCAAAAGAACATCTATTTTACTCTGGAAATTTACAACTAGGGAATAACTTTTCGCGGAGGGGGCAAGGGGAAGGTCTTCAGCGAGGGAACAATTAAATGAGGTGCATTTCTATTTTCATATTCCGAAAGATGATATAATTTGGCCATATGGAGTTTCTGATATCTATCACATGCCACATTGTTAAGGACAGGCATTGATTAGACACTGTCAAGGTTCATTCTATCAGTATGCTAAAAAAGGACTGTGAATCAACCTTAGCTAGCATAACTTATTTGTATCCATCATTCCCTCTATAAATAAATAAAGGTCTCTGTCATTTTGACAAACCAATCTATTCTTCTCAACTTGGTATCTGAGCCGAATACTTCGGGTATTTTTTGAAAGTTTTTTTCCGCTACTACAAGAAGTCAGCCCTATGCATTAGAGGCTTCAGCCTCCTAAGGCTGAGCATGGCCACCTAAGACGTGTCGCCTTCACTTACCTACTGACTCACTAACCACACTATGACCATGTGCCCTTACGACATCCCGCCAGTCACCAGGCCCTCACCGACCACCGCTAGGGTTCCTGCCCTCCCCGCTGATCACCACTATGGACCTCAGTCCTCTTGTAGTGCATCGCCAAGGGCCCCTACCCTCTCCTCGACTTCTCACTGTGCACCACCAGGCCTTTCCAAGGCCCCGCACACACCTCGCCAGCCCTCTTGCGTCGACTACCAGGGCCTCCGCCCCTGCCGCCTCGCATGGGCTCCCAGACCCCTCTGTTGTCTCGCATGGGGCTCTCAGGCCCTTTGGCCGCCTCGCGTGGGCCTCCTAGGCCCTTCTATCGCCTCACTATGGCTCCCAACCCCTTCTGTCACCTCACCAGGGTCTCTCAGGCCCCTTGCCAAATCTTGTAAGGGCTTCCCGCCCTTGTCGCACCCTGCATAGGCCTCCAGGCCCTCTTGCTGGATCTCGTCAAGGCCACCACGTCCTGCCACGCTGCTCTTGGTCGTCTTTTATGTGTTTCTATCTTCAGCTTATGTATCTCCTCCGGTGAGTGAACCCTACCTCGGGCTTCGTCCCGCTTATTATTTTTGTCTCACATTTACCTCTTTACAAATGGCGAAAAGTAGTGCTACCTCTACAGGGGGAGTTGAATGTGGTGTGGTGGGGTTGTCTTGGAAGTTGGAACCCATGGCCATAACCCTACTCTTCAGATAGGCCCTACTAAGTTGAATGGGACCAATTATTTCACTTGGTCCCGAGCATGCCTTCTCACTATCCGAGGTAATAATGTTTTGGGATATTTGAATGGTGACATTCCCAAACCAACTGATCCGACAGCTGGTAATACTTGGTTGGCCAACGATGCTCTCATCATGTCATTTTTGTTGAACTCCATGACTCCACTGTCTTTGTCTGTTAAATTCTGCCAAGGCACTATTGGATGTTGTCAAACAAACATATGCACAGTCAAATAACTATGCACAAATATATGAACTGCAACGGCAGGTTCGTGAGACTACCCAGAAGGATTTACCCCTTCCTGCTTACTACCCCACTCTTAATACACTATGGCAAGAATTGGACTTCTATCGTTTTGTTTCCAGGGTTTGTACCACTGATGCTTGTACATTTTAGGAGGGTGAGATGGAAAGGGTGTATGATCTTCCACTGAGTTGAACCCAGAGTATGATCAGATATGTGTTCAGGTTTTTGGCCGCGATAAATTCCCCACTTTGCTTGAGGCTTACAATTTGGTTCAACATGAGGAATGTCATCGCTATGTTATGTTGCCCATTCTTGCCCCTCCTCGTTCTACACATGTTACTACTCCTCAGGTGGATCTTAGCACTACGAATAAACCAACTGCTCCTTCAAAAGAGGTGGTAAGGTGTGATTACTATGGACATCCCTGTCACACCAGAGAAACTTCTTGGAAGCTTCATGGTCGCCCTATAGGAGGTGAGTGTGGTGGGAAATAGGGTTCTTCTTCTCGCCCTTAGGCTCATATGTCTGAGAGTATTGATGGTTCCTCATCCACTACAGTCTCATCTTTCTCTCCAAAACAGATGATGGCTATCCAGCATATGATGACACAGCTTGGTAATGCATCTCTGACTCTAACTATGGCTTCTTCCACTACACCTGCTTCTCATCTTGCCCAATCAGGTATCTTTCATGTTTCTTGATGCAAATTAATCACCAAATAGGGCTTGTTTGCTTAGGAATAAGTTTAGGGTTGGGTTATATACATGTTGGGACTTTGAAGTTTGATCCCATGGAGTTTTCTATGTAATAGGCCACTTTTATGGGCCTTAAATATGTAATTAGGTTGCATACGGGATTCCTTAGTTTTATTTTTATGTAATTAGTGGTCATGTGATCACTTAAGAGATAATGTGACTTGGTTAAGTGGTCATGTGACTATTTAAGTCGGGCTGGATTAGGACTCTATAAGTCCAGCCATGTTTTGAGTCTATTTCCTTCAGTATTTTAGTTTCCTAGTCAGTTTAGGCTACCTAATAGGTTAAGGATTGGGTTAGGCCTTTCCTTTTTAGTAGGAGTCTATTTTTGAGTCTTTTATATAAGGTTGTAAGGAGGGGCAAGTATTGAACACGAATTGACATTAATGAAAAGGTTTTTGCTGCTGTTCTTCTCCATTGAAGATTTGTCTTATGTTTGATCAAGGCTGGTGGGATTGGTGTTTAATCCAATCAACACCTCGCGGTGTGAAGCCCGCGTGGTTTTTTTTTTTGGTAAATAATTATATTACCGAGCCCCAAGGGGGGGCAGGAAAGAAAGAACCCGAGAACCAATGTACAAGAGGGGCAAAGAGGAGGGGGAGGGGAGAAAGAAAGAAAGAAGGAAGAAGGGGGGGCGATCCTCCAGCCTACGCAGAGGAGGAGGACCGCAAAAGGGCAATATCAAGGCCCCAACTAGTCAAAATGTGCCTGTTTCTAGGGCTATCCGAGAAGGGCCTCTGTCGGATACAGATGAGCTTGGAGGACACATCAAAGGAGATGGCTTTCCAAATACATCAAAAGATCTAGAGTTGGAAGTCCATCTCTTGAGATTCCTTTCCATCCAGATATGGTGAACAGCGGTGCTGAAGACCAGTTTTCCCGCGTGGTTCATTGAAGATCTCATTCAAGTTATTTCAAGTTTTGATTTTTATTCAAGATTTACAATCAAGCAAGCTGCTGCCAAGGAAATTTTGCAACAACAATAAGTTTGAATCATCCCCAACCCCAACCATTCTTCTTCTAATCCTTTCACAGCCCAAACCCTAGTTGTTTTCAATTTTCCCAATACCTAAATTCTTCCCAAAGCAAACCACAAAACAAAATCACAGCAAACTTTGATCATATTCTCCTCTCATACCAGGGAAAACTCGATCCAAATTGCTCCCTCGTCTGACCATCATAAACCCTAAAAATCCAGTTTTTCCTCTTTTAAAAAACCCAAAACCCTAACCTGCACCTTGCTGCCGATTCATTCCAGCACACTTTCCTCCATTAAAACTTAACGTAACCTTCATTGGAAGACTCCCCTACATCAACTTAGCATAACCCTACCATCAAACCCTAGGACCCCTTAAACCCTAATCCAAATTTGACCAAAATCACCTATTTTGACCTAACCGAACTACATGTTCAGTTCAGATCCTGTTTATTGGCTTCTAGTTGGTCTCCTACCAATCTAGAACTATTTCTTCTCCTTCTCGTCCATCATGGCTCTTTGTTTCAGGGGTCTTTGATCATATGGCTAGCTCCTCGGACATGTTTCATACCTATCTCCCTTGTTCGGGTAAGGACAAAGTCTGAGTTGTTAATGAATCCCTGTCTGCTATCTCTAGTAAGGGTTTCATGTCATGCTCTCTTACCATCACTTTACCTTCTGTTCTCCATTTCCCTAACCTCTGTGCCAATTTACTTTCCATTTATCCTCACTATTGATCTTAACTGTTGCGTTCACTTTTATTCTACACATTGTGTCTTTCAGGATCTGGTGATGGAACTATGGAAGCAACTATGGTGTGTGATGGGCTGTATTACTTGGACCCGGACATCAGTGCATCAGTGGCATTATCCTCCCCAATTTCAGCTCACATTCTTTGTGCAGATAGTGCTCTTACTCAGATACATCAGTAGTATTGCCGACTCTGTCATCCTTCCTTTCATATTTTAAGTCTTTATTTCCTTCTTTAAAAAAGCATTGTACTATGAACCAGTTTACTTGCGACATCTATGAACTTGCTAAACACACTAGGTCTCCTTATTTTCCCAACGATAATAAAAGTATTATTCCATTTCTCTATTATTCATTCAGATTTGTAGGGACCGTCTTAAGACTATTGCTTGTGGTGGGTTCACATGGTTTATTACGTTTATTGATAACTGTATCGTTTGACTTGAGTTTATCTTCTCCGGTCTAAATCCGAGGCCTTTTCATGTTTCCGGTCTTTTCATGCTATGATCAAGACCCAATTCTATGCCCAAGTTCAAACTTTGATATGCAATAACGGGACAGAATACATAGATGGGTCATTCCTTCAACACCTTGATGAACATGGTATTTTCTCCCAAACCTCTTGAGTCCATACCCCAGAACAGAATGGTATCCCAGAAAGAAAGAATCGACATCTCCTTGAAGTGACTCATTCCTTGATGTTTACCACCGACATTCCCAAATTCTATTGGGGTGATGCACTTCTTGCTGCTTCTTTTCTCATCAAACGGGTTCCCTCTAGTGTTCTGGACTTCAAAACCCCTGTTAGTCTACTTCTGGATCACTCTCTTGCTTCTCACCTTCCTCCAAGGGTATTCGGTTGTGTGTGTTTTGCTCACAATTCCTCTCCCTCGCTCCAAATTAGACCCAAGGGCTCTCCATTGTATCTTCCTTGGGTATTCTACTTACCAAAAAGGGTAAGTGTTATCATCCCCCTTCTTGTCGTTTAATGGTTACAATGGATGTTACATTTCATGAAAATGAGTCCTACTACCAGTCTTCTCTTTAGGGGGAGAGTGTTGAGGAAGAGCTTCCTTCTCCTTTGGTTATTGATACTATTCAACTTCAGGGGGAGAAGATGAACACTAATCATGTCACCTGAAAAAGGGGATCTACTAACCTACTCCAAGCGAAAGGAAAAGCTGCCCATTCAGATCCACCATGTCCACATATGCTCCTGGATCCAACTCCTTCATTTCAGACATCAAGTAATGATACTCCTTCCTCATCTGATGATGTTCCCATTGCTATTAGAAACGGAGTTAAAAAATATGCCCAACACCCTATCTCTAATTTGTTCTCCTTCCAATCGTGCCTTTTTTTCTTCTTTGTCCTTTGTATCTATCCCACAGGGCTGGAAAGAAGCTGTCACAGATCCTAAGTGGAAAGATGCCATGGTCGACGAAATGCAGGCCCTGAAGAAAAATGAAACCTGCGAGCTTGTCCCTTACCCTGAAGGGAAGAGGTAAGTAGGCTGTGAATGGATGTTCACTATAAAACAGAAGGCGGATAGAACAATGGAGTCGAATAAGGAAAGATTGGTTGCCAAGGGATTTTCACCCAAACCTATAGGATTGACTATCAAGACACTTTTGCCCCTGTTGCAAAAATGAACTTTGTTTGGGCATTGTTATCTTGTGCTGCAAATCTTGGATGGAATCTCCAACAACTTGATGTGAAGAATGCTTTTCTCAATGGAGATCTTGAAGGAGAGGTATACATGGATATCCCTCCAAGCTTTGAATCATCATCTATAGTTGGCAAGGTGTGTAGATTACAGAAGTTCCCTTTGTGGTCTCAAGCAATCACCTCGAGCTTGGTTTGGGAGGTTCCAAAAGGCTATGCAACAGTTTGGGTATAAACAGAGTCATGATGATCATACATTGTTTGTCAAACACACAGACGGAAAGATTACTGCCCTTATTGTCTATGTAGACGATATTGTGTTAACAGAGAATGATGAATACTAAAATCTCCTTGCTAAAAACTCAGTTGTCTACAGAGTTTGAGACCAAGGATTTAGGACCTCTTAGATATTTTCTAGGAATCGAGGTAGCCCGTTCAGATAAGGGTATTCTTCATTTCCCAAAGAAAGTATGTCCTAGATCTTCTAAGTGAGACAAGGATGCTTGGATGTAAAACTGCAGACTAGCCTATTGAAGTCAACCATCAACTCAGTTGCAATGGAGGTGAACCAGTAGATAAGAAGAGATATCAACGACTTGTAGGCAGATTGATATATCACTCCCATACCCGACCAGATATTGCTTATGCAGTTGGTGTTGTGAGTCGTTTATTGCATGATCCCCAGACTAATCACCTCGAGGCAGTATACCAAATACTGAGGTACTTGAAATCACAACCAGGAAAGGGTATTTTATTTTCCAACAATAGCCATCTGAAACTGGAATGCTTTACCAATGCAGACTGGGCCGGCTCCATTGATGATAGGCACTCTACCTCGGGATATTGGGCTTAAGATTCTTCTTAAAGATTTGGGAATATTCAGCTTATGATACTTCTTGAAGATTTGGGGATAATGTTTGAAGAACCCATGAGGCTCTGTTGCAATAATAAGGCAGCTATCAGTGTAGCTCATAACCCAGTCCAGCATGACAAAACCAAAAATATTGAGATTGACAAACACTTCATCGTGGAGAAACTTGAACAAGGCTCGATTTACATCCCATTTGTCACTTCAAAGAACCAGTTAGGTGATGTATTCACTAAGGGATTGACTTCTAAGTCATTCCATCCTATTGTTTGCAAGTTTGGCATGACGGTATATGCACCAACTAGGGTGTATGCACCAACTTGAGGGGGGGGGGAAGTTAACGATAGGCATTGACTAGACACTGTCACGTTGTATTTGTATGCTAGATAAGGACTGTGACTCGACCTTATAGCATACCTTATTTGTATCCATCATACCCTCTATAAATAAATAAAGGCCTCTGTCATTCTGACAAGCCTGTCTATTCTTCTCAACCCTCTTCTTCTCAAGTCACATGGACAATATCTTACTTCCCATACTGTCTGACTAAAGGAGCTAGATTCGCCCTTTAAAGATTTGGTGAATAGTGACACTTTAATTTCATGAGGCAGAGTGCAACACCATGCAGCAGCACCACCAAATAATTTCCCTACACCATGCTCTTTCCTAGTACTGATGACCCATTAAGATTTAAAATAAGCAGTTTACTGCACAGTTCAGCAGTTATTACTTAGTAGCTTAGGACAGGTTTTGGCCTGGCCTGCATGCGATCCCTGAGTCTCAAAGCCTCAAGACACCCTTCTACTGTTGTTATCATTGTTCTTGTTGTCTCAAAGTGATTTGAAAACTTAAACTGTCCATGAAACCAAAATTAATTAAAAATGAAACGGATTTATTCGTAATACATATCCTAATTCTGAATCTTCCTTTTCTTTGTTGGGGGAGACCAGAGAGTAATTACTGGTTTATTAGAAAAGCATCTCACAAGATACAGCGTGTGTAGTTATGGACTCAAATACTTTGACAAGGAGCAGCACAGTCAATGACCAACAATAGTTGGCCATCAGCTAATACAACAGTGGATCATAATGGTTCCCCGGAGTAAAGTCAGTCCACAGATTTTTTTTTGTTAAATCTACTTTGTTCCCTTGTTTTTTCAGTCCGATTTCAAGATAATCTGATAATGTTAGGACAGACACCATGTATGCAATTCGGATTGCAGGTTACTAGCCAGCTTTTGGTTTGCTGGGTAGCTGATCTTTCTTTTGGCAGGCATTTAAGTGACCATGTAAATTCCTCTTTTTCATTTAGGGGATATTTACCCTCATACATGTACATTACTTTCTCATTATAAAATAATCGTATTGCTGCCCACTTTCCACAACAATGATTATGTCTGCTAAATTTTACCCATCTGCTGGGCCAGTCAGAGGGGAGAGATTCTTTGGCAGACAGGAAGCAGAATTGAAAGATTAGCCGGTATGCAATTTGTTGGATTTTGATGAATTTGAGAACTTTATGGGAACCGAAGGACATCAAAGGAAGATATAATCAGGAAAGTTCCGCAAGTGATGTTGTTTGGTACTCTTCTGATCCTGCTTTTAAGGGTATGGACACAGTAACATAGTGCATAATTGTCCTATGCTAACTCACATCAGGTTAGGTAGTTGTCTTCTTCATACTTTTATGTTTTCTGCTGCCTTTTATTTGCTTGGATATGAGCTAGATGGGCTTCTAACATATTTTAATCACAAACAAACTAAAAGGTAAACATTCCCTGCATCTGAATGATGATGAACCAAACTGAATCACAAACTCCCAGGAGGAGGAGGAAAAGAAGCGGAGTTAGAGACCATTATTATGTACAGCAGCCTTCTCCCTCTCCACAACAGAATTATCTTTTAGGCGTGGGAAATTCCTGAAAGATTAAGAAAAAAGACGCTACTGTTTTCCTCACAAATGAAAAGTATATGATCATGAACTAACATAAAGGCTTCTCCTTCACCCAGCCTGTCCACTTCGATTGGATGCCTCCCCAATGCGAACTCTTGCAAGGTCTTCGGCCACTTCACGGACAAATGCCCATCCCCTCCCCTCCCTAATCTCTCACACCAACCCCTCCTCTATTCCGTCTTCTGGTTCTGACCTCAACCTTGCCTCTAACCCCTCTGCCACTACCATCTCCCCTCTTCCTGAACCTTCTGCAGCTGTCCTGGACCAATCGCCTCCTCGCCTCCCTCTTTTGGCCTACAAACCAACATATCCTCTCTTTACCCCCTCCTCCTTCCTCCACCCTGGTTTCGAACCTCCATTCCCCCTCGCGTGATCGATATAGAAGTCGACTACGAAAGAATCTCCACCGTCGTGCCTCCGCCTCCACCTCTCCCCGCAGCCATGAGCAACCTTCTTCGCTCACCCTTACCTCTCCTGGGACTGTTGGTCCAAATCATCTCTTGCCGCTTCAATCCTCTAGCGAAGGACCGCCTGCTCCCTGTTTTGAGGCTCTGCCTGCTACAGACCTCAAGAACCCCCATCCCTCTGCTCCCCCAAGATGTCACCATCATCAGGGTTTTGCGCCGATCATCACTCGCCTTTCCTTCTTCCCCCCCCCTCTTTCCCCTTCCAACTGCTTCCTCTGGAAGTTCTCGACCCTCTAACCCCACTCACTTGCGTCTTGCCACCAATATCCTTCGGGTGGGGCCCTCCTCTCTCCCTTTTCCTCCTCTGCCCTCCACCCCTTCGTCTTTGATTCCTTCTGACCTTAATGGGTCAACTTCTTTTCCCGGCCCATTAAACCCCTCCTTTAACACTTTCAGCCCATTGTCCTCTTCCCCCGACCCTTCTAATCTGGCCCACCCCACTGGTGCAGGGTTAACTCCTACTGTGCCCCAGCCCATGGCCCTCCCTGATCACCTTCATCCACCTATTGTCCCCCGTCCCCCCCTTTGTATTTACCATCGGCGCAGTTCTAGCTCCCCTCCAGCACTGAGAAGCTTATGCCTCTAAGCATGGATATTAGAGGCCATACCCTCTGTCGTGACCCTTTGGATCCTCATACTTCTGGATAGCGCGCTTTGTCGAGGCTGGGTTCGGTTCCTTTGTAGTGGCCCGGGTTTTCCTTTTGAGGGTGACGTAATTGATTGGGGCTCTCCCCCTTTTATTTTGCAGGCCCATGCCTTCTCTTTTGTTGGTTGAGCCTTGTATTTGGTTCGAGTTTGTATGCTCTCCCCCCCCCCCCCCCAACTTTTTTCTCTCCTTTGGTAATGAATTTTTTATTCATCCCAAAAAAAAACACATAATAGCTTTTTTCATAATAGATTAACAAGCTTATGATTAACATGCTTAATGCTTTCTCCTAGATATTTAATCATTGTGCTTGAATAATAAAGAGCCAACATTGAGGCTGAAATTTGCAAGATTGATGATGGTGCTTCCACTAAGCTTTGGTTAGATCATTAGCATCCATTGGGAATTCTCCTTCCTCTTGTTGGCTCCAGAGAGAGACACAAAGTGGGTCTCCACAGACACTCTTTAGTATCAGATATCAATGACCAGACTGGTTGGATTCCCCTTCCCTCTCCTCTCCTATCAGAAATATGGAACGTCCTCTACTCCATCTCTAGAAGGCCGTCTGGATCTGGAGACATTGTCAGCTGGGCTCCAACTTCTTCAGGCATGTTCAGTGCCAAGTCTTCCTGAGACCTCATCAGAACAAGGGGGACAACTTCTCCTTGGAGAAAGGTCGTGTGGTTTAAAGGTCATACCCCTCGCCACAGCTTCTGTGTATAGCAAGCTCTCTCCAACAGCCTCCCTACGCAGTCATTCCTTCTTCACCGGCACATCCCAGTTGACCCTACTTGCTGCCTTTGCCAGAAAGCCCCGGAAGATGTTAATCACCTCTTCTTCGAATGCTCATTCTCATCCTCAGTTTGGGCAGGTTTCTTAGACTGTTGTTGGCTGAGAAGGCAAAGAATTCTTCCCTTCAATAGAGAGTGGATATGAGTGGATATATCTTTTGCAGGAAATTCTACTTGTGATTTGATGGGAAACTAGCTTTTGGTGCGACCATCTCTACTATTTGGACAGAACGCAATACTAGAAGATGGACCCCTAACTTGAGATCTCTTCGTCAGATTTAGGGTTCTATTTTTTTTTATGTCATCAGCAAAGTTCCTAGGACCTCCTCTAGTTACATTACCTAAGGAACAGGGATATTGCTGTATCCTGGGGTCTTCCCTCTTCTCTCCTATCCCCTCCCCGTTGAGGGTTCTCCTCTTGTATGTAGCATTGTTTCTTGCTTCCTGCCCCCCATGGGGGCTCCCCTGTTTTCTCTTTTCCTTTTGGTAATGAATATATTATTCACCCCAAAAAAACAAAAAAATAAAGAGCCAATAGTGTTGTCCGGGTGACTCCTAGGGGGGTGCTAAAAGTTTCACAATGGAAGAACGTTCCCAAGACCCCAAAAATAAGAAAAACTACAAAAGTCAAAATTATATTTGGCTTTATCAAAAACAATCAATCCTTATTTTATACGTTGAGTGAATTCCACTGACACTCATTACCAGCAAGTAGTCACAGATTTTGTGGTTTTGGGAAATAGTACTGTAAAAGTGATGCAGATCTGAAGACCTACATCCGTACGAAGAAGAAGAAGTCCAAGTAGTTGCTGTTTAGTTTTAGTTCACGTACTTTATTTTTTATGTCTTTTGTTATAATTGAACCAGGTCCAAGTTGGTCCAACTTTGGTTCAATTTAAGTGATTTGATTTAGTTATTGTTTTAATTATGCAAGTTGGGTCCACTCCTCTCCATGCATAAGAGAGGAGGAGTTTTGATTTCTTACCTCAGCTAGGTGGACTTTTAGTCTCCTAGTGTGATTAGAAGTACTTGGCCTTTAGGCCTTTAAATAAAGTAAATCACAAGTAGAATTTCCTGCAACTATTCTTCTTCCCTTCAAGAAGGTCACATGTTACATGATTTTTGCAAGAATTCTGTCCAGCCATATCTAACCGTTAGAATCTGCTCAAACTTTGACTGAATCTTCTCCAAACCTTAAATGAGACTCGATCCAAGTTTCATCCCCATCCACCGAGCCGATTGTCTGAAATTACCCTTTTACCCTTCCCTACTATCCCAACTAGGATTCCTCCATAACTCCAGATTTAGCCGTAACTTTCAGCATATATTCTCCCCTACCTCTTCTAGACTCTACCCAAGTTTTAAGCCCATTCAACCACCTGATTTTCTGTTATCAAGACGTCCCCTAAATCTGAAATATCCTTTGGTAAAAGATTCTGTTTTGGTTTCTGGTTTGAGTAATTCAAATCCACGACTACATTAAAAGTCTCCATACAAAATAGTTAAATGGGAACAAGATGGGATTCCTAGTGCACAAACCATCCACCTGCCCAAATAACTAAAAGGCAAGCAATGGGTGCCACATTCTTCGGATTCATTTGTAAGGTGCAGAGCTTCTCAATCATTCATCTAGGTGGCTGCTGACTCAGTAGAACCTTTTCCCAACTGCTTTTAGTAATTTCGATCCCTGCTCCTCCACATGGAAAAGCAAAAGAAATGGATGTCCAATTGTCCACCACCTTTCACGGGCTCATGTTTCAGGAAAAATATTAGCAACTTTTCTGGGTGCTATCCAAGAGATCTGAGGTCTTGCAGAGTGAGTGGGGACTGGGGACAATGGACAGAGAAATTATCTTGTGGTTCAGTGGTTGATAATTACCCCTGGCCAACTGTGGGGGATTCTCTTCATACCAGAGCTACTGTCTCTGAAGAAACACTTTGGATTTGTGCTTCGGGGAGGTTATGAGAAAGTGATTGAGCAAGAAGACAGGTGCAACCATGATTAATTACAAGCCTAATCCCTTGGAGGTTTGCACATTTGGTTAGATTCATTCACACCCTGTCTCTAGTTTGGAGTGATCTTTTCAATGGAAGCCTAGAGTGGTTAATGAGATGGTTGACGAAATTGTTTTTTTTTCTATTAAGATAAAACGAGATTTTCTGTTGGATACGTAACAAAAAAAAACAAGGTTTCATACAACTTTTTTTTTGTATTAAGTTAATCTGCCTTAAAAATTAGATGGATTAAATTTATAAAATATAATAATTAGCAAAACAAAGATAAAAAGAACATGTAAAAACATGATATTTCATACAAAAATAACTATGCCATAGACCTAACATTCAATATGGATGCATTTCAGTTTTGAAAAGGTTGCCAACATGAATAGTTTTGGGGTTTCCTACAGTGGACAGGGATGAATTTTTTAGTCTTTCACCATTTGATAGATGGCCAATTCCTCAGGCCACATATCAAAATCAGTAGCCCATCTCAACTGTATGACCTGCCATGTATGGGGATTTTTCCTCTTGTTTTTCCAACAGTCCCAAGCAGAATTAATCTCTTCAAACAATTTTCAGAACATTATGTTGAACACTTAGAGATGTTGAATCAATCTGAAAATCCATCCATGACCATAGTTGTCATGGTGTCTAGGCAAACAAAGGCGTTGGAGGGGCCCTGGATGCAAGGTGACCAAGTTGACCAAAACGCTCGCCTAGGCGACACTAGTCGTCAAGGCGCCTGGAAGCCAAGGCGGTCACCTAAGCGACGCCTTGACAACTATGTTCATGACTAGAAGGAAACTAATGTGCTGCTTTCTTGGAGGCCTTGATCTGCAAATTCCATGGTGGATGAATGAGCTAGGCAAGGTGTTATGAGACCTCATATGGTGGTTTGGGGATATTTTCCACTCTGAGTCCTTTGTATTGAGTTTGGGCTTTCCTGCCCATACTGTTTATTGGAGTGTTTAGGGAGTTGCTTCTCTGTTTTAGTATACTATCCTAATTGTTCTTGAATAAAATTTCGTTATTTACCCAAAAAAAGAAAACTTAAGTTGTATATGACTATATTCCCTCACAAATTCTCATAGTTAGCTTTAGCTCATAATATCTTTAGCTTCTCACATATGTAGACTTTTTAAACACTATAATAGATTATATTGTATACCTAGCTTTTCATATTTTTATGGCTAAAAGGATGAAGGTCATCATTGAATGGTACTTGGAAAGACCTTTCCAACGATAAATGACTCATCATAATCCAACAGTCGGATCTCCAGGAATCACTGCCAAAAAAATTATACAATCTACATTTTTGGAATTTTAGTGCTATTAAGTGTTTAGATTCATCCTTGATTGCCATGAACCCATCTAGGTTCATTCCTTGGCCCCCCAAGGCACCCAATGGACGAGATAAACATGACTACTTGCTCAATTTCAGTTCGAAACTTGTTTTAGATGGATACTCTTTTCAATTCAGTTCAAAGTTAGTTATTTGTTTGAATGGGGGTTTTGTGGCTAATGGATTTATGAAAATGGTCACGCACGCGGCACGCACAGCGTTGGAGGCGCGCCTAGACGCAAGCGACGCCAACAGGGCAACCAAGACGTCTAAGGTGCCCCACCTTGACAACTATGAGTTTATCGATTGGGAAGGGGCATCTGGCCCCCTTTTGTTCTGCCATACAGCATGCTAACTGGGCAAATCTGAACCACATAATAGGAGGACACGAGTAACCACCAGGTTTCAAATTTATGGGATTTTAATTCTTAGGATTTTATTTGTAATGGGCTGAATTATAAGGCCTAAAAGTGGGGGGGTCTAAAAAGGTGTACGAAAATAGGTATTAATTAATAGAAAGGTCTAATAATTAATGTAGTTCACTTTAGTTTAGTCATTAAAGACTCCAATTTGGTTAGATGTGTGGGGAAAAGTCCTATTTTGGTTAGTTGTGTGGGGTCCAAGTCATCTAGAAGACTTGGGCTTCAACAATTCTAATTAGTTTTTAGATTCCTAATTAGGTAAGTTAGTCTTGCTACCTAAGATTTTAGACTTAGGAGACTTTCTTTTGTTTTCTTATAAATATGTAACCTCCCCCCACCCCAAAAAAAAATATATATATATATATGATTATGGTTAATGGAATAGAATACAGAATTTCTATTTGAATTGTGTAGCCAAGAAGGCTTCCTCTTTTTTCTCTCTTCTCCTCAATCTCTGTCTTCTTTCTCTTCCTTTTCTTCAATTACTATTCATGGGTACTGGTCACAGTCCCATAACAACCCCTATATCTTTTATTTCTTCTCTCTTTCTTTGCACAATGCAGGCTTCTAAAACCAGCAAATCAACAATCCTTTTTCAACCCTATTTATTAGGAATAGTTCAAATCTGGGCATGTGGAGCAGCCGATCTGATCTTTGATTCCTAATCTGGAATCGGGGTTGGCTGGTTGCATCAACTTAAAATTGACACAACCAACCAACCTAGATTCCAAATTAGAATTGTTGAAGCGTTGACCACATGTCCTTCTCTTGGAATGTATGAGAAAGAGCAAACTCGTGATATATAACAAGTTTCACAATTTCATATTCTACTCGAAGGAACTAAACTTTTTCGGTATATTCAGTAGAAATAGAAAGTTCTTCATCTTGTTTAGCTTCTTTTAACTCCTTTTGTGGTTGTACTATTTATTGGTGTTGCTTCAATCAGGTTTAAAGAGCTACCATGCTGCAACCCTTTCAAGACAATAGTTTGTTGTAAATTTTTGCGTACATGAGTTCCCTTCACAATCAAGGATAACCATTTGTTCTGCCATCCATTATTGACCAACTATTATGACAATTTTGGAAAAAGGAAATACATGACATCTTGCACCATCAAAGTAGGAAGAAATTGAACATTCGAAGAAAACATCATGGTTAGATTCAACAATGATCACATTTGTCTTAGACAACTTCTCTACCACAGTCTGCAAGAGGAGATTCTCAGTTCAACCTTTACATATGAATAGCGAAGTCATTAATTGGGTAAACAGACTATAGTCTTGAAACAAAGGTTTTCATGGCCAGATTAGGCCCTAATACCAAGAATTGAAGCAGCCGGCCAACCTAGATTCTAGATTAGAAATCAAAGATCAGATCGGCAGCTCCCCAGGTCTAGATTTAAACTATTTCTTGATAAAAACAGGTTTGAAAGGGCTTTCTGATTTGCTGGTTTCAATAGCCTACATTGGGGAAAGAAGAAGAAATAAGACGAGAAAGAGAGATAGGGATGTTACTGGAAAAGAACAGCTAGACGCCACAAAATGTCCAATTCAACCATCTAATGTCCTGAGCGAACGTAGAAGCAATTGAAATTTTGATATATAAATTACATCTAAGATACCCAACATTTAAGAAAAGTACATTTAGGGTACCTCATGTTACACATATGACGATTGGGGTTCCTTATTTTTGTTTAAACTATATTATTTTCCAATTTTGTCCTTATGGGCCAAGTGTTTTTGGGTACTTGCAGCTATCTTGCCCCCACCCTCTCTCGCCCCCCTCCCTCACTCTGCAAATCTCCCCTCCCCTGCCTCGCCCTCGGTCTTCTCCGCCTGACCCCTCCCCTCTACCCACTCACCACCTTCTGCCTCTACCCTCCCACACCCCTCCCCTGTGACTCCCGCTCTGATCTCTCTTCCTCTCCCTTTCCCTTTCCCTCTCTCTTCCTTCCCTCCCTCACCTCTCCCGCGTCTCCTGCAGGTGACTGTTGAACGATGTCAGAGTCTACCAGACCCATTCAGGGCTTAAACATGAGTAGCTAAAAACCAAAAGTCAGGCGTCCATTACAATTTTTAATCCTTGGCAAAAGGTCGAATCATTCATTCTGTCTGGTACTTCCACGAGGCTAAATATGGGCTTCGCTATTGTCCCCCTCATCTACGGTTTGTGGGGTTATGACCAAACTGATCCCAACAAAGAATCTCAGACTTTCACAACCTATCAAGATCAACAGACAACAGTGTCAATTTAGGCAAGGAGACAGCTGTGATTGATGTGAAGACAGTTTCCGAATTCAGTTGTTATTATTCATTTTGATTTACAAAACCCTTTGTGCTTGTGATACTTTCAGGTTTATGAAGATGAAGGGAGCTTCACAAAGGATTGTTGTGAGCTTGGAAGATTTGATTTATTTGGTATCCCACCAACTCCAAAAGTAAGTAAACCAGGACACAGTGGTGCCATTTCCTGAACGATTAAAATTTGAGGAGAGGAGGGAAACCCTAAAACTCTTTTCTGGACTGTGTCTTGTTTCAATGACGGGGGAGTTCCACATATCAAAGTCACATTTGAAGTCAATGCCAATGGCATTCTACATGTGAAGGCAGAGGGCAAGGTGGCAAAGAAATCAAAATCAATCACCATAACAAACGACAAGGGGCCTCTGAGCCAGGAGGAGATCGAGAGGATGGTGAAGGAAGCAAAAGAGTTTGCAGAGGAAGACAAGAAGGTGAAGGAAAAGATCAATGCGAGGAAAAAATTGGAAACATATACTTACAACATGAAGAACACTATAAACGACGAGGACAAGCTCGCAGACAAGATCGAGAGCAACGACAAGTAGAAAATCGAGAGTGCCTTAAGAGGCACTGGAATGGTTGGATGATAACCAAAACACAGAGAAGGATGACTTCGAGGGCAGGTTGAAGGAAGTAGAAGCCGTGTGCAATCAAGAAATAAAGCAGGTGTACGACAAGAGTCGTGGAAGTTCTTCGGGGTTGGATGATGAAGATGAGCCTAATGACTTAATTATAAAAACAGAACTGGATTGAATTCTTCCCTTTCTCTGGTTTCTGAATTTTCTTTTTTACCTCTGCAATTTCATCAATGGGGATTACGGGTTCAATTTTTTTGGGGGATATTCCTCTTCGGTCACTTCAGTATTCCTTTTAATATTTGGAAGTTGTTGTATAGACGAAGACATCTGGATATCTGAAAGTTTTATATTCTTCACTTGGCTGAGGTTTACAACTATACATTGGAACCTGGAGTCATGAGAGAGGTGGGGGAGGGGGGGAGAGGGGGTGCGGGAGTCACAGGGGAGGGGTGCAGGACAGCGGAGGCAGAAAGCAGTGGGTTGGTGGAAGCGAGGGGTCAGGGAAGAGAAGGCAAAGGACGAGACAAGGGAGGAGGAGATTTAGACAGTGAGGGGGGAGAAAAAGGGTGTGGGCAAGATAGATGCAAATACCCAAACACACCTGTCCTGGAAAATAAAAAAGTATTAAACAAAACCAGTTAATAGGAACCCCAAATGTCATATTTGAAACATGAGATACCCCAAACATACTTTTCTTAAACGCTGGGTACCTCTGATGTAATTTACCCAAAAAAGATTTTGTAAGACATTCAAACCTGCACACCAGCGCATCGAACTAGGTTTCCATATAAAAAAGATCATTTCAAAAGGTTTTAATCTGCATTTGATCATTCTTAGATGTTTATACATGCATAAAATAACAAAGAGGTTTTACAAGAAAAATTGAACAAATATGCACAATTTCCATGAAAATTACCATTTCAATGAGTAATCTCTACTTTAGATGCATGCCAAAATTTTGAGATTTAATTCCTTGGCTTTTTGTTAGAGAGAGTGCATAATCCTTGTGAATATTAGTTAGTTAATAAGTTATGATAAGATAACTCATGTAAGAAATGTCTTACATATGATAAACCTACCCTTGTGTCAATAGTTAAATACTATATTTCATACTAAAAGTAAATTTAGCATAGTTTTATTTAAATTTTGAGAGGTAATAATACCAAACATTAGACATCCTCTTAGTTTGTGATGACTTTTTCTCTTCATTTGGACCAAATATTTGGGATAGGAGGGATAAATTAAAAGTAAGTTTTTCAATGATCTTAGAGGATGTTCTTCAATGTTCTTAGAGGATGCAGTGTAGGCAGATCAAGGAGTTGGTCCTAACTTTAACAATAAAACAATCAACTACTAATCAAACCAAGCCTTTGATCCTGACCTGACAAAGAGAGAATTAGGCTAGAAATAAACACAAGTTAGCTTCAAAATTTTAAAAGGACGTTCTTCATAATGGGACCTTCAATGCCCCTCCTCTTGATGGAACTCGGGCAGGCTGAGGATCGACCTGGTCTAAAACCTAAAAATAGAACAGTCGACTAAACGCCCAAAAAAACCCAATAATGAACCCAAACTAATCTAGCTAACCTAAATCCAACATGGTTCATGGTTGGATTAGGATAAGTTGTGATATATTTAGCAAAAAAAGAGTCCCCTAGAGTTTATACCCTCCATACCTCTACAGAACGAGAAGTTTTAGCTAACAATATGAAATTCTTGTTAACAAGAGTCCCTCTCGGTTTCATGTATTGCATGAACTTGCATTCTTTGTTATTATGAAGGAATATATTGTCATTCATCAAGAAAAAAGGATAAGAGTTAAAAATGAAATCTGTATACTGCCTGGTTCTATTTTAGTCTTTTCGGACACAATCCGATTCTCCTTTTTATATTAAATAAAATCTCTGCATAGCATCTTCTTCTTTCTTGAAAAAGTATGGTTGGTCCACACAAATTTGAAGAGCTTGATATTGATTGGTGGGCTAAATATCTGGCAACAAAGGAAAGATGCTTGCTGGGTTTCAAGGAAATACTGATCTGAAACGAAGAGGGGATAAAGTATATACACCTATAGACAAACCATCATGAGATAAATGTCACAGTATAGAAGGATAGTTAAACAATGATAAGGGAATAATTTGTTTTTCCTTTTCCAATTTCGGACCTGGATAACATGGTTGATAAACAGACAGATGCAAGTGCTAGAGAAGACATAACAACGATAACCTCCTTCCCAATCCTAGGCCTACTAACTATGAAACATATGTCCGTAAAAAGAAGCTAAAAATTTGCCAATTCGAATAAGCGGTAATGTTAAAGAATTTAGCGATCCACTGAACGCGAATATGAATACTTCAGCAATTTAAAATAAACCCCAATTCCTATAAATTAAAAATCGTTAGCTCTAATGCAGACAAAATCAAGGAAGCGGGGAAAAAATAAAAAGGGATGAAAAGGACTCGTCACTTCAGAATTCAGATATCTCCAGGAACTGCAAATAACAAGGTTCTCATCTAACTCGTGTATAAGAAAGCAGACACAAAAGCAAGGCAGGCTTCAGAGTGGGTTCTAGCAGAGGTTCTTTCTTGAATTCCCTAACTATGTTCGACTATCTAAACCAATATGAAACAAAACCTAGAGATAAGCGGAGGACCATTGGAGTTTTGGATGATGTACCTCAACAAGAACTTAATAGAAGCGTTGAAACAAGTAGAAACCCTAGTAATGCCTCAGCTTCGAGAGTTCAGATCCACTCCAACGATTAGCTTTGCTCAGCGAAGTCGATCTCAGATGATAAGATAACAACGTAAACCCTGAATTATTCTCTAGATATACAATTTCGATACGAAGGCCCAATCTTTGTTGTTCTTATCCATATTAATTCTCGGAAGAACTTCGAACGCGTAACGGTCGCTTCATAGCTTGACAGAGAGTAAAGAGTCGAAAGACTGACAGTGGATTTGATACTTTTCGGGATTTTCCCCTTATTCCCACTGTTTTCCTTTTTTGTTTTTCAAGTCTAAGGATTAATAAAAGTTGCCCTCATCTCGTGTCAAAGATTCAAAGAATCAACGGTCAAAGATCCGGTTAGAAACTGGTTCGAAAATGGGGCCGTTCGATAATTAATATGATTGGAACGGTCTACCGCCGGTTCACTTAAATAAATAAGCAAATTTATCTTTGGGTTTGGTTATTACCGCCGGATTGAAGTCTTTTAAATCTTGTTCGTTGAATTAGAATAATATCTCTCTATTCACATTCCTATTTAAACTCTGATATGATGCCCTTCATTTGGAACATTGAATCCCAACCCATTCATCAGAATCCTTTCCTCGAGGTTTTACATAAGGGTGTAAATCGGTCCGGATTTGGGTATTCGGTTCAGTTCTAGGGAGTATTAGTGTGATCCAGATTCAGACCAAGCCCCGCCTCACTTATGAAATTTGGTACCTGTACAATTCTGTCTAGGTTCCAGTTCCTATTCGGTTCCTACACGTTTTGGATCCGATTATTGTACTTGGTTTATACTATACATCATAGTATAATATAATATAGTAGTATTATAAAATCTTGTGCTAATAATAATAAATTATATATTATAATATATTAATATCATAGTGTATTAATGTATTACAATATATTGGTACCCAAATTTGGTTCAGTTTCATTTCTAACCGCCGGTTCCTATGTTGGATCCGGAAAATAACCAAGTCCCATCTTGGTTATGTTCCTTAGTTCCGAATTGTAACAAAATTCAATCCAGATCCGGTTTTCAGTTCGGGTTCCAATTTAAAACCCTTAGTTTTACCCGCATACTCTTCTAATTGCAACTTACAAGTAAAAGGAAGGGAAGACGAATTAGTTTTGAAAAGAAAATGGAAACTTTAAAAAGGATAGGGGAAAAAGAACTCTATCCGGGAGTGTGGCCTACACCAGCACTCCCATGAGTCTATCACTCTCCTCCCATATGAAAAGACACCTTTGCCCCCCTTGTTTTGAGGAAGAGAAATATAGACACATAGGACTATAGGAGTGCTGGCGAAGGCCATACTCCCGGACAGAAAACTGCTTCCCAAAAGGTAGTTATCCAAGTAACAATGGAATATGATATTTTTAGAAAATCATAAGACAAATCTTAGCCATCCATTTTTATTCTTTTAAATTTAAATCATCTGTTCTCACTTAGAATTGGGAGAATGCACAGACGCATTGTAATGTCTAAAGTATTGGTACACACGCATGAACATAAAAGGGATATGTGCCAATACTAAAGGGTTATTTGATTGAACTAAACTCCTAGATTTGGCACGTGGCTAATCTAGGCCATGCCCTCTCTATCCAACGGTTGGAATTGATATATCATCGATTCACGTGGTAGAATAGATACTTTGGGATATTTGGAAAAACAACAGACCTTTGTGAAAAAAATTGCCATGATGCCATTGTGCAGATTCTTGAGCACGGCCTCTCATATCCCACTCGTGAACCTCACACCCTCTTTCCTCATCAAATACCCATCCCAATGGGACGATTCATCAACCATCCCTCTCATTGGTGCAAATCTGCACTTTGACATAGTAGCGAACCCTCCCCCTAATGATTATGTAACTATCTTAAGTCTTACAAAATACGGCAAAACAACTAGATTTGAAATTAATTATACAATAATGTATAATTATATGAATTTTCATTTTAGTTTTAGGGAAAAAGAATGCTACCTGAGCGTGTGGCTCTTGAGCCAAGACACATGAGTCGGTGAAAGTACCACCCTACCACTCCATGAAATAAAAAATGACATCTATGTTGATGTCCCTATGTGCGCTCTCATTGGCCCCCGCACTAGTGCATGCGATACACTACAAAGACAGTGATCTCCTGCCCTTAGTTTTAATATGATTCCACTTCCTTACACTTTATTTCCCTTGCAACCAGGAGGGGCCTCCATGAAAATTCAATTAAAGATCTACAACACCTAACATCCCTCTTCCTCACCTTGGAGGCTCGTACATCCCTCATCAATTAACCTCGGAATTTTAGTTGAGCTAGCATATCATTGGTTGTCAAAAAGGCTTAAGAGTAGAGTTTGTGAGTTGCTCAATTATTGATGTATGAATATGTCTACATTTTAACTAACTATGCTTTGGACTGGTGGGATATATTGGACCCAGTTTGAACGCCAACGCCCAAGGTTGCTGGTTTCCATAAGCCTAGGCCCAAGAGAGTTCACTTTGGCAAATGGTGAAGACTGCAGACAAGACTGAAACCTAAGGTCTTGGCTACAACCAGCAAAACTAGCTTGCACTTTCAGTTCATAACAATTGCTTCTAACCTAATAACCTCTTATAATGGAAAACATTTCATTTGACTATATAAGAGGTGCACAGTTGCTTGTCATAATGTATAGAATAATACACATGCACAACAATTGGATTTCACAGCAAACAACTAGCTGCCTTAAAACGCTTTTATTGGGAGAGTGAACCCAGTTCTGTTCTTGGTTTAAATAGGATCAATTTCGTTTGTTCACTTATTAACTTCAACCAAACACCAACTGATCACCAAAGAGAACTGTCATAATGGGAAAAGGAACCATACACCCCCCTTGTTACCCTTCTCACATAATAAACAGTGGGGTCCATACTGACACACACACACACTCTCTGATCATGTGGACCCCATATGAATGCTACCGTTTTCCAGACCCACATTGGTGCAGATTACTTCTTACAATGCCCAACTTCCAAGTTCCAACCAAAGTACGACTTAGAAATTCTGTTTACTGATAACTTCCCCCCACTGCACTGAACCCTAGTTTCTGACTAATTGTATCCCAAAATGAAAACCCTGAAATTAACTTTTTCCTTTGGGGGAAAGGATGGTTCAGAAATTCATTCTCAGATCCAGATGTAGATGTCTATCTGCAAGAAATGTAATTATATTATATATTTGCATGCTTCCATTCAATAAGTCCAGCTGAATAGACCAGGGAAACAATATGTTCACATTAACAACAGACCATTCCACTGATTGTGGAACGAATCATGGTGCCAAAACTGCAGTACTTGGATGCTCCTACACATTAACCGTCAGACAAGCCAAACTTCACCAAAACATCAGTATTCTCCAACTCCTATAAGCCATTCTAGCCGTTAGGTTGTGGATCTTCTGAAAAGCACACAATCAGCTGAAGACTCCACAAGAGAAAAGACCTTCCAAATATGTCAAACTACAGCCATAAAACTTGAAGCAACAGAGGAACATGAAAAATGATGACATCCATCTTCAAGCAACCGTTATCAAATGCCAATCAAACCTTTTCACTTCAGGCAGGAAGGCAATGTAGGCCCGTGGCAAACAATTGCAACAACAATATATACAATGATCAAGAGGAGGATTATCAATGCAACCCTGCACGATAAAAACATAAAATAGTCAGCAAATTAAACAGGAAGCTACTAGATGGGCAGAAAGAGCTTAGTTCCACGTTCCTGTTTCCAGATGTACAGAGAGAGAGAGAGATGTTTGCATCAAAGCTGAACATAACCAAATCATTGACCATGTCGCATAAAGTGAGATGCAATAAGAGGTAGTATCCTCCCTTACTCCCCCCCTCCCTTTTTGTCCTCCTTTCAATGGCAATGCAGGTCCATAAAGAAAAGAGTACAGTACAGAAAGAAGATCCATTAGTTAAGAAAGGCGGACAAGTTAGTTCTAACACAATCGTGTGCGCGCGTGGGGGGGGGCAACAAAACTTAGACGAGCACATCTTCATGTGTCAGGTTGTTTAATAAACTAACTCAACAAAACCCAAGAGCAAGTGGTAGCGCTCGACATGTGATCTAGTTCATGCAAGTGGTAGCACTCAACATTATTAAAAGCTTGAAAAATAGAAGTGATCAACCAAGATTCACCTGTAAAAATGACAATGTGCCTGATACGTGGGTATAATCTGGTCTGACACAGCCAACTTTCTGAAAATGGAATGCCCTTGTTACCTAGGTATGATCAAACTCCTAGACCAAAGAGCACAAGCTATTGGATGATTCTAACCACCGGGAAAACTAGTAATCAAGCATCCAGGTAAACTTTTCTCAGGAAAATAACATAAGATGGTTACCATCATCTGACACATCTGACCAGAACTCCTCCATTGGGAATAAGACTGAAGCAAAAGGGGGTTGCTAAACACACCACTTTGCCAACCACACAGGCCCCGACCTATAGGGTAGTGACTATGGCTTTATTGAAAAAGAAAAATAAACTTGGAATCTCATGCTTCCACTTATGACGAGTTAAGATGGACTGGTATAGTTCACACCATCACAATAGTATGATTTTTGGTAACCCTTTTGTAGTTTGTGCGTCGTTTAGTTGTATAGCCCTGTAAACTTTACACTGTATAACCCTTTTGACAGTTCGCTTCACACCCCCCTCCATCCACACACCCCCCCCAACAAAAAAGAAAAAGTGAAACATGCACAGGAATGTAGGAAGCTCCATGCCCGATCTAGTGGAGTGCATCGATGCATACACCTATAAGTGTGCGTTCCTAAAACATGGAAGATACTATTTTGAGTTCAGTACACATACGTGAGCTTGACATTTCTCCACCACACAGTGTTCTTGAAACGGCGTGCTTGCTTTCTGAAACGAAATGTGTTTCCTTGCATATGAGCAGTCTTATCAACCAGCAGTTCCAAGCGGTCTCCCCTCTCTAAAACTTTATCAATATTCTCTATCATGACATTGCGCACCTATCAAATTACACAGATACTGCACATTCAGAAATAGCTGGCAAAAATTTATCCCCCCCTCCCCAAGGATGAGTGACATTTTGAGCCTTATTTTACATAAAAGGAGGGTGTACTGTCTTTTTCATTTGACCTACAACCCATGTTCAACTATTAAGTGATATCATGAGGACCAAGTAAGGACAATAACAAATAAACTCTTAATAAATGGGAGGGGGGGAGGGTTAAGAGGTATTTCAGACAGCCAACACATATGGAAACTAGGATTAAAAAAGAAGGGAGGAGCTGTTTAAAGGCACAAATCTTCATAAGCATTAGAAATATATACCTGGCTCATTTCACCTTTCAACCGGTTTATCTGATCTGCATTAGGATCATTGTTATAGTAGTCCATTTGTTGGCTCAAAACTCTTGAGAACTCATCATTCATAGCATAAGCTTGAGCTGTATGAACAGCACGGCCATAAGTCTTCACAAATCTTTGATGAATATCTTCCAAAAATGCAAAAGGAATTCTCCCTGTATAAAAAGATTCAACAAAGTAAGGCAAGCACCGTATATCATCAACTGGAGGCAAAAGCAAATTTGCAATTCAGCTCCTAGAGTCAACAAAAGGAGAACTACAACAACATGAGAAAGTAGCAAGTCAAATATGCAATCTTCCTGCTACAAAAAGAATAATAACCAGATTTATAAAACAGAAATGTGAAAGAGAACGCCACCCGGTCGCGCGGTGCACGCCGCCCCTGAGCCCCTGAACCCTGTGGATGGGCCCAAATGAAGGGTTGTATTGTTCAAACATTTCAATTGGTGAAGGGCGAGATTTGAAGGTTCGAGGACATGGCTGGGCCCCACCCTTAAGGGGTATGAAGGAGTAGGAAGATGAAGAGGGAGAGGTGAGGTGGAGTTGTTATTTTCATAGTCACCGGCAAGAGGAGCAGAAAAAAGGGAAGGCAAAAGCAACGAGGGAAAGTAGGGTTGCAACAAGGTCGGGTTGGGCCGGGCTTTATAGAACCCTAGCCCAACCCTAAGTCCCCTTAGCTGGGCCCAGGCCCAACCAGACCCTGACTCAGGGCCAGAAAAATTCAACCCTGACCCGCCCTCAGGGTCGGGGCGGGCTGACCCTGATTGGCCCTGATCATGGGGAGGAGGAAAGAAATGCATGGGCTGGAATGTGTCGGGAAGAACATTATCAATTTTACATAAAATAATAATATAATAAAATATATTATAACACTTATTGTCTTCATACATAATATATTATATAAAAAAATGTGGGTGAAATTTAAAGTTTATAATGTATAAATTATATCAATATATATTTTCTAGTATAACTTAAATCAGGGTTGGGCCGGGCCGGGCCAAGCTTAACTTTGAGGCCTCAACCCTAACCCGACCCGACCCGACCCTAACTCAGGGCCAGAAATTTCCAACACTGACCCGTCCTCAGGGCCAAATATCTCAGCCCAGGCCCTGTTCGGGCTCAGGGAGGGCCAGGGCGGGTTTGGGCCGACAGAGCCAAACTTGCACCCCTAAGGGAAAGAGAGCAGAGGCAGGGAAAGCTGTCGCCGCCAAAGAACTGAGCTAGTCGATTGATGGAGACTGGTCGACAGACAAGGAGAAAGAAGGGGACGACTTGCAGGGAGTCAGGGCCACAGAGGAGGGGACAAGACAGGCTACGGCAGGTTCAGAAGGGGGGCAGGGTTGAAGGGAGAAACCGGTGGTCCTTGACGGACTATGGGAGGGGGTAAAGGGAGTGTGGCCACGCGGCGAGCCAGTCGGAGGGCTGAGATCTGACCCTTTGATTAGCGTGGAAAAGGGTATTTTCAACCCTGTATAATAGGAGGGTGAAAATTAACGATATCACAGGAGTCCAATCATAAGGTCACATCACCAATAGTGAAGGGATTTTTTCCTTATTCACGAGTGAAGAAAAGCTCAATCCAAAAATGTATATCCCCACTCTCTAGTCATGAATCATAGGTATTGGGATTTCATACAGAAGTTTAAAACAGGTAACCATTAAAAGTGAGCATCCTTGTACTTGTGTAAATTTTGGAATTGCTAGAAATTTCAAATTACACAGCAAATACAGCTTACTCAGAAGTAATTCCAACCAAATTGAGTTGGAGGAAGAAGAGAAGGAAACAGAGAACATTGATCCTTTAATTATCTGAAAATCAAAATAAGGTACGGTAAACACCCAAAGTCTCCACGACCAGAGCGTCCCTTTTCCAAAAATGCAAATCAAATCAGCAATTCAAAAGGTTGTCTTTTCCCCCAGATTGTAGCAATTGATCATTAAACAACAGCGAAAATAGACATGAAAGCGAAACGATTAAATAGAGAAGGAGAGAACATACTTCCTGTGGTGTCGTCGGCCATGCATAAAACGGTGAGGCCATCGGTACTCTTAACATGAAAAATATAACGATCCTGAGAGTAGGAAACATGGCTGTCGTTGTTGGCAGGAATCTTCTCCAATATCTGTCGAGCAATTGCACTCGCATTCGTCGACGTTGAACTGAACTCAGCCAAAACCACAGATCCTCGCGCAACCAGCGCATACAAGATCGTCATTCTTCTTGCAGAGACACTTCAACCAATCTATGAAGATCCCCTTTTATTATTTGTTGTCTGAATCCTCTAAATTCGGACCCCGAATCAAAGCAAAAACACTATTAGGGTTTCAATCAATATGACTGATTGGGGCTGGCGAGGTTGGTTTTGGCGGAATTTCGCTAAATTTAGCAGGGAGCCTATGCCTATGGAAGCATCTGATTTACTTCCTTTTCGAACATGAAAAAAGTCGTTTTATGACATTAAGTTAGCGATTTAGCTTTGCTGGATTTATTGTTATTTTTGCAGTATTGACCATAAGAGGATTTTCTTCCTGTCCGTTACTTCCGCAACTGTAAATTGAAATGTAAGACGTGGACGCATGATTCATAATGACAGTTGTCATTCTCTAATTGAATGATTGGATTGAGAGTTGAGACAATGTGGGGTGGGGTCACTTTTTTTCCTCAGATCCATGATTGATAGAAGATTTTTTGTTTTTTTTTTTTTAAACGGTTCCTCAGGTGCTGTTTGGAGTGAACTCCTTTAAAAAATGTAATTTGCTAATGGTCCCTTCAGAAAATTGCAAAATAATCAATTGAACATAGACTAATGATCTTGTCGAGACGAGTTTTCGAACCTTTAGTTGAAAGTGTGCCAACGTGTTGGTTTAAGAGGAGGGAAAGTTGCATCTTATGGATCCATGGGAACTTCACGATGTTCATGACATGTATTGCGAAAATAAAACAAGTATCTACATTGCTAGTAATCATGTCTTTCACAAACAAACCAAGAATATTGAAATTGACTATTATTTTGTGAAAAATGTTGTGATGTGGAAGTTGGTCATTGTTTACCAAAGCTTTGTTTCGAGATATGTGTCTGCAAGATTGTTCTAAGGTGGCAATGAGAGATATTTATTCTCTCTCATTCTTAGATGATGTCTTCTATTTTTTTCTTCTCATATTTATTAAGGTTGTAAATGGATTGGATTCGGCTCAAATAGTGCTATATCCGCATCCGCATCTACATCCAATTAGCTATCGGACGGATTCTGATAGTGCTAAACAGATACAGATCGGATATTTTATCCGTTTACATGTAAATATAGTTTTTCGGGTAGCTATCCGTATCCGCATCCGTTTAGCTTTCGGACGGATTCGGATACTGCCAAACGGATACGGACACAGATTTCGGCTATTCATTTACACCCCTAATATTTATTATAGATGCCTTGAGAAATTAAGGCACCGATAAATAAATAAAGAAAGATGTTTTTTTCTTCCAAATAACAAACACTAGAAAATTATCTCCTGCAATTCTCTGCCCAATACAGTTCCCTAGTGCCTCTAATAAGAGGGATCTTTATCCTCTCAGGTTCCCTGCCCGGTACAGTTCATCCGGCTCCTCTCGTAGGAGGCAAAAATGACCACCTTACCCCCTGCTCGGGTGGGATCCACCCCCCTCTTATTAGAGGCACTAGGGAACTGTACCGGGCAGAGAACCTAAGAGGATAATATTCCCTAATAAGAGGGGGGTGGACCCCACCTAAGCAATGTGTTTAGGCAGGGAGTAAGGGGGTCATTTCCACACTCCTATGAGAAGAATTACAGGAATTATACCGGGCAGAAAACCGCAGGGGATAAAGATCCACCACACAAATTTGTGCTTCAACTAAAAGAGATTTGATAAACTTTTGACCTGTCAGGTGAAGAAAAAAACAAAGAAAGATAGACAAACAAACATATTGAAACAACTTCGAGCTGACAGATAACTGGTGGATTTTCTTTACAGCTTGTTGTAATTGTCCATTGTGCTGGCCTGGCCAAGTTGACCATCTACACTCAATTCTTCAGCCAGAGACCTAAAATTTTTTTCTTGTTGCTGCTTTATATATCATTTAGCTTTCATTATGAGTGAATGAATGATAGTGGTTATCTATAAGAATTTATGTACAGAAGAACTTGCCGGGAGGAAAGTTAAAATAAACACATTGACACAAATTCTGATAGATACCATACCTGGTGGATTTTCTTTACAGCTTCTTGTCTATGTTGTTGGCCAAGTTATACCATCTACACTCAAAAATCCTTCATCCAGATCTCCTATTTTCTCTTGTTCTGTGTGGGTTTATCATCTAGCGTTCATTATGGGCGAATAATAGTGGTTATGGATAAGAATTTTCTGTACAGACAGTGCTGGAAACCCATTTATGATGAGGAGTGCAAACTCAAGTTTCTTTGTACACTTTCCAAACAGAGGAACAGAATGTGCAGCCAAAGAAGAGGTTATCCACATCTTCGGCAGTATTCCAACAAAGGCAACAATTAGGAGAGACAGGGATCCGTCACTGAATCAGGAAGGCTTAGGTTGGGAGGCAACTGGAGAAGCCCTCTAAACAGTGAAGCTGTGGCGGGGAATGTCTCTCATTTGATCGTGATGGAAAAACAGATGAAGATATAATACTTGCATTTTAAGAAAATACTCTCATTTGATGAGCAGGATGAACTCACAATATCAGATTACAAATCCATCACTTGCTTGTCTAATGATATACATAGGGTCCAATGGTGTATGAAGTCCATATGATTTATGAAGCAAAACTATAAAGAAATGAATGAACTTAGGAA
This sequence comes from Telopea speciosissima, assembly GCF_018873765.1. NCBI lineage: Eukaryota > Viridiplantae > Streptophyta > Magnoliopsida > Proteales > Proteaceae > Telopea > Telopea speciosissima. Next base: position 62,105,557 of record NC_057917.1, on the reverse strand, counting down.
CTTAGGAACGGATAAGCACTGCTTGTGTTGGATTACTGTTGATTTTGATCCCAAGGAATGTACTCAAAAACTTGGACAATATGTACCCCTTGAATCAGTCTGGGGTTGAAGAAAAAGAGGGTTGTGTCACTCTCGGAGATCACCGAGATAGGAGTTCTGAGAGCAAAAGCTCAGAGACACCTGATAGACCATGGATGAGACAACTAAGAGAATTGGCTAAAGCTAGCTTCAGTAGGGAGGATGGAAGTGCTTCAAAAGATCCAACTACTAGTCAGACACAGAGAATTGGGTTTTGGAGCGGCACGAGGAGTGGGAGTTCATCATCAAACTATAAAGTGAGGAGGTCGAAAAGCTTGTGCAGAGATTTAGAAGCCATTTTCTCATCCAGGTAAACTTTCAATAGTTTTAACAGTGCAGTATGAGCTTTTGAGTTCATGAAGAGTCCATGTCTTATCCTCGGCTGGTTTACAACTGACAAAACTATCATTTGGAACTATAAAGCAGTTGATGGTCGGTTGTGATCAGAGTGCTCTTGGATGTCATAGTGTTCTCAAACATTGCTTGGCTGGGGTCTTTTATTTTATTTGTTTTGGTAGAACTTGGCTGGGGTTTTGTAATCTACACTATAGAGACATTAAAAAATTCATTAAAGATGTTTGCAAGTAGCAGTAATTCCCAATGTTGTTCACATTGGAGGTTTAATGTACTTAAAATCGTTAAATATAAAGCACAGCTAGAATTTATGTTCCATTACTTTTTGATGTTGGTCGGTGTACTGGTTCATATAACACAGGTGGGCTTTCAACTGGGGCAGAATGATTCATAGCAGTTCACAAACATTTCATTTCCTTTACTTGAGTGCTTATTCACTAGTTAATCTTCCTTTGTTGCTGTAGGCAGATAAAGGCCATACAAAGTTTTAACAATTAAATTTTCCTGAAAACCATTTAGGGTGGTTCATCTTGAATGGGTTACCTCATTGGAACTGGATCAACACTTCAGAAGCCATTTGCTGTAACAAGAACAAACTAAATACAGATTCCAAGGTTTAAGGGTTGGAAATTTTAATGTCATGGTGCCTTTCAAATCCTCCTAGCCATTATACTACTGCAATAATTCTTAGCATAAGAAGTATCCCTTGTCACAATTCCTCCCAGAAGGTTATGAATTACTTCTACATCATGTCCTAGTTCTTGCCAAGTAAGCACAGCCCAATGACTGGAAATATTAAACAGTTAATGGAGTGGCCATTAAGAGAGGGTTTAGATTATAGAGACCAGGTTTAAAATACTGGTTTTGCATCATTACCATTTACCTTTGAATGAATTCCCTACCGAGGGAAGTAGAAAAAACTAGAATCAAACAAGGTAAAATGTGGAACAAATAGCCATTGCAGTCTCACTATGATATCATGTTCAATTAACAGAATATAGGTATATATCATTACAAGAGAATCCATCATGCTAGCTATATCTATGCCATGTTCTTCGGAGAGTTGTGATACAAGATAAGCAGTCGTCCTTCTGTTAACCGGACTCAGTTTTGTCCAAAGCTGTAAACAAAATAACACCATTCATTAATGAAGTGCAGAGAGCACAAACTAACCTCAATGATAAGTGGTGTATGAGTGGCTAGATTGGGGTCCAAGTGTGAGTGCATGTGAGAGAGAGAGAGAGAGATATATTACTATTGTAGTTTAAGAGCTTCTCAATGAGGTCAACATGAGTCATGAGCATCCGTCTGCAGCAATATCTGACCAATCCCAGCGCATCAAGAGCATCTCTGCATGCTAACCAAAGTATGAATAATCTATGCAGGTATCATTCCTTATGTTTCACTAAAGTTTCAAGATCTGATGGGGATTCAATGCATATAAATTAGTTACCTGATACCAAACAACTCAGACATGTCAACAGAAGAAAATGATTTACAATGATAGACAAACGCAGGTGCCAACCCCAGGTTCCCACTTGTATTAATCCTAACTAAATCAAAATGGAAGAGAATGTGAGAACATATTATTGTGTTTATGAAGTGTACAAGCCTATTGCATAATTAATATATGCCTGTATTTTTGCTCCCAGATTTTTACAGAGCAACCATATTAAACATGTACAATATCATTGTCATACATGTTTTATTGAGCCGGATTTTTTAAGAGTATTATTGCCGTACGTATCCGTACCTGTATTATTGCCATTCTCAATCTTACTATGGTACATCATGCAAGCACCTTACGTTGAACATGGTCCCCATCAATAACCAAAACTACAGGGGAGACACTCATAGTCCGCTTCAACTAGTAAATGCCCTTCCATGGTATCCACCCATGGAATGCCTCTATTTATCTATTATGATGCATGCGCGGCCAGGCCAACCCCACACAAAATGCCTTGCCTATGACAGCCACAATGCCCACCAAGCCTTGCTTATGGTCTGTCATGATGCCATGCTAGGAGCCATGGCACCAAGGAGGGTGAGGCACACCACCCTTAAGGTAGTTTTTATGCTTTTCGTAGTTTTCCAGAAGGAGACATGAACCCCCCCCCTCTCATTTTGTCATATAATAGCCAAAAGGAATTGTTGAAAAACTTAATAGAATTGATATGAACATGATTAGATAGATTCAAGTTTATGCAAGCTAAATGCACTTATGCACTCCATTTCCCACTCTATGCCCCACAACAAGCTATCCTCGAGCCACCATGCACGCCCACATGTGCCAACCCATGTGTCATGGTAGAGCCAACGGAATGGCCGTGACAGAGTGGCCAATTCCAACAACAATCCAAGTTACGAGCCAAGGAATGGGAGTTTGGGGCAGAACTTCAACTCCACTAGTATGACCAAAAAGAAGTAGAAGGTGATTGTTGCAGGTATCCAATGAACTACGAACAGAACTGGCAGAACTCCTAACTCAACTCAATTCAACTAAGCCCATCCTGAAGCCACCAAGCACACTCACACAAGCCAAACCATGTGCCAACGGAATGGCCATGACAGAGTGGCTGATTCCAACAACCATCTAAATTACAAGCTAAGGAAAGGGAGTTTGGGATAGAATTTCAACTCAACTCGTATGACCCAAAAAGAAGTAAAAGCCTTTTGTTGCAGGTATCAAATGAACTAAGAACAGAACTGACAGAACTCCTAACTCAACTCAATTTTATCTAGGCCTTAACCCCAACCAGATGCATTTGGGCACACGAATGTTGTTTTTGACCAAACAGCTAGTACTTAAATTCCTAAGGTTGCTTCTCCATCCTAAATTGTTCTCCATATCCATTCAGTAAATCAATCAATAATACAGAAAATAAATGCTACATTCTGAAACAATACCCTTAAAGCCAGATGTTACATCAAACAAGAAGAACAAAAAACTTTTGAATACACCAGATGATTATAAAACATGAAAAGCTGGTGTGCGTTAACTCAAATGAAAGGAAAATAGATTGAAAAAGGCAGAGCAGCAAGTGACATCACCCTTCCGTGTAATCGGCCTGAAGGAGGTCCAGATATGTATCCCACTTGTTACCAATCACCTAAGAAAAAATTGACACAGAACAAAAACCAAAAAACTTAGATGCAGCAATCTAACTCTAGAAAGGAAAGAGAAAGCGAAGATTACAGACAGCATAAAAGAAATGCTCAATCCACAAAAAAAAAAGTAAACTAAAACAAAGAATTTAACCTTAAAAGAGGAAGATCTGACTTTAAAAAACATACGAAAAAGAAAAGAACTATATATTTAATGCATATCCATGCCATAATTCTAAACTTGTAAGAGAAAATACCTTTCCACAGGTGAAGCACCGAACAGGAATAATCATCTTGTCGCTGCTGCGTTGTCTCCTCCACTCTGCAGTCTCTCTCCCACACTCAGGTCGTCGACCAACACACTCTCCCACGATAGACTTCAAGGTCAACCAAACTTTATATCAAAGCAGGGTATGGTAGTATTGACCTTAGTTAATAAGTTTGAGAATGGAAATAAACGGGTACGGATACGTACGGCAATTAAACGAGTCAGATGGCAATAATAATTTTAGAAAAATCTGACGTACTAAAATGCATACTTCAATGATACGGTACGTGTTTAATACAGCCACTCTATAAGCATAAATATGGGCATATATTCACTATGTAACAGACACTCACCACCTAATAAATAAAATAATAGCATGTAGACTATGATTTTAACAAAAGGAAACCTCACAACTGAAATAAACACAATATAATACCCTGTTACATCTCATAAGATTATTATTTAACATATCAAAATATAAATAAAAGTATCTCATCAAACATAAAAAAGTATGACTTTTCTTTAAGGCTACTAGTCTTTGATCAACACATTCCCTGTTCACTGGATATCAGAAACTTACCAGTGGGACCTAGGGGTGTCAATGGGCCGGGCCTGCCCTAAACCCTAGCCAACCCTAGGGGCCTTAACCTAAACTCAAGCCCAGCCCGGCCCTGCCGGGGCCTAATATACCCTCAACCCAGCTCGACTCTGCCAGGGTTTTCCCTAACCTGGCCCTGATTGACCCTGAATTGTGTGCGATAGTGCTAGAAGCTAAGAAAGAGTTTCAGAACAGTAAACTGATAGCAACAGATGCAAAGATTTAAAACAGCAGAGCAGCTATGCTATAATAAAGGAAACCATCAACAATCGGCTCCTTCTATGCTACCAGTTTGGATGGCTGGCTGAATTGGAAAAGGATTTATCCTATCTGAATCCAAGACATAGACAACTCCAGTAATAGTAATACAGCAAGAACATAAACAAACTCTACAACTTCAACCAAAGAATAGCAAAAGTAATTCAGCATTACTGGTTTATATTGGTTAAGCAAGGTCTATATCAATAGTCTTTGTATGACTGACTAGTTAAAAAAAAATAATTAAAAGGCCTTTTGTACGCCCAAGCTGTTTATGACTTTATTCACTGATACGTAAATGGTTAGCTTGGTTGCTATATCATTTCTTAAGAAGATAAATACAAATTCCCTAAAAGAGAGCAGTTCGCATCCATTAGGATTAGCTATTATATTATTTTGTACATATGCATGCTATCCCACCCAGCAGCACCATCGTAAAAAAATAGAGAAATAGAAGAAGAAGAAGCCGCATCGTTAGTTCGTTAAAAAAAAAAAAGGACAAGAAGAAGAGGAAGAAGCATTGAGCAGCAGCATTGATAACAAAAAAAAAAAAAACAGAGAAGTAGAAGAAGAAAACCAGTTAATATTTTACTTACCTTGACAGAGCCAGGATAGTTGGAGGAACACTCGCCGCAGCCTTAGTAGTCGGAAGAAGTCTGTCGGAGCCGAAATCGAGGGAGATAAAAATGCCGGTGAGCAGTGCTTTCTGGTTTTCTCGCAAAGAGCAAACACGAGATGATGGGTCGAGGGTTTTGAAATAATTATAGGGATTTATAGAAACTTTAGAAAGGCTTGTTATAGTCTTGATCCCATGTATCTGTGTGTACTGTGTAGGGGATTTATTGGAAAATTTACATGTACCGCCCCTGAGGTTTGACGAAAAGATATTTTCACCCCTCAATTTTAGAAAATGATAACAAATAAATCCATTCCGTTAGTTTATGACTAACACTGTTAAAATCAAAAGATAAAGTGATAAAAATGCCCCTTCAAGGAAAGAGAAAAAAAGATTAGAGAAGATGAATTGTAGGTATCCTTGTAAGGAACAAAAACTTAGATTTTGTTACTCATCTCTCAAGTCTCATCACTGATCATCAATATCCAATCCCATCATCATCTTCTTCTTCCTTGATCTCTCTTTCTCTCTGTTTCTGTGTCCACCCAAAGTCCCTCACCCAACCCAGGTCTCAGCCATCTTCCTTTCTTAGTAGCCATTTCCATGGACATGGAATGAATCCTTAATTTATTTGCTCCATAACCAATCTCTTAAACCCTAACCCTAAATGCTTCAATTTCAACGGCATACTCAAACGCATACTTTGGGCTTCCAAAAAATCAGAAGAGGAAGAATAAGGATTCCCGATTTAGGTACAACCAGACTGTAATTTTCAAAAAACCAAAAGCTCTTAATTTGGGCTATTACGAAAATTTTCCATGTAAGAGCTGAAGTGGAAAGAATACATATTAAGACAAACAAAGCAGATAAACGAAGCAGCAGAGATTCGGAGTAACTACCGACCCATCTCCCTCACCAGAGATTGACATTTTGCAGGACCAAACTACATAAAACAAAACCCTAAGACTCCAACGGACTAAGCCCAGAATTGATCAGCGATTAATCAGAGAATCCACAAGCATGACATCTGGAGAAGGGGGAGGTCGAAGGACCAGCAGCCGGTCAAGTGATAAGTGCCAATGTGGAAGAAGAAGAGGAAGTGGGGTGGCTTATGTTCCAATAGAGGTTGGGGCCTGCGTGCAATTGGGTTCAATATGATCGCATCATTGGTGATGGCAATTGTAATCAATGTTGCCTTGAGTTACCCAACTTTGCCTGGGTGGATTCCATCTCCTTTCTGTCCCATGTACATTCGAAACATACACAAATCTAAGCATGGAAGTGATTCAGGAACTTATGATACTGAAGGAAGGTTTGTTCTAGTGAATCTGGAAAACATTTTCAGCAAGTATGCGCGAACAGTTCCTGATAAATTAACATTTTGGGAGATATGGAACATGACTGAGGGCAACAGGGTTGTCTTTGATTTCTTTGGCTGGTTCGTTCCCAATTTCGATATATGTTACCTTCCCCTAAATTCACATCAGATTGAATAAAATCTCTAATTAATTTTGTTGGGTTTTGGCAGGATTGCAACTGAGCTGGAAAGGGCAGTTCTGTATGTGCTTGCAAGAGATGAAGATGGTTTCTTATCCAAAGAAGCTGGGCGGCGCTGCTTCGATGGTAGCTTATTTGAATACTGTGCTAAGATGCTGAGCGGAGTTCATGACAAGATGGGCTGAAAGGGTTTTGAAACTTGCAACTCATCTTCCCCAATCGATTTGGGGAAGATGAGTTTTTTTTTTTTTTTTTGCAAGGGTAATTTTGTCAGTTCCCCTCTGATTTTTAACACTGTTAGTCATGAATTGACAGAATGAACTTATTTGTTACTACCGGCAAACCTCAAAGGGATATGTAGAATTTTTCAAAACTATGGTGAAAATATCTTTTCGTCAAACCTCACGGTAATATGTGTAAATTTCCCGGATTTATTCTTATTGATTGGTCTTGGACAGACCACTACGACCGAACTTCTACTGCCAAATTTAGACTTGTGATGGAGGGATGCGTCGATGATGACGATCAGATGACGGATTCATTAAACAATTGGGCACTCAATAACCCGTAACTATTTAAATGCCCTTGTTTTTATTTTAAATGACATCTTAGGTCTTTTTACATTTTATACTTCATCTGACCAAAGTATCCCTCTTTATATGTCTCAGCCTTTTTTTATTTGAAGTCTCAGCAAAAACCCGATTCATTATATCCATCCTTTCCATTTCCAACTATATTAGGATGTATTTCATAAAATAAAAAACTATATTAGGATGTTATTCCCTTTTATTTATATAATCCTTTCCATTTCTAAAACAAAAAATATTGGTGTCGCATCTGTATCTATATCGGCCAATTTTAATACATATCAGTCATATCAGATTGTATTGGACAATTTTGCCACATGGGATTGGGCACACATTGCCAATACCCTCCTTTGACCATGATGAAAGAAGAATCCCCTCATTATGTCCATCTAAACCACTATTGTAAACAAAATCAAATCTATTTGTTTTGTAATTAATTTTCTTATCTCATAGATATAGGCGATTTTTTCTTTCAAAAATTGGGATTTGGATTAATAAATCGATCAATTTGGATCAAAATATATCATTACTGACTCAGCTGATTTCGATTGATTCATTGATTCTATGCCGTTTCTAATCAATTTTGTTCGGTTAGTATAAAATTTGGTGTTGATTGATTTGATTCACAATCCCGTTTTTTAAAACATCGATCTAAATCATATGATTGAACCTACGATGGATATTCATAGCCATGGACAATATGTGTGTGAGAGTTAATGATAGACCAAAAGTCCAATCATAAGGTAACATTACCTATGGAAAAAGGGAATCCTTTTCTTCTCTACCAGTAAAGCAAAACTTTTTCCAACGTTTTTAGGGGAAAAGATCTCTATTCGGTGGTGATTCCTATGCCCTCTCACACGACACCATGAGATGACGCTTTTGTCCTTGGGACCTAGGTAGATACTCAGGCGTGCTCACCCATTGGCCCAAACGCTTGAGTAGAGAACATGCAACCAAGTAGAGATCTCTTATTGTCCACTTGCATGTTTGACAAGTTTTAGTATATTTTTTTACTTTTATCTGAGGACAAAGTTTTTCTCCACCCATAGAGGGCAGACGGTTCACCCACCATCCTAAGGTTTACAAACCCCTCCCAGGGTTTTAGTATGTTCCAAAATATCCTCCTGATGCCCATTCCTGCCCCTCGGTGAATGAAATTCCTTTCACCGTGGCCCAAGGAATTTCACCGTGGCCCTGGGTAGAGGGAAACTAGGCCCTTTATCTTATTGGATTTTTTACGGTTGAGATCTGATGGCCTTTAATTAATAAGTGGATGTTTGGATAGGAGGCTGGGCAACTTCCTTGTTGTTACCTGTTAGGCTACCAAAGCCCACACATGTGTGGATAAATCAATGAATTATGTCCTATTAATCTTTTTAGCACCATTTGTTTTCATATGAAAAAGGTCATATGCTAAAAATTTTCGCAATTCTCTGTTCAGTACAGTTCCCTAGTGCCGAATAAACTATAATGCATCCAAAAATCCAAAGAGCCGAAGATATGGAATTGGGATTATTATTAGAAACCATAAAGGGAAGCCAATCTTTGCCTCTTCCGAGAACAACTATTTTGAGGATATTTTAGAAGGTGAAGCCTTGGTGATTGTGGAAGTATTCTTGAAGCAATTGCATTGGGGTTGCACTCTGTGGAAGTGGAATCGGATAATAAGAAGATGATATCCTTAGTCCACAACTCATCTAAGGTTCCTCCATCATCTGTGCAACCGATCATATTGGACATTCAGCTCCTTGTTCCTCGTCTTCTATCTTGTAATTTTGCTTTTATTTCTAGGGAATCCAACTTTGTTGTCAATTTCTTAGCTAGGAAGGTCTTGTCTCTGTAGTAAAATAACATTGAAACATGTAATAAAATTTAGGGATTACATTGAGAAAACTTTCTTCAGGTGTAAGAATTTGTTGCTCTTGCTCTAACCAAATCTTGGATAAAAAACAAAAAAAAGACCTAGGTGTTACTTTACTATCTACTCGAGAATTCAGAGGATGCATTTCTTGAAAATATTTTTGTCTTTTTGATAATCCATAGATTCTACCCAAGAAAATAAAAATAAATTAATCCATTGAAGGGTATTTCAGTCAGTAAAAGTTACGTGGAAAGGATATAAAGAAGTGCAATGCAGTTCTGGGAGAAAGGGTATATAAGTAAATTAATAATTAATAACAGAAATAAAAAAATCAAATTGCTGAAGGGAAAACGAAAAAAAAAAAGAGACTGGTGGGAGGGAGAGAAGGAAAGAGAGATGAACGATTCCAAATCTTGGTGGTGTCCGACGCTACAACGGAGGTATTTTTGGATCTTCAGAACGGAAAGCGGTTTTCGTAACCGAAAATTACTTACTATTAATCTTCATCAATATCGAATACAACAAGGTTTCTATCTCCTCTCCCTCACCCCTCCGATCTCCTTCTCAATCAAAATAATCTTTCTAACGATTGCTATCATATCATTGCTATTACTGTGTCATCAGAGTTCGAATCGGTTCTTCTGATGCTTTACGTTTTTCTGTCGTCTGCTATTTCAGATCGGTGGCGAAAAGAATATGGATTCTAGACTGTTGATGGTTGGTTGTTAACCCTCGCATTTGGAGGTATTGTAATGTATAGTTTTTTTTTCTTCAGTTGTGTTGATTTGGCTGGTGTATTAAGAGGATCTGATGCAGTTATCATGTTTGTTTTTTGAACTTTGAATCTAATTTTACCGTGTTTGTGTTTTTCGATTTCTGTCAGTTGTTTCGAGTGATGATCAGTGTAGGGAAGCATATTTTCCTACTGATTTTGTGTTTTATTTATCGATCTGAAGGAGTAGAGCTTCAACTTGCTCTTTTATTTGTGTTAGTTTATTGACTGAATGCGTTGGTTTCCATGTTATCCAATTGATTTATCTCTGTGAGGCTTGTATGCATTTTTTTTTGTCCTTGATGATTTGGGAATTTATGGAGTTATTTTTTGGTGCAGGTAGATTCAATCGGTTTGTTCTTCTTATAATCTTCTTCAGCACATTAAAATTTTCAGGTATCTTGCTTGACTACTGTATATTGTAGTTAAGAATCTTTAGACTCTAATATGTAATCTGCCTTAATGCCTATTCTTTAGTTTTTACTAGGAAGATGTTTGGTGGTGATACCGGTAATCCCATCTTCCCTACTTTCCTTGAGGACAACTGCTTTCAGTATGACTGCAGCACAGCTGATGCCAACACTCAGTTGCAGTTATTTGGGAACTGTAAGTTCTCCCAAAAACATAGTCTCTGCCGTTCTTTACATGTTCTTTCCTTGTACATTTGATTAGAGAATTATATTACATAGATAACAATATTCAATTATATTCTGTGCATGCTTGTACTGATATCTTGTATCTAATTTAATATTTAGTTACCTTTTATTGTCTCTTTTGCATATAATCCTTGCCATGCAGCTTGAGCTTATCATTCTCAAGTCAATGATGGAGAAAAAACTGTACTTTCTGCATGTTCTGTATTTTTAAAGGGAAGCACTATACTCACTCCATGGGAACTAGCCTAACAGTTTGCTTCAGATTTAGCATTCCCCTCCCCCTACCTGGATTTTGCATTATTGTCTGCTATGCTAGCCTATGATGAAGGCTGGATTGGTATGGAAGCCTGGGCCATAAAGTGTTTTTGTGCGCAGGAGAAAAGGAGGTCAAGGCCATCCCGATAGGTTACCATGGTGGGGGGGGGGGATTGTAACTGCACCGAGGAAATCTTGGACAGAACTCATATTAACTGAGGGATCATAACAATTCGATTGATGAACTTGCCTAATTGTGTTCTTACCAACAATGTAATAGGTGTATGTAGTTATTTGTCTGGACTCAACTGGATGACTGTAAAATTCATTTAAGGACTTACCCAAATTGTGTGCTATGTTCTTTCTGAGCATCCACTCGAATGCAAAAGGTTCAATTACTTCGGCTTTGGAATATTATCTTGATGGTCCATCAAATTCGAAGTTCCCATGTACCTCAAGTTTGCGCCATTGGGAAAATAATGATTGGAAGTCTTCCCCGAAGTCCTGGCATGAACATTCCTTTTCACCAAATTTGCATGTTGGTTATTTCTGGTTGATTTTCATTTAGATACTTGGCAGTTCAGATGTCATTGCAACTCCACATTTGAATGAGCATTGAGTTGACAGGAAGTTGCAGACCTTTCTGACAGTGAAGTAGGAAGAATTGGGTCTTCATCCTAAGCTTAACTACCCATAAACCTAAATTGTTGAAAGGAAGGGTAATGTAGTCCTACATAGGTCGGTGACCTACTAGGAGCCAGAAAACCAGGTCTTGTTGAGCTGTTGGTTCGATGGGGGCAGAATTGAGGTTTTAGGTCAATTTTCGGATTAGGGTTAGGATAATGGGAATGTATCTTATATGGTAAAGCTAGGCAGGTGTAAGGGAGTCTAATGAACTAGGTTTTATGGGTTTTGGATGGCTAAAAATAGGTTAGATGGATTTGGGCAGCAACTAGGATTAGGGTTTTGAAAGGGGGAAGATGAGGGAATCTAGGATTATAATAACAGGAAATGAGGTGGTTGAATGGGCTGAATATTTAGGTCGAGGGTGGGTAGGGTAGAGGGGAATATATGCTGAAAGTTACAGATAAATCAGATGGTTAGATCTGGAGTTATGGAGGTTTCCTAGTAGAAGTAGGAGAGAGGGGTAAAAGTGTAATTTCAGACAATCGGCTGGGTGGATGGTACTGAAATTTGGATCGAGTCTCTCTTAGGGTTAGAGGAAGATTCAATCAAAATTTTAGCAGGTTCTAACGGTTAGATTTGGCTGGGCTGAATTCTTTCGAAAATCATCTTGCATGTGATCTCGAAGGGAAGAAGAATAGTTGCAGGTTTTAGGGTTCTAATGGATCTATGGTATTAATGGTGGATGAGGAAGGTAGTAAGGATTGAGTATTGGCAATGGGGATCGAATGGGGCAGGTTAGAGGATAGGAGAAGAAGGGGATGACTAATAACAGTAACAGCTTGGTTAAGGCAGGTCTTCAATGGCAGCAGCTTGAAGAAAAATAACAGGTCCTCCCGATCTACAAGATGCAAGGAGTCGATTGGAGATCCTCCAATCCCTTATAACATATCCTCCCGGTTTGCAAGACGCAAGGAGTCAATTGGAGATCCATCAGTCCCTTCACTTTGATATTACTCACAAGGCACACTAAATAGAGCAAGGCAGCAACAGCAATGGCAGCAAGCAAAAGCTATTTTTATTAATCAAATTCATTTCTAATACTTGGCCCCCTTACAACCGTATATAAAAGACTCAAAATTATACTCCTACATTAAAAAGGAAAGGCCTAACCCATTCCTTAATCTACTATGTAACTTAAACTGATTAGGAAACTGAAATAGACTCAAAATAGAGTCATAATCCAACTCAACTAAACAACTAAAAGAAAAACTAATGAAATCACTTAAATTGAACCATTAGTTCAAACCAGCTTTGGACCGGTTCAATTTAAAACATTAGAAACATGAAAATAAATTAAGTATAGGGCTAATCCCGTACACAACTCATGTACCCCAACTTTAGGCCCATAAAAGTGGCCAATCACATAGAAAACCCATGGGATCAAAGGTCCAACATGTATATAACCCAACCCTAGACTTATTCCTAATAAAATAAGCCCATTTCGGTGATGAATCTGCATCAAAGGGAAGGAGGAATAAAAAAAAAGGGGTAAGGGGTATGAGAGATGGATGATGTCCAGAGGACAATTTCTCATGTTCTCTTACAAGAGGATGGAGTTAGAAAGAGAATTACAGAGATTAAATCACACTTGCATGGGGCATGCTCCCTAAAGTGCCAATTGAACTGACTTGACCGAACCGAAACCGGCCGACCGAACTCCTTATAGGTCTGGTATTGATTTTGGTTTTTAGAAACCATTAAAAGACTGAAATCGACCATTTGGACCGAAATCGGAAATGAGCGACAAAAACAGGTAAAATGCAATATGTTTTTACTTATATTCCTTTTTTATATATATGGAAAACCGAGGCTGAACCGATAAGGGGCTGTAAAAAAAAAAACCCGACAACAAATCGAAACAACCGGACCAATAGCTATCGGTTTTGGTTTGAATTTTGTAGACTGAACAATTATCAGTCTCGTTTTGGCTGGCCTGGGATATGCAAAAAAGGAAAAAAAACAACCGAAAACAGACACAACCGGCTGCTTGACACCGTAATGCTCCCTTTCTAATGCCCTCACTGCTATTTAGTGTTGGATCTGGCTCCTCTCCTACGACCTGCCCTACCTCCCTCCCTCCCTCCCTCCTACCAGACACAAACTTGAATGGACCCCACCCGGGCAGAGTGTAGACCGGTCATTTCGCCCCTGTTTGTGTTGGGTAGGAGGGAGGGAGGTGGGGCAGGTCGTAGGAGAGGAGCAGGGCACTTTAGTGTTTGTAGCTAATAGTTTTTCAATTTCAATTTTTTTTATCCAGTTCGGCATTGTTTTGTTTTATTGGATCCAATCATTAAAGTCGATTTCTCTTTCTTGTTCACTCTCTACCTCTACTTGGCTAGCATCTGTAATTTTTCTTGAATCTTCTTAAATATTATGTGGTTGAGCTGATCTCCAAAGGTAACCTTTTTTCTTTTTCCAATCTGTGTGCAGTCCCAGCTGGTTGTAGTGTTGATCCAGTGAGCTGTGTTGGAAATGAGCATATCACTGCTATGAACCGCCCAGCCAAACGGGGTAGGGAGGGAGAAGACATTCTGAGGCAGCAGAGGCTTCAAATCTCCCTAAACACTAACTTTTGTCAAGATGAGGCTGATCAGTCTCCTAGTTTTCCTAACCCAAACCCTGTATCAACTGGGCTGAGGTTGTCATATGATGATGATGAAAGGAACTCCACTGTTACTTCCGCAAGTGGAAGTATGGCAGCAGCCCTACCTGTCATCTCATCCCTTGGTGACAATCTCCGAACTGAGATTGATAGGCAGAAGGAGGAGTTCGACCATTATATCAGAGTTCAGGTATTAAAACTACTCCTGATAAACTCACACATCTTTTTATGGATTGCATCCTATTATGTCCCCACCATCAGCATGAACGATTGTTGCTCCTTAGATTTTAATAATAATGATGATGATGATGATGCAAAGTTTACTTGACGTGCACATATAAATAACAGGTGGACAAGTACACTTAATTATGCCACGTGTAAAATTCCAGCCTCAAATTCAATCAATTACCTCTTTTTTTTTTTGGTGCAAATCCCCAAAAGGGGGGGGGGGGAGGGGACAATCAATCAATCAATTAATCATTTACCCTCGCGTGTATGCCCATGCATCTCTCGGTCGTCCAAGCATTCATGTACACACTCTTGATAGTCCTTAATTTTTCAATGCTTTGGTTTGCCTTGTGGCTAATGACTTTTGAACTGAAACTTGACATGTGAATAGGTGACCTTGAGATCTACCTGTCCACAAAATTTCGTCCCCCCATTATACATGCCATGTAGCAGAAATAGGTGTTTGTCCTACTATTTATGTAAATATGTCCATGGAGAGAAACTTGACCCTAATAATATTAATAATAATTTGGGAAAATTGTATATGCTCACATGAAGGGAGGCTTGTATTGACGGTCAGCATCGCCACGTCGCAGATTAGTTTTCTTTCTGAAATTTTGAATGAACATTTTTTTCCATATTACTATCCATCTCTGAAATTTTTTAGCCAATTGTGTTGTTCACATGGAGATGAGGGTTTGAAAATTCATCTTTGGCTGCTTGGGGCCAACTTACTTCAGTTTGACCATTAAAAACACAAAGTTTAAGCCTTAAAAATGAAGGAACATATGGTTTGACATTTGGTTAACCATGGGGTCCACAATCTATTCAATGGTTGCTTTGTTGAGCTGAGACCTCCACGTGGCTCAAAAGAAGGTGACTGTGAAGGCAAACCTCCCTTGACGTCCATGAAGGAAAACCATTCCCTTCTTCTCCTCTACTTGCTCTCAAGCTCACTAGTAGTATGTTCTACCACTTGCTGTGGAGCTATCAGTGTTCATATAGGGAGACCTATGAGGTTCCTATGTCAATACATGGGGTATGGGTTTCGGTATCCAAGTTCCATTATATGCTCCTTCTACAATTGTTGATTCTGTAATTGGCAAGAGTAGTAAATACATTATTTCTGTTGTCACATTTAGTACCTTAGATTTGAACGGACTCTTGATCTTGGTTCATCTTCAAACAGGAACAACACCTTGCAAAAGGAGTCAGGGAGATGAAGCAGAGACACACGGCTTTGTTCCTGAGTAGAATAGAGAAAGGAGTCGGTCGGAAGCTACGTGAGAAAGAGATTGAGATAGAGAACATGAATCGGAAAAACAAGGAATTGATGGAGAGAATAAAGCATGTGGCCATGGAGGCGCAGTCCTGGCACTACAGGGCAAAGTACAATGAGTCAGTGGTCAATGTTTTGAAGGGCAACCTCAAGCAGGCCATTGCACAGGGTGCTGACCAAGTGAAGGAAGGTTGTGGAGACAGTGAAGTAGATGATGCAGCCTCATACATAGAGCACAATAACCGACCAGGTGTTCCAGGTGGGCTGGGGAACCCAGTCTCTAGAAACCGAGGATTGAAGGAGCAGATGAGTTGCAGAGCATGCAAGTGCAAAGAGGTATCCATCTTGTTGTGGCCTTGTAGGCATCTTTGCTTATGTAGGGATTGCGAAGGGTTTACCAATGTCTGCCCTGTGTGCCAGTCGGCGAAAACCTCAAGCGTTCAGGTATATATGTCCTGAGATTGGACCAATTATATGTAGAATCTCCAGAAAAAAAAATTATTTCTTTTTCTTTTGTTCTGGAGTTTGACTATTATCCGTGATATGTGGATTGTGGAGGAATCACTTTGCGTTCCCATGTATTTTTAGCTGTGTCAAGGCATTTGCTCTTAGTCTTGGATGCTGTTTCCATTCAATCCTCACTCCATGGTTGAAGTGGAGAAGTTGTTGACTAAGTTGAGCCTGCCTTCTGGCACTGTGGTTGCGGTAACCATTTTACATATTTGGTCGTTGGGATATTGTACAAGAACAAATATCATGTCAGTGAACTGTATACAAAATTACAAATTCTATTTAGTACAGGTGATGTTATCTACATCTCCATCGTTAGTCTGCATCTGGCATTTGGTTGGTACCAAGACCCGGCCACAACCAACCAAGGCCCTTGACAAGCTGAAACCATTTATGTTTATTCATTTTGTGTAGCCCTTTTTCTCCCCCTGTTTTCTGTGAATCTCTCTTTTCTTCTCCTATCTCTACAGTGTTATATTTACTTGCTCGGAGAACCTGCTCTGTCAAGAAATATTTTGCTACACCAGCTCTAGTAACCTATGTTGTTAGTCTTGCCCCTGACTCCTGCCTAATTGTGGTGCTGGTTGCTCTTTTCCATATTTCTCTCTGATTCATGCTTGGTTCACTTTCTTTTGCCATCGTTTCATACATATGATCATCGACGAATTTTGAAGACTAATACCACCAACCCCTTCAAAACTTTTAAAAGCTGTGTAATTGGAAAAAGATGAGAAAGAAGATAAAGATGAATAAGATGGTAAACTGCCCCTAACCACTGTCCTGTGTAACGTCAGTTACATACTGAGTATGAAACAGAAAAATAAAGTGGACCCTGCTGTAAGGACGCAAACTGTGTTCTCAGTTCTCACCACGAGGAGCAAAGAAAAAGAACGGTAATTGGTAATTGCAATGTAACTGATGATTTTGTGAACTACATGAGAGGGCTTGCCTGCCTTCAAAAGGCTCAAATTAAATAAGGTGGTCAAGATTCGTGATGATGCCGTAACTTCATGGTATGTGAGTTTTTTCAATTAAACCAATAAGGAAAGGGGATGGTTTTTCATTAGCCACGGTCATCCCTTGACCAAGGTATTATCGACTTTGTACTATAGAGGGGCAGATCGGTAAAACATTAATGACCCAAGATGGATATGTTTTTCCTACGAAAGTAGTAATTCAAAAAAATTGGTAATGTATTCAGTCAATTCTCCTCCCACATGTCCATGAATTCCTGTATTTCTCAGCCATCCATGCATTGCCTTGCACTCTTTGTAGTCTTGAACTTTTCAATACTTTGTTTTGCCATGTCAACATTGATTGGTATGTAACTTGAGATGTTATGAGCAGCAAGGGATCTTAGGGTTTACCTGTCTATAGTATTACAACTCCGTCAGGCATGCTTTAATGGCAGAACCAGCGCCTGCTAAGAGAACCCTCACCAACCATATGTGCCTGCCTAGAATTATATTCCCAAATTGAATTTTCATGTCATTGGCTCATGCAAGCTCCATCTAATTAAAAGCAGAAAGCTCAGAAGCCCAAACAAAGTGGGGCAGTTGAGTTTGGCCAAATCATGGAAATTGATGGATTAACGTTTCTCCCATATGACCCTGCGATGGAATAGCTATGGAAAGCAATGGCTGATTGAATCGCTTCTGCCTTACCTGTTGACTATATTTATTGTTTTTTTTTGTAAATCCAAGTAAAGGGGTTCATAGGTTGATCGGGCCACCATCTCTTTTGTTGGGCAAGCACTTCAATGGGAAGAGCAAACAGGTTTTGACTTCGGAAGTAAGTCAGTGGCAAGCCATCCTACGAAGGCAGGAGAAAGACATACATATATAAGAAATATGAGACTGACTTAGTAACCTCCTACGAGTGTTTTCTCATAGAAAATATCCACATCAATGTATGTCATTGAGGGAAAATTACTGAATCCAGTCTCTGTCCCTACGTCGAACTCATCGGCACATAAATGGCAGTCCATTCACATGCACTCTTTCAAGAGCCAATCTCTTGTATATAGGTCTCAACAAGGCACCGCCAGCATCTGAACCGGTTCCATATCAGAGTTGAGTCAGTTGCATTTGCTAACTTAAAACATCTATTTTTTGGGAATATGTTGTCCATGCCTTCATCTATTAAGTTGTAACTTCATCTATTAAGAAAGAATGGTATTTGCTATTCTCAGCTAGAAAGATATGAAAAATGGATGAAAAGTCAACTTTGATCAGTTCATTTGACTAAAAGGACATGGTGGGTGAGTTGGGGTCCAAATCTGGTCAAATAAGAAATCTAAAGGGTGAAATACCAATTAAACAATTGGGTTGGTATATGAGTATATCAGACCTACACTGGTCAAATTTGAAAAAAGGGGTTTTTTTTCTAAGGGGGGAGGGTAAGGATAGAATATAAATATACACATAGTGAACACAGGTCAAGAAGCATAATTAATTAGGGTTACACAATTGAGTATCACAAGCTTGGGCAATGCCATTTGTTACCAGAATCTCCATACTGCATTTGGTTCTTCAATGGGACAAGGATTCATCAAATTCTTCTTCTGTTGTCGACTCGTGGTTCCTTAAATGCAGGTTGGGCATCCAGATGCTTAGTGCTTGATTGAATCTAATACAGGGGAAGAATTTTTAAATTTATAATAATTGATTAAATAATTGCAAATGAAGGCGCACATAGTTTTTCTTACCTTATCAAGCTTCTCCCTGACTAATTGAACTGTCTCATTCATGGATGTAGATGAAAAGTACTCCTGAGATTGTGGATAGAAGACAATATTAGTTATTCCTAGGAGATGCATAGTAAGGAACTCTATTTAGTTTTGATAAATCAAGTCAAATACTGTTATATGATGGCAAAAGTTTTAATATGCAAATGGTATCTTAGGGGCACCATTAATAGTTGAAAAAAAAAATAAAGAAAAGCTGACTGATATGATTTGATCATTTACAATGAAAGACCAATTGCCTATATATGCCAGGCTAGTCAATATACTGCATTTTTATTTTTCCTTTCCTGCTTATAAGGCATACAATGGAAGTTGAAGATATAAAAAAATAAGGGGAAAGGCCAAAAAAAAGAAACATGTTTTAGAGAAAGTGAGTAGAGATTTATTGGAAGGTTATGATCATTCATCACCATAACTTTTGGCATATAGCCAGCTCAAGATTTTGTCAATAAATTAATTGGTCTTGACAAAAGAGGTCCACACTGATTCATAAGATGATTTGAAGAGGTATTAGGTTCCTATCTTGTGTGATACCAAGACAAGCTGTTTTCTTAAAATTGAAATCAGAGTAATATCAGCCAGGTTATTCACCTAGTCTTTGAAACTCGGCTGTTCAGAGCAGCTACCTAAATAGTTTGGTATATAACAAATTCACAGTGATGATTGTCTCTCAGTCTAAATTTAAGGCATTTTTAAGCATAAATGTAAGTCATAAGTTGGTATTCGAAATGACATCTGTTCACTGAATAGCATACTTAATTACAAAATGTAAAATACATGGAAAAAATACAACAGCATAAGAAAGCTTCATACCCTGGTGTGGAAGAAGAAGAATGAAGCTACCATTAATTAGAAAAGGAAAGCCACATACCTGGTTAGATAACACCATCAGAAGGGGTGGATCATTCATGTGACTAGACTGTTCTGATTCGGCATACTCCCTATAAATTGAAGTTTTTTTTGGGAATGGTGGTGGGTGGGGTTGGTCCCATTCCATATCAAACCACTAGAAAATATTCTAATTGAGAAAATACAGAAAAAGTAAAGCTAAACATAATATGCTACCTTTGTTTAGATATCATTTGATGGGGAATGCAATTGGATGGTGGTGGAGCTGGAGACACAAAAGACTCACTAACAACACCTGCGTTATGAGGTGTAGGCCCTTTGGTTCTTCCTGCTGCGATAAGGAAGATCGTATGAATAAAGATTGGGACTTCAAAAGAACATCACATTAGAAATTTGTTTCGTAATCAAAGATCATGTTCTTCCCCTCCCAGTCCTTAGCAAAGATTTGCAATTAAGCCATGATTATCATTCTGATAAGAAACTTACGATTTAATCGGGCAAGAACTTCCTTTCTCCTGCCTTTTAGTTTTTCCTTTGTGTCAGAAAGGCTCTCAAAATAAGTAGCGTAAGAGACCTGCAGTTTATTTCCATAGAAAACAAACTCATCCAGTTTCCTCTTTGCAAACCTACAACAAATGTGACCAAACAGTTCAAACATATGAAACCCAGTAATCATACACTATATGATTTTTGTATCTGTATTTTGTAAGTGAAAATGCAACATAAAAATTAGGCAATATAATGACATGAAGATGAAGAGGAGGTAGCTCTCAGCAGCACATATAACAGCCACATCAAGGCTCAGCTGGTGCCCAAACTAGGTGCACCAGTAGACCCCGCCCTCCCCTACTAAGAACCACATTTCAGCCAAAATAGAGTGTGCCACATGACCCAATAGGGCCAATACAGCTGCAATGCTGTTGAGAAATCACCATCTGAAAGAAAAGTTTTAAAGATTAAAAGATTGCGGAAAGATGTCAATACATGGGTATCTTGACCAAGTTAGATTCTGAAATTTGGCATGTGACCAACAAAAATGGTAGTCTATCTATCCAACAGTTTGTTTTTCCAGATCAATCAACCACAGAAGAAACTGTCCCCATGGAGATTAGCAACACAGCTGACTAAACATTCTACTTTCCTGATTTATCTACAACATGGAATCCGCCATATTATAGGGCATAGTTGCCATGGTGTCTAGGCGACCCAAGGCGTTGGAGGGGGCTTGGCGTAAGGCAACTGGATGCCAAGGCAATGCCTTGACAACTATGTTATACGGGTAAACAACATTCTCTATAATAAAGACAAAATAATGTGAATCACCTGGCATTGCTGACCTGTACAAATTTGATCCAGTAAACATCCGTAAATGGTTCGCAGTCTTCTTCATCCATAGGCTTGCACCTAACAAAGGCAGAAGAATAAGATAAAGAATTCTTAATACACTAAAAGCAAATACAGGAAAGAAATATCTCAAAGAATTATCACGGAGGTATCATTAAATATACATTAAATATTTATAGGTTAAGTCCGTGGAAATAGACTCATAAACCTTAGTCTCTATCAGGACGGAAGCAAGTCAAGAAAGTCCGTCAGGACTGTCCGCGGACCATCAATACAAGGCACGGTTGTCCGTCAGAGACATCTTTATTTTTTACTTAATATTCCTTTGTAAGCACGGATGACCGTCACTACCCACAGAAGTCCGTGAATAGTAAAGTCATATAGTTTTTTAAGACAAACCACCTAGTTTCTTGGGTTTGTTCATTTAGGTCTTCAGTTGACTTTTACTTTTGGCTTTCTCATCTTGTGGACATCAACATAAGGATTACATAAATATACAATTAAAGAGCAAATTCTATGTGTTCAGATATCTTCAACTTGATCCACTTTCATCTTGATATATTCTTCAATTTGTTTTTCAAGCTAAAGCAGTCTTTAGCTTCACGGAAGTCCATCGACTGCAAATCTATTTCAATCAACTTGTCATTTCTTCAATCAATGATTGCACCTCAAGTGCTTGGGTTTCATCAATATCTTAGGACATTAACAGACATGTTAGAACACCCAAACACACATCATATAAGGTTTTCATATCCAAAACACATAATCATATAGAACATTCTAGGTTCAATAGTTCTCAATGGCTTAAGCTTGACTTCTTCAGTTGGGACATTGATAGGGTGAAAGCAGTACACTTCCCTTTAAACTGGAACACACACACTGATTCTTCATACCTCCAACCATCACATCAATATCATATAAACATGGCCGTCCGAGTAAGACATCTGTCAGCTTCATAGGCATAACATCACACCAAACTTCTTCCTCATAGTGATGGAGTTTTAAGGAAACTGCACAACGTTGATTTACCTTGTACTGCCATTAAGAAGAGAGACCTTATATGTTTGTTGGTGCCTTTCAATTTGTAATTTTGCCTTCTCTACAAAAGCCTTAGAAGTAACATTTACAAAGCTGCAACTATCTACGATCACTTGCATTGGCTTGTTTCCTGACCGCATACAAGTATAAAAGATATAATGATGTCACCAATCCTCTTCCTTGGTTTCAGCCACTAAGATGCGGCTAACCATATGAACACCATAGAATCCCTCCTCATTTACATCATCGTCCTCATTAACATCACCAACATTTTCTTCATCATCAAGTGGATAGGGAAATAATGCATCATCACCAGCATCTTTCTCCATATTAGCAACGACATTAACTTTCTGGTGTAAGTGGACAGACCTTTGCAACATGTCCATATTCTTGACAGTGATAACATTGTGTCTTGTTGCTACTTGTCATAGGTATCTTTCCTTTATTATCAAAACATGTAGGAGCTATGGCACGTGTAGGACCTGTATTTGTGGGTCTAGGTGCTGGAAAATTTCTCCGCTTCTCCCTAGCTTGAAACCCATAGCTACTCACAGAGGATGTCAGTTGTTCTTCTCCACATATAGCCTTCTCAAAGCAATCCTGGAGGCTGTGAACATCTGTAATGCCCATTGCCTTGTTGATATCAAGCTTCAATCTCAATCTAAACCTGGATAATAATCGTAATTTGTATATCATCTTCAATTCCTGTACGAGCAGAAAAAGAATCAAACTTCTCCATGTATTCAGCTACTGATGAATTTCCTTGCCGAATAGAGTTTACTGATCTTACAGTCGAGCTCTGAATGTCTGTGGTAAGTACTTTTCCTTCAGTTCTCTTTTTATATTCTCCCATGTAGTGGATACTCTGCCACGACTCTCAAGTTTCCTTCTATAAGTTCTCCACCATTCACATGTAGACCAATTAATTTAGTTCGAGCCAACTTCATCTTCCTTGTTTCAGAGAGTTCGAACCAGTCAAAATCATAGGTATCAAGGTGGCAAGGCGACCAAGGCGTTGGAGAGGGTCCAAAATCTAGGCGAGGCGGGCCAAGGCGCCTGCCTAGGCGTCACCTAGGCAACGCCTTGATAACTATGGTCAATCATCCAATTCTACCAATCAGTCATAGAATATATGTGGATCATGTGTCCCACTATACTCCTTCAGTTTTAGCTTGACCTTCTGTGAGTCATCAAAGAGTCGCTGGGGTGCACCAGTACCACCTTAAAATATGCATGCATGTGAGTCTTCAAAAGTTATTGGGGTGTGAAAACCCTTTGTGGACCTCTATCCATGAATCTCTGAGTATGATTGTTAGTTGTAGATTGTCTCGGGTGCCTTGTCTCATCTTCAGGAGGTGCAAAACTGCCGTGGATGGTAGTAATTTTGTTCTGTACTGCAATCAGCCGATCAACAATGCTACTTTGATCAGTAGTCAATTGTTGTAACATCTCCATTATTCCATTATAAGGATCAGTAGGTTGATATGGAGTTCTTGAGCTGTTCTCTGCCATAGCTCTTATACCACTTAATGTGATTCTGATTTACAAGTTCAAACCAGTACCAAACAAGATTGATACAGAGTATAATTTCCAGAAGTAGGAGAAAACTCATGGAACACAATCAACAAATCATTATCAGACTATAGGTCCGGTTGAGTGTCACATTTAGAGGGTAGAAACTAAGCTGAAAATTCCAGCAAGATCCGATAGTCAGATCTGCTGATGTGGACAAGTCCTAGTGGGATAGATCAAACCCGATCAAATTATAAATTGTATGAGGGATCAGAAAACATAATTAATATACCCAGCAGGAGTATACTCTATGATATTAATTTCAGCATAAAGAGAACTCAAACTCAAGAATTGATTAGGCTTCTAGTAACACAAAACCCAATCCCACTTGTAGTAGGATTGTAACAACCAAGCAACAGAACCAGATTTTGAAAACAGAATATGAACTAGGGTACTTTTCACTAAAGAATTCTGAAACCAGAATTGAAATCAGCAATGTAGAACACCTTACATCCACCAATCCTAGTGAGAGTAGGACTGATGTATTGCAGGGACAGAATCTGAAATCGATTTGCAGGATTTGGGACAAGAATTGAATGACCCAATCTACAGTAATGGAACAAGAGGAAACTACTTGGGCTACCCACCGCAAGGTATTGATTGGAGTCACCACCACTCAACCTTGATTCACCACAAGGAGAACCTCACCACGCATGGAGCAGAAAAAACAACTTTTCAGCAAAACAAAATTGTGGGCTAATGAACCCCACGTCCTTTATTTACAAAATCGCATAAAGCAGAATCGAAGTCAAGCTGGGAAACACCTTAGCCAACTCCTTACAACTTGGCCAATCCTCTTTAAAGTCTAAATAGCCTTTAAATAGACTGGGCACACTAGGATTGGAACTTCTTGGACTGAACATCAAATTATCAATGAGGTTCAGATGCTGAACTACAGTAAGACTAGAACTGTTAGATGATCAAAGCATAGAGGAAAAGAAGGACCTTTGAGAGAGAGAGATTGTTCTAATAACTCAGCAGCTCTGTTCATGCCTTCAGCATCACAGTTACTTTCATCAAGCTATGGAATGTCTTATAAGCTGCTAAGAGTGATGGTGAGAGGTGGGACTACAAGTGACTTCGTGCGGAGTGGATTATGATGGGAAGAAAGATTGAC
The DNA here is from genome assembly GCF_018873765.1 of Telopea speciosissima. Classification (NCBI taxonomy): domain Eukaryota; kingdom Viridiplantae; phylum Streptophyta; class Magnoliopsida; order Proteales; family Proteaceae; genus Telopea; species Telopea speciosissima. Next base: position 62,080,677 of record NC_057917.1, on the reverse strand, counting down.
ATGAAATTTAAGAATGACTTGACTATGAAAATAATTTGATCAATATAAAGGAAGAATTTCTTCCACTTCTATATCCATCATCGGGAGAGGGGAGAAAAGGCACAAGTAGAAAATCTTACTCTTCTATCTCCCCATACGATCCGAACAATTTCAACAACTCAACACCGCATCCTAATGCTGGTACATTCCTAACTATCAGGTACCTGCGAAAGATTTAAAAAACAAAAAAAAAAAGCCTATCTGGTTAGGGTTAAGTCAATGAGGCATTGAACAAAAGTTTATGTGTTGTTGTTCGTCGAGATCAAAATATGAGAAACGAAGAAGACCAAACAATGAAATAAACATTTGGGTTAGTATAGTCACAAGGGGGGAGGGGGGGACGTGGAGGAATCAAAAGTAAACCTTGATTCATCACAGACTGTATAGACGCGAACGGCGGGAAGCTCGTCTTTGTTTCGCGGCATTTCTTCACATGGGGAACGGTTTGAAGTTTGAAGTTTGAAGTTTGAACAGTGAATGCCGGACGGGAACGAACTGCTGGCTTCATCGTTTCACCTTTCTACAAAATAACTGCGTCCATTTTATTAAAACTTAAAAGCGATTTTTTTTTTTATAAATCCCTTTACTTGCTCATAAGTACTCAAATTCCCCAACTTCTTTTGTAATTCTCTCAAAAAATATACTTTTAACTTAAACTCTTATCTCTTTTTCTCCCTTAAAATTTTAAATTCCTAAATTCTCCTTCTTAATATGGTTAAAGTGAATCCATGGTTCTAAGTTTGGGTATCGGATCCCCCGTATCGGGCGATATGTACTGATTTTACTAGTCATCGATATCGTATTGGTAGCACGGTACGGATAAGGGGTAAAATGATCAAAAAACTCATTTTTAAGGATATTCAGGGGTAATTTTATCCAATATAGCCAATCCAAGCCGATATTGTATCGATATTGGATCGGGTTTGCAGGTTACCCATACTTGTTCCGATACCGTACACTAAAATCATGAGTGAATCACCCCAGGTTTAATCCCTTGGGTCGATCAAGAGGATTGAAATAGATGAACAGCTGACTACAGACTACGACAAAGTTGGATGGTTTTGCTGTGTGTGTGAGAGAGAGAGCACAGGAAGATATAGAAAGAGAAACAAAGGGGGAGGAGATTGGGGATAGAGAGGGAAGGTTGAAAATGAAAATAAAAAAAAGGTGGTGGTGGTGGTGGGAGGGGGGGGGGGGTTGTTCACTGCTAGGTTGTGTGCCCTAAACCAGTATAAGAATTGATGAGAGTGTGCAAGGGGGCATCCAATGAATTGTTATCCTCTCCCGTTACTGCACGGTGCAGTAATGCATCGTGCGGTGGCTACAGAGGCTATGTGCACCATGTGGGGCTTGCTGTGCCACATGGCCTCTGCGGTGCCGCACAATGCAGTACTGCACCGTGCAGTAACAGGAGAGGATAAAAATTCGCATCCAATAGGATGAGATTTTTCATTTCATGGGGACGAGATGGTCATTTTACAGTTCCTATAATCTAGGTGTAGGCATCACATAGCCTAGCAGCTTTCTTTTTCCTATAAAACCAAATATATGAGCAAGACCTTATTTGAATTGCCGCCTCGATAAGCTTATCAAGGCGACCCATCTCATGGCGCTACATGGAATGATGATGTAGCATTTATGATTGTTGGATAGCTAGCACATGCCTTATTAGCTGCATGTTAAATTTCATAGATTAATTTAAACAAATATTCTCCTGTGGATATGTTGATCATTACTATGCATTCTCTCAGAGTCCTAATTTCCAAACCCTTTATTTGTCACTTGACAAATTTTGTTTGTTGAGATTTTACATGTGAGTAAGGAACCTTTCGAGTCTATTTACCTAAAAGAATTGGGTCATTTCATTAGATTTTGTTATTTATATAAGTCGATCTAGTACTCATCCGACTGTAGGATTTAGGTTGTTAGACTTAATATCCAACACACGATAGATCTGTGTACTAGTAGATCCTTTGATTCTTGATTACCTATCAAATTTGAACTCAATAAGAGTTGATCATATGAAAGCAAGATTCATCATATTTTGAAAATCAAATGGTTGCTAAAAGTACATGAGAGTAAATGATTGAGTTTTGTTGTGGCAATTGACATGTGGCCAATCTAGACCATAGCCTTCCTATTCATTGCTTAGATTGGCAAAAACATTCTTCCATGTGACATATTAGAAGGTCACCGCAAGTAAGCTTCAATGGATGTACTAAGAAAGTTGCTTCCATGGGTGTACCAAGAAACCAAAAAACTTTACCTCTTCTAAGTATATAAACATAGGGCAAGAGATCCCCACCTGATCAAGTAGTCCCTACACTAGCACTGGGCTAGTGAGAGTGCACATGAATATTGACTGGATAAGATTTCTTATTTTAGAAGAGGTGGGACAGTAATTTTGCGTGCTCCTGTGTATGTGTCTGGGTGGAATCACTGTTGTTTTTTTTATAAAATAAGAAAAGGCCAAAGACATTGTGAAAAGCAAAGACCCCCCCCCCCCAAAAAAAAAAAAACAAAAAGAAGAGAATGTAAAGGCAGCTCAATTTCTAATTCTCTCTCTCTCTACCACTGATAGCAAAAATGCATTTAAAACGGAGTTTTAAGTAGGTTTTCAATTTTTACTGTTTTAAACACGTTTTGTCGTATATTTCCTGGACATACGGGAGAAAAAGAGTAAACGGTGAGCATTCCGATTTTTTAACACCTTGGACTTGTTAAACAATGACTTATTTAACTAACCATATCTCTCTCTCTCGAACTACCCGATTCTTTCACCGATGTAAAGATGACTCGAAGGACTACAGTTCTCATTATAACATCTTCAACTCAAGGTCAATGCACAAACCCCGAAATTGAACTACAAACTGATACATCTACATTTCTTTGGTTTTTTTTTTTATTTCGCTTGCTTATGTCGGATTGGTTGTTAAAATCAAAGCAAGCTTCTTATTACATGGCATATCTTTTGTTTAATAATAATAATGACTCAGGTGTCAGGTCTTCTCTCACTACCTCAACCAATTTAGTTGTAGTATTCGTGATATTATATATGTTCTATTATCACCAGTTGTTTCCGCCTGTAAGTTCTTGTCAATGACTCAATTAGTTAACCTACAAGAACTATATACTTCCACATGTTTATCTGTTTTTCTTTTAGAAAAAACAATCGTGGTATTTAGAAGCAGAGGTCACAGTAAGTTCTATCTCTTCCGAGTTTGAATCTTCTCTACAAAGGAGAGCAGCCTAATAGAATGGTCTTAAAGAAAGCTGCATTTGATATGAAATGTATTATTGGAATTCGCATCAACCTAGGATGCACAATTGCTTTTAGCATCTCAAAATGCATTATCCATCTAAAATTCATTCCAAACACTGCCTTTGTCTCCATATACTTTGATTTTTTTCTCCTACCATGTCATTATAACACAACTTAATTGCTTACTATTCAGAAAAAAAAACTACAAAAGTTGGGAACTTTTATTGCATTTTATCAGGAAGAGACATCTGTCAAAAGTTGATACATGAAAAACCTAAAATTTGTCTTACTTTTCAAATGTGAAACTATTCTCTGCCTATCAAACCTGATAACTTAAATAAGCATGCATAACCCCCATTACAATTGTGAGGGCAGTGACAGTAAGAACAGTTTCAAATAAAATTCTTCCATTTCATGTAAAAGCCAAAAGCATTTTCATCTCCTAAACAGATTTTTTCAAAGAAATGATCCATCTTCAGTTGTTTTCTGGTCTTCAGGTCATTTAGTAGAGTTGAGTCAATACTAATGATAGGCAATGTCCTTGGATAAATGGAGACAGGTTACATAGATTTGAAAGAAGCTCATTAATGCTTCATTTGTTAAAATTTTCAGGCATTAACGACATTAATATAATATTGGGAGAAAGAATGCTACCTGGTCGAGTGCGGCACACGGTCCCTGCGCCAAGACACAGGACCATGCTAAATGACCGCCACGCCCCCATGGAAAGGCAGAAATTCTTGAGGACACGGTGTTCATTTCACGCGGGCCTGTGTCTGGGCGCAGGGGCCGTGCACCGCATGCAGCCAGGTAGCGTTCTCTTTCCCTATATATTATATCACTAAAAGAATACTATTTTGAGCTCTGTGATGCTTGCTTATTTCATGAAAGTCTGGGGAAGAACAGTGCTAGCCTTTAAACCAAAAAGAACCATAATTTTATTGAACTTTAAATAAAGAAGTCCAATGTACATGTACTAAAGAAGCTCTCACTAGAATATCTTAATATCTTGATCTGTTCATTCTCTATTCAGATTACCCAATAGCCTCTCTCCTGGGAATACCCAGAAACATTCATTATCAAAAGCAAGTAATTTTTCAAAACGAGTTTTCTGTTTTGAAACAGGAATGTTTTTGGGTGTAAAAGACTAAAGACATGTTTGATTACTCTTTTTGTTTCAAAATATGTTTCCAAATTATCCATTTTCAAAAACAGAAGTATTGCTAGCATCACTGTTTCTTCTCTTCACCTTCATGTCCAGGGTCAAAGCATCTCAAAACTATAAAAGAAAATAAAAATTCATTAGAAGTTGTTCTGATTTCTGAAGAGTTCATTTTGGGGGGTCATTGTACTCAACAACCATCTCTGAAACTCTTCGCTAGACTGCTCCCTGTCTCTCGTTTGCTTTAACTTCGGATACATTTCTGCTGCAAAAGCCCCTCTTTCTATGGTTTCACAGGCCTCTGCAGGAAGTACACAGCAAGATCAATGCCAACCAATACGAGTCTCAAGTCTCAACCTCATTCACTTAGGTAATTAGAGAGGGAAAAAATTACCAAAAAGAACTGAGAAAGCTGTCAAGAGATCATAGAGCCATAGTCCACTGTAGAAGATTGTAGGCCACAAAAGTTGCTTTGATTGTGAGACATCAGGAAACAAGTGCACTCTGTAGCTTTGGAGAGAATCTGTGTCAGTGTAGCCAGTGAGGTTTTATTAGTTCTAGGACTGGGAGAGGGTGCAATGCACAAAAGAGCCTGCCTTTTTTTCATGGTACAGTGAGCTCCTGTCGAAACCCACAAGGGCTGTGAGGTCTCTGATCTATTGATTTGGTTGTTAAATTGGGAGATAAGGAGGCAAAGATATTTGTCTCTGGATAAGGGTTTCTTCAGCTTTGATTGTCGTTCTCTTTAACAAAACCAGAATACAATTTTGCAGTCTTTGAAAGGCATCTCTTTATGGATGGCGAATAGAAGGCTAGTTTTGCCACACTGAGAGATGATCTGGCTAATCCCACTGTTGGAGAGGTAAAGCATCTTTTGGATTGCACTGCATACAAATCATATTTTGTGATCTGCCTCACCCGTATGGTATGCCATGTATTAAATTTTACTCCCCCTTTCCACCCCCCACCCCCCACCCCCCAAACTCTTATTTCCAGCCATCAAACTAGTGGAGGGCTGATCCATCCACCTACCTTGTATTGGATCTTTTCCCAAGTATTGTCATTCTATTGACACTTTTCTAAATGTGGATTGGCCAAAGGGAAGAACTTTCAACCGTTTGCTTCCATTTGAGAGGGCTTCCAGCACTACAACAAAATCGAGCTTTAGGAAAACCTCCTCTAAAGCCTAAATGAGCAGTTCCTACTACAGCCACAGTGTCATTTCTATGTCATGTCATAAAGCGTTAGAAGCGGTCCTATAACCATCTACGTTGGGACCCTATTAGAGATGGTTGTAGCTTATCTTGAAGCGGTTACCTATCGTTGCTAAACATCAAAGAAGAGCAATGGAAAAGGAACTTTTTGAAGCAGTTGTAAAGTGCTTTTAAAGGTTCAGGCGGTATCTTACCACATCTAAATCTAATACATTATGTAAAGAAATTAACAAATACTTTTAGAGGCAATTACCTACGGCCAATAAAGCTTTTCAAAAGTACTTCTAAGTGAGTTTACTACCGCCGCTAAAAGTGGTTAATAAGGCTGAGCATAGTTTTTGCTCTTTTTTCCAGTTCCTATGAGGCTATATGTACTTTGATTACACAACTTTAAGCAAATTCTAAAAACATAGCTAGTATGCAGAATTTGATAGCAAATATCAATGGGCGGATAAGCAAAAAACTCTCGCCTGATTAAGTCTTAGATATGGGATGGATAACTCTATCTGGTGATCTTTATGGAGGAATGCTTCTATCAAATCTCTTCCATCAATAGAGCCTAATTATAACCCTTCCCAAACAATCTTATAATTAATCTTCCATTTCCAGGCTGCTTGGTTTAAGCATCTTCAATTTCCTGATTTTTTTTAAGAAGTCCAAACAGGAATTACTTAGTAACCAAAATCTGGTTCTTAAAGGGTTTGATGGTTTTTTCTTTCTTTCTTTTTTTACTTCAAAATGTACAATAAGGAGGTGTTTTGGCATTTATAGCAGCTTAATTCCATTTATGAGCAATATCAGATGTTCGAATCTCATGAGTCGTCTCCTGAAATTTTGGCCCAGATTAGTAAGATTAGTAGTAATCTTAATTCGTTCTTAGAAGCAGAAGAAGTTTACTGGATGCAAGAATCTATGCAATCTTATATTCTTGAGGGTGATTGGAATACTATATTTTATCATTCCATAGTAAATAAGAATCTCCGTAGGGCAAACTATTTCGTTTGTATTGGACTATAGTGGCTCCAAGGATTTTGATACAACCTCAATAGCTAAGATGTTTCCTTCCCACCTAAGAAGCATTTTCACTACTTTTAACCCATTTGACTCGTACTTATTGAAAACCTTTTTGATCTTATAATATCTAATGAAGAAAATTTAGCATTGGTATCTATACCATCGAAGTAGAAATCAAAGAGATTATTTTCAATATTGAGGCACATAAGATGAGGCTCCAAGTCAAGATGGTATACCAACGATATTTTATCAACACTGTTGGGACACCATTAAAAGTGATGCTATTTTGTTTTGTTTGACTATTTCAATTCCCATACATTGCCTTTTGGTACTAACCACACATTACTCTCTTTAATTCCAAATAAAAGGTAAAGCGTAGTGGGTTGATGAATATCACTCTATTAGTCTATGTACAGTATGTTATAAAATTATTGCTAAATTATTAGCTAATAACTAAAAGATTTTTTGTATTGGTTTATTTTTCCTTGTTAGGCTGCTTTTGTAAAATGTAGGCAAATTTCTAATAATATTATAATAGCTCAAGACATTTTTCACTAACTTAGTAAGTTAACAAAGCTACATATGTCTAAAGCTTATGATAGACTAGAACGGGATTATTTAAGAGCTATATTTGAATTTCTGGGACTTAACACTCAATGGTGTGATGTTTGGTTATCTTGTCTCGTCATGTATTTATTTTATTAAACTTTTGTTTTAAATAAATTGAACCGTCTAGAGGGATTCATCAAGGTGTCCCTTTAGTCCTTGGTCATTATTACAATGGAAGGATTGTCGAGATTACTTGTTGTCAATAGAGATTTAAATCTTTTTCGATAAATTAAAATGGGAAAATCTGCTCCGAAGATTTCACATTTTCCATTTGTTGATGATACTTTTATTTTCTGTAGAGCAAACAAAAAATATATTTTTATTCTTCATGCCATTTGGAACTTTTTTCAGGGCATCTCTGGTCAACAAATTAAGTTTGATAATAGTGGAATACTTTTTAGTAAGACTATCGTCTAGGAGGTCCGGTCTCAAGTTTGTTGGGATCCGGGGTTAGGGACATTATTCAAGAGCCTATCAATTTAGGAAAACCTATTTCTATCCCTAGGGCGAATTATCAAGCTTTGCATCAGATTGTACACAAAGGCTAAATTGGCTAGGTGGAAATTCCTCTTCAATCTCAAGTTGGTCGCTCTATGTTGATAAAAATGGTACTCAATCCGACACCAACTTATATGATGTCTTGTTTTCTTTATCCAAACAAAATTTGTCACCAGCTTGATTCAATCAATTCAGCCTTTTGGAAAGGGAAAAATGTAGATGAGAAAAAAAATGTCAGTCATTTCTTAGTTGACTATTTGTCAACTCAAATCTTTAAGAGGATTGGGTTTTCGATGTTAGTTTATTCACAATAAGGCTATGCTTCTCAACTTAGGGTGGCGACTTCTTACTAATGTTTTGACACTTCGGCCAACATTTTAAAGGCTAAATATTTTCCAGACTTTGATTTACTTGATCTCACTGCAAATCTCAAAAATGGATCTTAGGTGTGGAATAGCATTAAAAAGGTTCTCCAACTTTAAGATAGATGGTTTGTTGGAAAGTTGGGGATGGTCATAAAATTTCAATTTGAAAAGATCCTTGGATCCCAAATATTGCACTGTGGCTATTCCTCCTAATACTCTCTTCTCTAAAGTAAACGAGTCAATTCACAATGGGGAATTGAATAGCAGTCTTATACTCTTATATACTCTATTCTCCTTTCTCATGTAAAAACGTCATTCTTAAGTTCCCCTTAGTAGTTCACCACACTAAGATTTTTGGATTTGCCCTTTGACTAAAATTGGACTTTTTACTACTAAAGTGGCAGCATCTTTCTTAGCCAATCCAGATGAGAATTCTGATACTGTGGTGACACAAAAGGGTGTGGCATAAGGTGTGGAAACTTAAGTACACCCAAAATTTAAGTTATTCTTGTGGAAAATCTTTGTTGGAGGGATTAAAAATCAAAAGAAATTCTCATTTTATGAATGTGGACCACAAGTGTATGTGTTTTATTATACTAAACTTGAATCAGATTGGCACTTGTTTCTATCTTGTAATTTCTCTAAGCATACCTGAGCTGCAAGGCCATTAGGATTCCGCACTGAATCTCTACAGACTTCATCCATTGTAAATTTATTTGAATATTTCTTTATGAATCATTCCCCATCCAAACATGAGAAACTACTATATTAGTTGTTACTTCTATTACTCATAATTTTTTGTGGTTGGCTCATAAACAATGTGCTTTCCTTCACAGACCTCCAAATCCTTTATCTATCATATATAATATTTCTAGGTGGGTTAATGATTTAAAAAATTATAAATCCTATTGATTCCATGCTAGTGACCCAAGATAAAAAACCTTTGCCTCTTGAAGACTGCCAAAGATGATCTTCTCAGATCATCCTATTCTCATTTGTGATGGCAGTTTTGATCCAAATACTGGGGAGGTAGATTAGGCCACAATTATTTTATTTAATCAATTTGTCTTGACATATATGGACTTTAGCTTTTGAAGAAGTGCTAAAGAAATGGAAGCAAAGGGTTTGCAACAAGGATTGTAAGGTGCATTAGAGATGGGATAACAAAATTTTGAAGTTTTGACTGACTATCGCGATCCGGTAGTCTGGTTGTATCAGAGGAATAGATCTCAGTGGCACTGAGAGGTTTTTTTTTTTTTTTTTTTTTTTTTTTTGTGTCATTTATGTAAAAGAAAAGGAAATATTAAGAGAAAAGAGCTATATATAGGTCTGCAATAAGTTTGTCTCTCAATTTAGCAGGTCTAACCCTAATAGCTAGATGACGAGCTACCGAAACTAATGGTCTCTCCTTCTTCAATAGAGTAAGAGATCCAATAGTAGACATAGTATTAGAGACATCAAGTAACAGAGAAAACAACTCTCATGGCTGACATAATCTTTTTTCCTAAGTAATTACTGTACCAAATCTTGGCAATCAGTCCATATTTCTAAGTTTTTCCATCCCAACTCCATTGCACCCTACAATCTTTGCTACAATCCCCTGACTTCTATTTCTTGAACAAATCCTGAAATGCTAGAATCCATATATGTCACAACAAATTGAGAGTTTAAAAATACAATTGGGCCCCATCCTGCCTCACCTGTAAGCTAGTCAAAGTTGTCACATAAATAAGTATAGGTTGATCCCCATAACATAATCGTTGGTAATCAACCAAGGATAAGGATTTATAATCAAGAGCCAACGGCACAGACTCAACAAGGCTAATAACTTTTAAATAATAATCCATCGAGAAATATTCTGATAGATAGATAAAGGGTTAGGGTGGAGATGGCGAAAAGCACATTGGTTACGAGATAACCAAATAAAAATAGAAATACCCGATACTGCTAAGATAGTATTCTTCTCATGTTTAGATATAGATCGGAATAAAAGTCAAGATTCAAATAGGTTAAACAAAGATGAAGTTTGGATGCACTCAGTATGCAAACTTAACGGTCCCACAGCCCAAATTCGCTTCGAAAACTAACAAGAGAGATAAGTGTCATTTATATTCCAATTCATTATGACAAAAAACACATTGGATCCACTTTCAAAAGGTGAGACAATCTTTTCCTAGTTTTGAGACCACCAACTTAGATTTTCCATAAAAGCAATTTAAACTCAGAATGAATCTTAAGTTTTCAAACAGAATTCCATACCTTTTTGCTTTTCATCGAGGTACCTATACTCCCTTGGGAGTTGGTTAAGAAATTTGCTGCTATCTTAGTAGTGAAAGAACTTGTTTTTGTTAACAGACAAATCCAAAAATCCTGATGTGGCTACAGAGAGGAATTTTTAGGATCGCATTCGCAACATGAAAAGGGAAAAGGGAAAAGAGAACAAATAAGATTATGCTTTCATTCACTAGTATAGATCAACTCACGCACCTTTGAGAATAATGTGTTAGGAGATACTAGCATAGGGATACAATAATCATCAAGATATGGAATCTGAGGGCCATTTAAAAAAGAATACTATGCCCATCTCCAACTTTCCAACAAACCATTTGTCATATGGGAAAGACTTTTTTAATACTATGCCAAATCCATGATCCGTTTTTCAGCAATATAGACAGATCAAGTAATTCTGAATTACTAAAGTATCGAACTTTTAAAAATTTTGCCCACAAAGAAGGATTAGTAAGAAGACTCCAAGCTAACTTGAGTAATAAAGCCTTATTGTGAATAAGGCTACAACGAAAACCAAGCCTTTGAAGAGATTTGGGTCAGCAAATAGTTGTCCGAGAAACAATTGACCACTTTTTCTTGTCAATAGTAACCCCCTTCCAAAAAAGCATAGTTAATGGAATAAATTTGTTTACAAATTGTTATAAGGAACTGATCGACCAGCCTGTGAAAGAAGAGGAATTTTACGCTGGCCTAGTTTAACTTTCAGTCTATTGACAACCTGATACAAAGTTTTGGATCTAGCTTGTAGAAAAGAAATGGGTGTTCCTAAATAAGTAATCTCCTTACTAATGCTTTTAACCCTTGGGCTCCGATAAACCAGAGATGGCCTTCAAAGAGGTAGACTTACTAAAAAACACTCCACTCTTATCAAAATTAATCCACTACCCAAACAGATTTTGAAATAAATTCAAAATAGCACGCAAGGTGGGAGATGTCATTCTTAATAGCTCTACAAAAAATAAAGGTGTCGTCAACAAACAAAAAATGCAATATTTCCAAAGCAGCTCACCCCATCTTAAGACCATTAAAAGATTTAACTCCCTACACACATTCAATAACCTTGACAACCCTTCCATAACAATAATAAACAAGAGGACAACGTTGACGAATACCTCTACAGGACTCAATAAAATCAAAAGAGCTGCCTTCAAGTTTTATAGAATAAGTATAAGATACAAGATAACTAATCATGAGAACTAAAACCCAAAAATTCAAAGATAACTCTAAAATAACTCTATTCTAATCTATCATAAGCTTTAGACATATCAAGTTTTAAAGCTAACCACCCATGTTTACTTAGATGGTCTCTAAGATAATAGAAAATTTTATGAGATATGAAAATATTATTTGAAATTTGCCTACTCATAACAAAAGCAACCTAAAAAGGAGAAATAAATCTATCTAAAAAGCGTCTAAGTCTATTAGCTAACAATCTAGCAATAAATTTATAAGCAATTGTAAAGCCTAAAAGGCCGAAACTCATCAACATGCATAACTTTTTCCTTTTTCGGAACTACAGATAGTAAAGTATGATTAATACCAAAAGGCCAACTGTAACAAGATAAAAAATCATGAAAAAAATAAAGAAATTTATTTTAATGGTTTCCCAACAATTTTGATAAAAAATTGCTGATATACTATCATGACCTAGATGCCTTATATGCTAGAATGGAAAGGAAACCAATGTCAGAATCACCTAATCAGAGATAATAGGATAAAAAAGGATTTCAATGAAAGATGGATCCAATGGGTTAGAAATAGTATAAATACTATCGCAAACAAATTCGCAATAGAGGGTATATCAGAAATTTTAACTCCATTATAGTCCAAGATATATAACATAAATTGTTTTTGAACCCTCTGCTTCTAAAGACCAATTGACATTATTACGAATCTCCTTAGGTATCAAGGCTAGTTTTTTGAGATTCCAATTTCCGATACTAATAAAAAAGGAGAAGTTTAAGTTGTTGTAAGTGTCCAAACACATCCTTAGTCCATCTGAAAAAAAAAATTAAGTTATTTAATTTACAAATCAAATTTTGAGATCCTAGAAATTCCCATTTAGTCATAAAAAAACGAGGATGCTTAAACCAAGCAGCCTGAAAGTGGGAAAAAAATTGTATGACGGTTTAGGAGGGTTAGTTTGGAGGAAGATAGAGTTATGATCCGATCCTAAAGAAGGAAGATATGTAATAGTAGCATTCCTTCAGATAGAGAGCCAGATAGGTTTAGCCATTTCCCTCTCTAATATTTCCTTAATCAGGTGCGGGGGTTATTGCCTGTTAGACCAGGTGAAACAGGTCCCCACCAAAGGAATGTCTTCGAAACCAAAAGACGAAATAAGATGCCATAACTCCCGGGATGCAGGGTCATTAAGGGATGGTGCCTTCCCTCCCAACTTTTTAGAAGGAAATACGATTTGACTAAAATCTCTTACAGAGAAGAAACGGATCAGAAATAGAAGATACAAAGTCAAAAAGCTCTTTCTAGAAAGAGCATTTATCAAACAAAGAGGGAGGAGCATAAATCCCTGTAAGACACCATTGTTTATCAACCTGAGGATCAACCAAAGTAAAGGCAATAAATCGAGACCCACAAAAGACTGAAGTCATTTAAAAACCGAGTAAACCAAACATCAAATACCCTCACTATATCCTTTGGAACCAGAGTCTAGGATGAAACCCAAGGAAGAATTGGATCGAAGAGACTTGGTAAGTAACTTAACATCCAGGGACTGGCTCTTCATTTCTAGGAGGAAAATAATGTCGGCTTTAGATTTTAAATTATGATAATGCAACCACATTTAGAATAAGGAGAATGAACCCTTCTAATATTCCACCACAGAATCTTCATAACTACCTCACAAAAATATCAAGCAAAAGGAAGCAACAGAAGCACAATAACAAAGCAACCAAAAATCCATAGAGAAGATATAACAGAAGCAGCAGCATAAGATGAAGCAATAACAGGAAAATAGCTAAAAGCAGAGGAGATACAAAAGCAAACTTAAGCTCACGAAGCAAAGCACGTTGATATAAAGAGATAAGCTGATATGAGACAGCTAAGAAGACAGTCAAGAACACCAAGAAAAAAATTATAAACTGAAAATGATCAAAGGAAGAGGTTACCCAGACGCTGATAGTGGAGTTACCTTGTCCTTCATGCAATTACCACCATCTTCCGTTCGAACAGTCTTCTTGAGGGAAGAATGGTAGAGCTCCGTCTCTGTCATCATCTCACAAACTAAAGCTCTCATCTTCTCAGACATGACCTTAGGATCTCTGAAATGAGACAACTAGTCCATAGAGAACTTCCTAAAAGCATCCATCTCAGCGACATAAGAACTAGAACCTTTAGAATCTCGTTTCCGCTTCTTGCTCTCCAAACTATCCTCAGACTGATGTGAGCAAGGCTCTAGGTGAGAGCGCCGGAGAAGCTGGGCTCTTAGAGGAAGTAGACATAGGAACTACAGGACTACTTGAGAGCCCTACTGCCGGTGTTTCTCAGCAAAGGGTACAGGCATACAACCAAGTGAATGGGTAACAGCCTTGATATGGGAGGCAGAAGGAGCATCATCAAGAGAGCTACAGCTCAGAAGCCATAATCCCCTCTGGTTGGTCCAATGGGCTAGCCAACTGACCCAGAATCCGATTGGAAGGGCAAGTAAACCGGTTCACCCATGGTCCAGCTCCTTCCTCAGTGCTATCGAACATGGAAGAACACTGAACCTGAACATCTCCAACCATAGCAGCAAACTCAAAGGGAAGATATTCATTGGAAGGCCAAGTCGAACCATCACCTGGGCCTTCAGCCCCAACTGCATCACATGCACAAGATTCAGCTCAGGAACAGACGAACAGTAGCAACATCGATGGCAGAAGTACTTGTAATCTTTGTTAAATCTGAAGCACAATGTAAGATGGGGGTGAGGGATCACTCTCTGAGCATCTTGAGGGCCATCAGGAGCAGTAACAAAAGGCACTGCATGCACTTCTAGATCCTTAAACACATCAATTTGTAGGCAAGCTTCCACAAGCACCACTCAACGAGGAGCAACAGTTGTTTCCATAGCAGATGAAACTTCATTCCTAAAAGACGAATGACCAGAATTAGTCGGATCCATAGCACAAATGTGATCTGTGCTCAATGATCCATAAAGGATTATAAGCCTTAGGTGATATACATGGTTTGGAGCTCACATTTATTACAGGTCTGTAGAGCAAAGAGAAAACCCAAACATAATATGTTTGTTTAACTTGTGAGTCCCCTTGATCCGATGCAACTGCTGTTGTAACTGTGGAATCTTCTATTTCTCCTCACCAACTTCCTCCTGCAGCTTAGCTTTCTGTTTCTCCTATCCAGAAGTCTCATAAGGCACTTTTTCTCCCTTTGCAACCTCCAAACAGGTTGTGACCAACTCTGATGCACTCAACTTGGAAGCTTCCATCTCTGTAACACCACAATACCAGCTTGGACATCAAAGAGTGACAATCCACATGAACTTTCCAAAGGAAAGTACATTGAAATACCAGCTAGGAAATTAAGAGTCATACCTGATTCATTAGAAAAGCTACTCAAGCTCGCTGGTAAGTTGCAATTGATGTCAATGAGTATTGATAATAACCCTGAAAATTCAGGGGAAGCAATATGGTTTAATTCAATTTAAATGTATTTACACGGAAGTGAGAATGGATAAAGAACAAACTCACTATAGTCCTACAACCTTCACACCTCATGGAACAAGAACTCGGCGAGATCTCGCTTAAAACTCGCTTTTTTGAGATGGCAAAACAAGATGAGTGGCGATACAGGCTGATTACAACATCTCGCTGAGATCTCAGTTCGACCGAGATTTCGGTTCAATTAATCAATGGGCCCTTTATAAATAGCACAGATCTCGACCGAGACCAGTCGAGATCTCGCTAATCTCGCTGGTCTCAGCAGAGAACACACCCCCCACCCAAATTGCATGGTTTTGTACCAGCCACAATCAGTGCACTTTGGACATGAGTTCGACAGTCAAAGCACTGGGTCAAGTTTTGTGGACATATTCACAATCCCAACCCAGCCACACCCATACATGCCAATGGTAGTTCAATAGCCTGATGGCAGTAGCAATGAATCAATCTCATTGCAACCGCCTCTTCCATACCCTAGGATAGGGTACCTTCGGATAGCTGATGACAACACTTATATGACTTATGTGGTAAACTACATGCATTTATTCAGCAATACTAAGACATGGGAATCCTATGTGGCACAGTCTGAGCCTTACTGGCTTCGGAAACATGGCTTGGAATGATAGAGGTATATTATATATGTTAAGATTGATGTATTTTACACTTTTACATTTCTAATGCCTTGATCTGTGCTCTATTAGACATTTTGCACTTTCAGTTTTTGGTAATCTCACTATGTTTATACGGAACAAGTTGTTGTCCTAGTCCTTAAACAATGGATGCATAGTGTGTGATTATCCCAATCCAAGCGGCGGTGGTGGTGGCATAGTGTGTGGTGATCACATACTTAGTTTATTGTCTCTGCTTCATTTAATAATGAAACTAAGTTGCTGAGATGAGCCTGTTAAAAAAATGCTACTGAGATTAGGGCCTTGATTGATGGCTTAAATCCATGCCTTTTTATCCATTGTTTTTAGGGTCTGTCTAGTTTCTTTTATGAGAAACCCCTACTGGGAACTTCAAAATGAGTAATGCAAAGAGGAGTATTAACAGAAGTATGGAGCTTCTTCTGAACCAGTAGCTCTCTTAGAGTTTGGAAGGAGAAGAGCTCGCTCACAGGAATTTTAATTCAGTTCGTGGGGAATGAAATTAGAATCCTTTTCATTAAATTTGGAATGATTTAGAGGCGCTAATAAAACCGCTTCTATTGACTAAAAAGCCGCTGAAATTGCTTCAATGTTTTGCATCTTTAGGTGTGGTAGGATATTACTGCTTCTATATGTTGTATAGTGTAGTACTTTTGAAGTGCTTATTAAGTACCGCCTCTAAAGCTAGTCTTCAGAAACGGATTCGAATTACCGCTTCTAAAGCACTAATAAAACCACCTCTAATACCCCATTTTCTTCTAGTGCACAGACAGTCAAATGACTTGGGTGAAAAGTACAGAGATCAAATGGTCAAAAGGTTACCTTCACACAGATCATGTTACAACTCATCAATGGCAGCTGCTGAAACCCTGGATATGGCACATCTGAGGACAATGGTTCTTGTCATGCACTCCTATCTGGGATCTGAACATTGACTCATTGAGCATTTATCTTTAACATAAGAATGGGGAAGATCTTTTGACACAGTGCTCTGTTTAGAGAGGGGTTCCAGAAATTCTGGCCTTTGCTTATCCCATCGTATATGAAACCGAGGTTGAATTACCTTGGACCTTGTTGATAGGGAAAGAAAACCTATAAAATCCTTAGTAATTGTCCTTTAGTCTACCAGTAATCCCTGCAAGAGCAAAGGCCATCTTTGAAATGATGGAATCTGCTTGAATCTCTAACGGTAATTTCCCTCTTTTCTATCTTTGAAATCACCTTCATTGCAGCATGGCAGTCTATACAAGCTCGCAAGTTCTTTACTATCCGTATTGGTGACCCTTGTGGTGTACTGATCAAAGCAAAGGCAATTGCCAAGCGCTCACTGTGATACATGAGGGACTCAACTTTTAGTTCCTGTTCCACATTGTGAAGAGCACAACTTGTATCGGGCTTGTACCCTTCCTTCTCCATCTGTCCAGACAACCATTTGAGTTTCTTCCTGATCTCATCCATTCGTGTGTGGGACCTGTCATTGGCTGAAAACATATGAATCTTCTGTTTGATCTCAACCCAGCTATAAGCGGGCACCTTCTTAACTCCACGCTCCTTCATCGACTTCTTCACCTTCCCAACATCATCCCACTGACCAGCTGCTGCAAAAATATTTGACATGATGACATATGGAGCTGCATCTTTGAGATCCATATTGAAGAGCTGGCCTGCCACCTTCTTTGCCAGTTCTTGGTTTCTGTGGATCCTGCATGAATTTAAAACTGATGACAACATGACCTCATCAGGCTCAAAGGGCATCTGAGACATAAATTTCTCTGCTTTCTCAAATTGTCCACTTCGACCCAAGACATCAACCATACATGCATGGTGTTCTCTCTTGGGAGCAAGTTTATAGATTTCAGTCATGGAATCAAAGTACTGTAATCCTTCCTCAACAAGGCCACGGTGGTTGCAAGCAGATAGAACACTGAGGAAGCTTACTGAATCAGGTTCAATACCTGAGAGAATCATCTCATTGAATGATCTAAGAGTGGCCTCACCATCCCCATTCTGGGCATAAGCTGAGATCATGGCATTCCAAGATACTAGATTTCGAATTGGCATCTCATCAAAGATTTGGCTCGCATCTTTTATAGATCCACATTTTGCATACATATCAAGAAGCGCACTCCCAGCAAACACGTTAGTTATGAACCCAGATTGGAATATGTATGAATGTAATTGTTTCCCTAGTCCAAGGGAAGCCAATTTTGCAGAAGCTCTTAAGATGCTAACAAAAGTTGCTTGATCTGAGCTTATATTGGCTTTATGCATCATGGAGTACATGCCTAGGGCTTCCTCATGAAGCCCTGTCTGAACATAGCCTGAGATCATGGCTGTCCATGAAACTGTGCTCCTCTGGGTAAGCTTGGCAAAGATCATCTGTGCTTCTTCCAAGCAACCACACTTGGCATACATGTCAATCAGAGAAGTCCCCACAATATCCAATTCAACCGCAGATGTCACAATTACTTGGGCATGAGTTTGTCTACCCAAATCCAAAGCTGGTAGAGTTGCAGCAATGCCCAAGATGCTAGCGAAGGGAAATTGCTTGTGGTCAAATTCAGTGAACCACAATTCCTGAAAGAGATCGAGGGATTCTTTAAATTGCCCATTCCATGCATAACAGGTGATTAGAACATTGTAAGAAACACCATCCATTTCCGGCATCTCATGGAAGAGCTTCTCTGCTTCCACTAGACAATCGTGCTTCGAATAGAAATCAAGCAAGGCATTGCTCACAAACACATTCCAAACAAAATTAGTCTTGAAAATGAAAGTGTGAACCTGTTGTCCGAGACCCAGGTCACCTAATCCAATACCGGCAGACAGAACAGCGGCAAAGGTGAAATCAGAAGGCTTCCACCCTGATTTATGCATCTCCAGAAAGAGTTTCACGGCTTGCTCGTTTAACCCACCTTTAGAGTACCCCGTTATCATAGCATTAAATGTAACACAATCTCTTTGCGGCAGCTCAATGAAGAGTTGATATGCCAAATCGAGGCATTGCGCTTTGCAATAGGAATCGACCAAAGTATTGCAGACGTGAAGGGTCAATTTGTATCCCAACTTAAAAACATAGGCATGAACTTGAGCTACTTGATCTGCAGTCTCGGTCCTCTCGGAACCATTGCATGCAGATAAGAGAGTGATGAAGGTGACCTGATCTGGCTCCGCCCCGGATCGACGCATTTCCGAGAAAAGTCTGAATGCTTCTTGGGTTTGGTTGCACTGTGCATATCCACCAATCAAGATAGTCCAGGTCACTGTATTTCGATCGACTGTGCGATCGAACAACTCTCGTGCACCACTCAGATTACCTGAGTTCACATAACCTGAGATCAAAGTATTCGTTGAAACGGTATTTCTTTGAGACATTCCATCGAACACCTGTTGCGCCTGTGAAATGTCACCCCTCTTGAGCCTATCTTCAATTTGGAAATTTAAGCGGCAAGTAAATAGGTTGAATCCCGTTTTGATTATTCGGGCATCTAGTGCATACCTTCGAACGGCAACATGTGATGTCAAGGTGGGAGAGGCTTTTAGTCTCAGAGAAACGGACCGAAAGACATTCGGCCCAAATGTTCTCATGGAAAATGGGTTCCACGATTCGTGGCTCCGTGCCTTAACAAGTACCCGTCAATTGTGAAGTCAGTCTTCATTGGGTGCAGATGGTGCCTAGCTGCGCCTCACGGTGCTTGAAGTCTGTACTGCTTATTTAACTATTTGAATAGGGCATGGTCGGGATCGGTCGGATTTTGAACTATAATCGGGTCCCGATTGGATCTTAACGATGCGGAATCAAGCTTTGGACCTATTTAAATGTAAACGGACTTTAAACAGTAATATTTTGATTTACAGAGAGGTGTATCATCTTGCCATCTCTTTTCGATCTTCTCCCATTAAAATTGAATTTTCCAACCGTTGCAAATGGATTCAGACTAGAAAGAAAGTCTTTTACTTTTAAAAACACAAAAAGGATTAAAAAGGAAAAAGAGAGAAGAAACAGTTATAGAATTATCAAGTTTAAATCCATCTTCCTCTTTTACTAAACTCAAATAAAGGTGGGGAAATCACACATTTGAGTTTTCACTAATTGGCATAATTATTTTCTATAGGCAAAGCATCTATTTTGAATTTTATGGTTGGAGGTTACCTTTAAATTGAAAACAACTTTAGTTCCCTTGTCATCTATCCCTTGCCTTTATTAACACTCCATTCTCTTGTTGTCATGCTTTTGTTTTTGCTAATTATCATTTTAAGCTTTCCCTCACTTTCATTTGAAATTGAAAGGTGGCAAGCTGTGCATTTATATTTTGAAATTCATCAAGAGAGCATTCAAGGAGGGGGGGTGAATGTTCACGTACGTGAACAACTCACAGTCGTTCAGATGGAACATTCTCACATAATAGATTCCATCTGAACGGCTGTGAGTTGTTTACGTACACTCATGTACGTGAACTTTCACCCCCTTCAATGCTAGTGCAGGGAATGTTCACGTACGTGAGTGTACGTGAACAACTCACAGCCATTCAAATGGAATCTATTCTGTGGGAATGTTCCATTTGAACGGTTGTGAGTTATTCACGAACGTGAACATTCATCCCCCTCAATGCGAGTGCAAGGAACATTCACTCGCATTCAAGAATCCAGAGCCACAGAACCCATGATAATGAGTGAATGACCACCGACAGCCCTTTGATTGAACCCTAGCCTAGTCCAGCCTCAACCAGTTTCTTCTGGCTGGTAATTTTTATAGGACCGAGTTTTCCTCAAGTCATGGTGAAGGAGGAATTCCCTCATTACCAATGGCATTAATGGGGATAAGATGGGTGTCATAATGGTTTGAGGGGTATTTTAGACCTTTAACAAATAGGGGTTGAGAGGAAATATAGTGGATCTTAACCCTAAAAGGCGCAGGCAATTAGGGTGTTAGAAAGCATCCTCACATTGTCGGTATGGGGAACTTTTTCCCTCGACTCAAACCCAAAACTAAAATGTTCAAACAAAGCAATTCCTACAATAGGAACTTTGTGGACACAGCATACGATGCCTATTTTTGGCACGTTGGGAAAAACCTGAACTCGTTTGCTCAAGTCCACCATTTGAAGCTATGGAATAAGTCTATGAAAAACTCCTTGAGTAATGAATCTTCAATGATTTAACTCTTTCCATACCCAATGCATAAGGCACCCGCTACTGCAGGAGGTTCATAATGTACACAATCTTACCCTTGCTTTTGCAGAGAGGCTGTTTTCAGATTCGAACCTGTGACCACTTGGTCACAATAGAGCAACCTTACTGTTGCATCAAGGCCCACCCTCCCTCTTCAACTTCATTTCTTATGAAATTAAGAAATAAAGGTTAATGTTGAACCAAAGTGATGAAATGCAAGTTAAGGAACCCCATGTTCGAAAAGTAGTGTTATATTTTCACGTGCTAGTGTCGCAAAATATTAGCTTCTTTACCCAACTTGCAAATTCAAGTGTAGTAGTGTTGGGTTGATTGGAAATTTTTATAGGACATTTATGATACCAACAATGATGTAAGTAGGTGAATGTTTGGTGGTGTATACACATTACATAAATAAAAACTTAGTGTGAAAAATTGAGTACGTTGAAATGGATGAGTGCTAAAACTAGGAAAGATAAAATAAGGAATGGAAAAAAATAGAGCTAACTTAGGAGTAGCTCCAATACATGATAAACTAAGAGAAAGTCATTTGAAACGGCATGGACATCGGTAAGGAGTGCTATGATTCAAATTAGAGGAGCTAAAAGAGCTAGGGAAGCCTAAAATGACTTTTAAGATAAGTGGTGAGGAGCATAGCTTAGAATTGATAACTATTACGGCTTTAAATAGAATTGATTGGCGAAATAGGATCCCTCTAGCTGACCCCATTTAGTTGGGATATGGATGAGTTGAGTTGAGCCGGTACGAAGTTAATTGTTGGGTAGCAGAAGGAACAAGGATGCATCTATGTTAAATTCTAGAGATCAAAATATATCCTACGGAAACTGTTGGGTTGATCGTAGGGCAGTCTCTCCCTGTGGTCAAACTGATCGTAAAGCACCATTGCCTTGACTCTTTTAGGGGCGCATCAGGGTTCTTGACGCTGTTAGTCAAAAGAAAACGGATGATAATCTAACTAATAAAGGACTAATACCTATTTTTCAACTTAATTGCTCAGGCATTTGAAAGCATTTCCCATGTTCCTCGTGTATTTTGTGGTATAAGCCTTCCAACCAAAAACCACTGGGGGTTTGAGAATTTATTTTTCATGGCCTGTAACTGCAAGGAAGAAGACTGCTGAGAATTGATCAGCTATTCTGATCAATAAGCAAAATTAGGTCAAGCACTTCAAATATACTCAAACTAAGACTCCCCCTCCCCAATAATTTTTGGATCAGCTACACGAAACCAGTTCCACCCTTAAAGTCATAGTTACTATAAAAGTACAAGCACTCATGTCCTTTTTTCACCACTTCAATCCAGGTTCATCTTCCATCTTCCCCTAATCAAATGAAAAACTAACAAAATCAATCCACTGAAAAGACTGTTACCAAGCAGGTCCATAGCTTAGCATCTAACCAGAAGAAAAAAAATATCATCTTGTTGTTGAGAAATCCAAATTGTACCACCAAAAAAAAAAAAAACCATTAGAGAAGTAGGAACACCCACATCGATAGAAGGCAATAACAATTGAGTATGTAGTATGTACATGAATATGAAAAGCCAATAACAATTGGCTTTATATACCACAAGAAGTAAGAAAAGCAAGACAGACCAACTTGATCAAGTTCATCCAGCGTGTCAAACTTGTATAGTAGACTTCAGATGTGTCTGGGGAAGGATGAAACCAGCTCTTCTCTCCTCGAATGAGTATTCAATCTCTTCAGGCTTCTCGCCCATGGTGTTAGCTCCAAAAAGGACAGAAGATGGAACCGGAGTTATGGCAGTCTGCATGGGTACAGACACAGTTGAAGGGGTAGCAGGGACTGGAACTGGTCTTGCCTTGGGGGTCATGTTCTCCTCTTCATCAGGAAGAGAAGCCAATTTGGATGGTGTGGTCATTGCTGTGTTGTTACTTGGAAATATTTTCTGTGCTTTGTTCATGTCTTCCATCAAGTTTGTTGTGTTGACCTCAGAGACAGGAGAGAATGGCTTCCGCAACATGGATTCAACATCACCAGCATTTGCAGCGTTGACAGAGTGCTGTGTCACTGAGAGACCAGCACTATCCAAGCCTCTCCGACCTAAATAAATTTTAAATTACACAGAACATAAATATCAAGGACAATCCAAGCCTCTCCGACCACCTAGTCTGTAAAAGTTTACGAAGGAAATAGAACATGGAAAAGAATAACATGTAGATAAAGCTGCAAAACCTTCATCCTGATAGTGGTTATGTGAGTCATTTTGCAATAGACCCTTCTTGACTGTGCGTGATTGAGGAGTAGCTTTTGTGGAGTTAAGTGGATCAGGTTTAGGAGTTTGCAGCATCACTCCACCGAGGGAAAGTCTTTTGCTACCTGGACCACCGGTTGAAGTTCTCGGCACCTTTTTTCCACTCAGGGGGGGCTTTGAAGGGCTTGGTTTTGATCCAAAAAGCACTTCCTGTTCTGCTATTAACTGTTCTTGAAGTTTCTTTTGATCCTGCAATGGTTGATTTGGTTACAAATGTCATAAATCATGCATGATTTAATAAAGATTGGTTCTAGATCGGAGTGCATACCCGCTGCCTTTGGCGTTCTTGTTCTTTTTCTTGCCTTAATACACTGTACTCTTCCAGCATAGCAAGAAGCCGAATCTATATAGCAGATAAT